>NC_044384.1:138545335-138850973 GCF_006542625.1 Nomascus leucogenys
GAAGCCTTGGCCGAGGCGCGGCGGACGCTAGCTGGGCGAGCTGGACGCGGGGCGGAGAGGCCGAGGTCTCACTGTATTACCCAGGCTGGTCTTGAAGTCCTGGGCCCAAGCAATCCTCCCACCTCAGCCTCCTGAGTAGCTGCGAATGCACGCAGAAACCTCTTTTTTCTTTTTACATTTTTTGTGGAGATGAAGTCTCGCAATTATTGCCCAGACTGGTCTTGAACTCCTGGCCTCAAATGATATTCCCACGTAGGCCTCCCAGAATGCTGGGGTTACAGGCGTGAGCCACCTCGCTTGGCCTCAGAAAGCTCATTTTTAAGGAGAGGTGGTTACTTCTCTGTCTGTTTCCTCATGTGTTTATCTCAGAGATATTAGTAATCCACATTTTAGGATCAATGTTAGGTGTAAATGAACTAATATGCACAAGCACTTAGATAGGGCCTTATGCATATTAAGCAGTCAGTAAAGTGACCCACTGATATAGAACTGTTGAGAGGTAAATGGGAAGACTGCATGGAGGAGGTGGCATTTGGTTGGGATCTTGAAGTATGAGTGAAATTTCATCTTGAGCATTTCAGGCCAGATAATTCACTGAAGTGCAGTGTGTGTGGAGTTGAGCACCAAATTTACTTTGGTTAGAGTGCTCGGGTACAGGGAGCTGAACAATTAGGTTGGATGCCAAGTGGAGAGCCTTGAAAACCTTGTCAGGGTGTTTAGACCTATTTTTTCTTTTTTTTTAGACAGGGTCTTGCCCTGTTGCTCACGTTGGAATGCAGTGGTGTGGTCACAGCTCACTGCAGCCTCGACCTCCTCGGCTCAAGTGGTCTTTCCACCTCAGCCCCTCAAGTAGCTGAGACAACAGGCATGCGCCACCATCCCTGGGTAATTTTTGTATTTTGTGTACAGATGGGGTCTCCCTATGTTGTTCAGGCTTGTCTTGAACTCCTGGACTCAAACAGTCCACCCAACTCTGACTCCCAAAGTGCTGAGACTACAAACGTGAGCCACCCCCAGAGCCAAGACCTGATTCTTTAGGCATGGAGCTCCAGCGAAGTTTGTGAAGGAGAGAGAAGATTAATACTGTAACTCAGAAAGTTTGATGAGCCAGGATTGGTGGACAGATTCTCTTAAGAAAGGGCTGTTTACAGACCCAGAGTTTTATTAATAGTTAGGAGATTAGAGCAAAAGTAATGGCGTGACTCGGGGAATGAAACTGTGTGACTCGCATGTAGATATAGGTTCATTTCACATTAAAAAAATAAAAATAATTGATTTTTAAAAATCAGTACGTACATTGGATTGTTAGTACTTTCTCTTGACCTATGAATTGGAAAGTATAGGCGTGAGGTCGACAAGTATTCCATTTTCTAAAAAATATGTGACAACTTTTTACAGTTTTCTAATTCTGATTTCTACAAAAACAGTGGGTTAGGGTCTCATTTGAATGCAGCCTAAGTTTTCAGAGTGGACTCTTTGTGTTGGTAAAATAGTCATATGCTTGTCTATTTCCCATGGTTTCATATCAAAAGGAAAGACAAATTGTCATTTTTTTTAGGGTGAAGAAAAGAAAGGATAAGATGACTAGATCTGTGCCGTTTGGGGAGTACTGTGTTTTAGCCATTGTATAAACTGTTAATTAAATTATCTGCTGAAGAAGCAAACGTTCGCCTGTTTACATTCTTTCTAATTAAGTGGCCCTAAGAGTGACTATTTTGACACAGCTTTTCTGACCAGTTTATGATCATTTGGAGTCATTTTATTTCTTAGACAGGGCCAGTAGAAAATAAGAGAGGCAGCCAGGCACAGTGGCTCCTGCCTCTGTCTCAGCTACTTGGGAGGCTGAGGTGGGAGGATTATTTGAGCCTAGAAGGTCGAGGCTGCAGTGAGCTATGATCGTACCACTGCCCTTTAGCCTAGGTGACTGAGCAAGACTCTGTCTCAAAAAAAAAAAAAAAGAGAACAAGAAGACAGGAATATGCATTTTTGTGTTCCTGAAATTACAGGGGACCTTAAATAAATACTTTTGTAAAGTTATTATATAAAACATATAAAAATTGTTTAAAAAACTAGTATCTTACATCTTCCATGCCTCTTGGCACGAAACTATTTCTCTTAGCAAAGCAGGAGCATGCTCTGGCAGGACTGGCTAGTGACTTGGTATCTAATTAAGGCTTTTGTATGTGGGCTGACCTAGTGCCGTGTCTATCGTCAAAAAAGGGCGGGCATTGACAATTTTTGGTTACTCACCACTTATTAAGTTAAATATTAAGAAAGCAAGCACATTTACTTTTTAACAATCTATTGTTCAACGTCTAACAATCTGTTCAATGAAAATAACCTCTAAGTAGCCAAATGAAATGCATTTTTAAAATATTTTTAAAGACAAACAGCCTTTTTACTTTCCGTATCTATCTTTTGTGGAAGGGGGTGGGGACACAGATAGGGCAAAAGTAATTTCCTCTTTTTTTTTTTTTTTTTTTGGTTACAGAGTCTTATTCTGTTGCCCAGGCTGGTGTGTAGTAGTACCACTGAGGCTAACTGCAGCCTCAGCCTTCCAAGCTCAAGCAATCCTCCCACCTCAGCCTCCAGAGTAGCTGGGACTACAGGAGCACACCACCACGCCTGACTAATTTTTGTAATTTTTTTCTTTGGTAGAAACAGGGTTTGGCCATGTTGCCCAGGCTGGTCTTCAACTTCTGGGCTCAAATGATCCTCCCACCTCAGCCTTTCAAATGCAGGGATTATAGGCGTGAGCCACCACACCCAGTCTAATTTCCTTATTTTTTTAAATAAAATGTTGAGCCTGTGTATGTTTTTCCAGAAATATAGTTTTCCAGGAAGTGTTTATTTTATAATTTTGTTTAAAACGTCTTTATTTCCTTGCTGAGACAAAATGTGGATATACACATACAAAAAAAAAGTAAGCTCAAATAATTGACTTTGGACAAGTGTACACTTTTATTCAGTGCGAACATCGAAGTTCTTCCACATTGATGTCGCTGTCATTCGCTCCCAATTCGGTCCTAAGTCTTGGGTTGAATAATGCTCACTGTTACACTGAGAAGATTCATGAAGTTGACTTTGCCATGCTATTTATTTCCAGCCTACTGCCATAATCGTTTTTAGTTTGGGTATTAAGTAACTCATCAGGAGATGGCAGGTTATTTTTTTTTTCTCTTCCCTGTGCTCAATGAGCAAATTCCCACTTGCTTTAACGAATTTGGATTTTCTTAATTACCTTTCTTCAAAGGCCAAGGAACTCAGGAAATAATAGGTGAAAAAGTGCTTTGAAAACATAAAGTTACTAGACAAAAATAAGATGTGTTACACTTCTAATATGAACTATTTGTCTCCCACTTGGTTGAGAGAGATGCTTAATGAAGATTTGAATCTGGCATAAATTATACAATGTTGAGACCTTTATAAATGAGTGAACAGACTTGTGTAACTGAGTACTCTCATGGCCTGAGGAAGGTGGGAGGAAGAGTTGAAAGGAATATTCTTTGTGTAAGCAGAGACACTAACTAATGTTCCTAGGACCTCCCCTGTGAGTCAGTTTTAACGGGATTGTAAATATGTGCTCCAGTGAGTTTTAACACAGTGTGTCAGTTGCTCTTGGCCTTTCTGTTTATCGATTCTATCTACAAGATGTTAAACCACAGGGAAGTAGAAGCTTTATTAGCCATTTCTGCCTGCCAAGATTGTGGGATTTACTGACTTCGTGCCCTCCATGTTCCTTGACAGCCAGGGCTTCTCCTACTGGATTAATACCTGATGACTACCTGAGCACTCAACAGTGAAACAACACAAGGTCAGGGGCTTCTGAAACACCCAACCCCTGAGTGTCAGAAAGCCTGTGACTTTACTCAGATAAATTCTCTTTTAGCGTGTTGGTGGAGGTACTTTGTGGCCTTTTGTTGAAGTGAAAAGTAGTACAATAGGCCAGCCAGGCTTCAAATGAGTTATTAAATCTCTCTTCGCCTTCCTCATGATACCGTATTTTCATAACCGTTTGTAACCAGAGCACTTCAGAAGCAGCACAAAATGAGAAACTTACTCCCAGGACCCCGTTTCTGTTTTTCGTAAAGGGAAAATACATCCTCACGTACGCGTGAAAGAATTGGAAAAGATGCATACAAAATATAAACCATTCGAATTAAGCGTGTATGTCTGTTTGCTTATCCGTATTTTCTATGGCAGTCATGTTTTGCTTGTATCATAAAACCAAAGCTTACTCAGGAAAAATAAGCATGCTGAGATACACACGGCTAATTTTGTCTTTCTTCTGTTCTGTTGTAGAAATTGAAGCCAAGGAAGCTTGTGATTGGCTACGGGCAACTGGTTTCCCCCAGTATGCACAGCTTTATGAAGGTAAGCTGAGAATGCCATTTTTTAAAAGTTGGCATAATCATAACCTCTTGTTCGCGGGTATTACTGATCTATGACTTATTTTCAGCAGTTTTATCGTTTAAATGTTTTATTTAAAAAAAAAAAAATGTGGTAAGCCTGCAAGACCCCCACCACTGAAAACAAAAGCTAGCACCTTGATAACACGCCCATGCCACTCCCCCGTCTGCCGCCTGCCACTCCCTACCCAAAGTAATGGGCATGCTGAAGACTATCATTTTCTTGCTTTCTTTTTATATAATTCTACTCCATTTCCTGAAAAGTACATTTTTACAAAGTAATTTTCACCTTTATAAAAAAGGGTACTGTGTTGTATGTAATTTTGTGGGGTTTTTATTTTTCACTTAATATTGTATTGTTAAGATTCTTCTATACTGTATGGGCCTGTTATTCATTTGCTTTGGCTCCTGGGTAATACACCAGTGTGTATTACACAAGAAACCACAGTTTATTCATATCCACACTGTGGTAGGTGGGTATTTAGGCTTTCTCTGTTGTGCTTTTATAAGCTGTGCTGTTGTGAACATTCCTGCATCTATCTTTTGTGGTACATGCATGATTCATCTCGCTTCTATCCCTAGGAACAGAATTACTGGGGAATAAAGAATATGTATGTTCAATTTTATGATGCAAGCTTTTTGAAAGTGCCCGTACCAATTTTCACTCTTACCAATCTGTGTATCCACATTCCCTGAGCACTTGATGTTGTCAGACTTTAATTTTTGCCAACCAAATGGATATAAAATGATATACAGATTTTGACTGCCATTTCCCTAATCCTTCATGGTAATGAGCATTTATTCATGTCACTTGGCCACATTTGTTTGCTCACATTATGCTTCTCTTAATGATTTATAAGAGCTCTTTTTATTCTAAATACTAGTCTTTCATTGGTCATGTGTTGCAGATATCTTTCCCACCATTTGTAATTAGGCATTTCACTTTTCTCTAGGTTGTCTTTTAATCAATATTATGTTTTCTGTGGCATTCAGTTTTTCAACTGAGAAAAAAATTCAGTTCAAAAAAAAAAAAGTAGGATCTGGGCTGAATTCTTAACATCTCATTTTCTTATCAGTGCCCTGGGATACTGAGGTCATTCTCTCAGCTTCTGCGTACCCTGGGGAGTGCTTGTGCTCCATGCATGTCAAGATAAATAGGTTGTTCATTTATTTGTTTATTGTTTTGAGACAGAGTCTCGCTCTGTCACCCTTGCTGGAGTGCAGTGGTGCGATTTTGGCTCACTGCAACCTCTGCCTTCCGGGTTCAAGCGATTCACCTGCCTCAGCCTCCTGAGTAGCTGGGATTACGGGCGTGTGCCATCATGCCCGGCTAATTTTTGTGTTTTTAGTAGAGCTGGGGTTTTACCATGTTGGCCAAGCTGGTCTTGAACTCCTGACCTCAGGTGATCCACCCACCTTGGCCTCCCAAAGTGCTGGGATTACAGACATGAACAACCACGCCTGGCCTAGGCCGTTCATTTAAATGGGAGTTTCATTATACTCTATATGAAGTCGGTTTAAAATAATTACAGCTATGAACTAATGCATTCCATTTTATGGGTAACTTTCAAACAGAGGTCAGGTGAATAACAAAGTGATTCCCAAGTTAGAATACCCGGTCTTCCTTATGTAGCCTAGATTGATTGTGATATTTTCTTCCAAGAAGATGGATTCTGAATTGTTTTATTGTTAGACCATGTAAAATATCTTACTGTTTCTTCATTCCAGAGAATATCTCCAATTTCTTTTGATTAACTTGCATGCTTATTTTGGTGGAGTTGCTTGTCTTTCCTTTAGAGAGAAGTTTTAACCTGTTAACATTTAGAAGGGCTTTGGGGAAAGAGGGACCAGCATTCTGTTGGATTTTCAATTCATAGCTCTACTGGAGAAAAGGAAAGACAGTTGCATTGGCAGTGACACCAAAGTGGCTGTCCTTTTGTTCTCCTATTTAGAAATTAAGTTTTCTTCAATTATGCTCATTTTTGGCATTGATTTGCTGTCAGGTACCACTTTCTTGTGATATATATGTTTGCTAAGACCCAATTCCAGTCCCTGGGTCACCTCTTTCCTAATCCTAAAATGCAGGGTGCATTTGCACAAGTTACATTTGGGGTCCCTTCATGTTCCCAAGTCTTTGAAGCATAAGCCTACTTTTGGGGTACACTGCGTATTGTTCTGGGCCATCGCCTCCCCCCGTTTTTCCTGCCACTGTGTGCTGGGTGAGTACATACACCATACACCCCGTACCAACCACACATCATGTCCCCTGTTTAGCTTGATTTGGGTACTTGGCAATTTATACTTCCTGCCTTTCAACCCACAGTGGAAGTTGAGTTCAGAGAACGTTTTCTATACATCAGTAAACTATCATCTTTTAAAACCAGTCCTTTCAGGAAAGAGCCCAGGCAAATAAAAGAAAATTACTGATTTAATTGTTACACTCCTCACTCGCATTTAATACCTACCAGATTTTTAAAAAATTGTTAAGTTAATTTGGATTAGAAAAGGAATCTAAATTATGGCTCCGGGTATACTAACTTAGACATTCCTAAAATAACATAGTTACTTTCTTACATATAGGTAACAGGCATATGAAAATTTCAATTTACATTTATAGATCTGATGTTATACTCTGTAAATATTTAAAAATATTCCTTAATATCAGCTCTGTTATTTCATCTTGGTGTGTATTCAGAGTCAAATACAGGCCAGGAATGCTGGCTCATGCCTGTAATCCCAGCACTTTGGGAGGCTGAGGTGGGAGGATTGCCTGAGGCCAGGAGTTGAAGGCCAACCTGGTCAACATAGTGAGACCGCATCTCTATTTAAAAAATTTAAAAACAAACAAACAAAAAGCAAAATACAATGTCACAACCTTCAAACAATGTTACAACCTGTCTTGCTTCATTTACTAATGCTCTAGTTTCCATTGACTATAAGTCTTTCTATTTCCATTATGATGGTTCCACGAATCATTTGTCTAAGAGAGTTTTCGTCTATAAATTAGTGAAGAAATGTAATTCTGTGATACTAAATTTTATGTATTCATAAATCTCTGGACTGTAGCTACTTCCTTGGTCTGCCTATATTATCATCTAGGGAACAAAGTCTGTAATCCAACTGTAGCCTTCAGAAAAAAAAAGGATAGACTATAAGTTTATACTCATTCTGATATATTACCTCTAGACCATAGATTACTAAGAATAAGGAATTCCATATCATTCCATAAAACCAGTGATCATAAGAAACAATAAAAACATAATGAACAGTTGTGCACCCACAGGAGTTGGAACAGGGGTAATTACCTGCATGTCCAAAACTGGTGACAGCCTTGTCTATTCCACTGTGTGGCATTAGCCATTTTGAAGGCCAAAGGGATTTTTTTATTTTTTATTTGTTTTTTTCAGATAGGGTCTCACTCTGTCATCCAGGCTGAAGTGCAATGGTATAATCAGAGTTCACTGCACCCTCAAATTCTGGGGTTCAGGTGATGTTCCACCTCAGCATCCCATGTAGCTGAGACCACAGCCCGCGTGCCACCATGCCCAATAAATTTTTTTTTAATTTGTTTTGTAGAGACAGGGTCTCGCCATGCTGCCCAGGCTGGTCTCAAACTCCTGAGGCCAAATGATCTTCTCTCCCTGGGGCCTCCCAAAGTGCTCACATTATAGATGTGAGCCACAGAGCCCAGCCAAGAGAATTTTTTAGCTTGTGGTGATTCTAGTTTCCTGCTGTGATAACTGATTTTACCCAGGTCTGGTCCAAAGAGTTACCCCACACCGAGACACTCCTCCTCGTGGTATTCTAGTAGCATTCTACTGAGGAGGCCCATGATTTGCCCTCATAGTTGGAACTCCAAGAGGGTGATAACTTGCCTTTATCCAGTGGCAATTTCAGAGCTGTTGTAAATTTCCACAGTGGCTACCTCTGCTCTCCTTTTCTTGGGTATATTTACTTACCAAGGGATCTTTTTAGGCAGTCCAGAGAAAGGAATTCCTCCAATGAGTTGACTGTTTTCCCCCTCTCTGGTTTTCAGTTCTGATACAGCTTCTTCATTGTCTTGAGAGAATTGAATTAACTCTTCTGCAGATTAAAGGATATGAGATTCTGTTGTTCTATAGCAACTTTATAGCTAGCCCTTTCTTTTTAGGGGAGTTATATCAATTCCTGCAAGGCCATATTGCAGTGCTAATATTTGTTTTTAAAAAGCATATCTTGAATTCTCCTTAGCTCTTGATGCCACGTGAGTGGATTACATTCCATTTCCTACCACTTTTCATTGTTCTCTAGATCTTTCTGTGGCTCAGTTTTCCTTCCATGACCTTTTCCCTGATCACACGTGAGCAAAGACACACACACATACACACAGCCCAGCCACATTAAAAGGGAGCATTCTTCTGACAGTCATTGTGGCTTAAATTATAATTTCGACTGGGGGCTTATTGCCTGCTGATTTGTTTAAAGGTATAACAATGTTCTGAACCACTTCTCCTTGACCAGAAGCAATATTTTGAGTTTCCGCCACTTTAAAGCCAAAGCTCCTTTAGGACAGCGATGCAGGATTGGCTTGAATTGCCTTATAGTCCCATAGAACTTGATGGGGAATGAGGTGTCCTATAGTAGGTGCTCAGTACATTGCTGAAGAGTTTTTCCCCGCTTTGGTAAACTGGGCTATTTGGCAAACTGGGTTATAGGTGCTCAACGAATACATTTGTTTATTTTTCTGACAGATTTCCTGTTCCCCATCGATATCTCCTTGGTCAAGAGAGAGCATGATTTTTTGGACAGAGATGCCATTGAGGCTCTATGCAGGTAAATGGACACGTTTTGAGTGTTTTCCTTTTTGATTTTTTAAGAACATAGTACTTATCACTAAGATAGGCTTCGTTTGCTTTTGTTCTTGCTAATTGTGTTAGGTCTTTATTGGCAAACCATATAGTGATCATAGACCTTTTAATTAAAAATTAAGTAAAATATTGTTATTTAGTATTGCCATTAAGATAGCATCCACACTGTCCTAGGAAGTACTCAAACAATAGCATTCCGTATTTGATATAACTGGTGTAACAAGTAACAACTCTCAGGTGGTTTGGAAACTTGGATTAAGTTTTCCTAAAAGGGTATGATAGAAAAAATTTAGCATGTTCAGAGGAATAAATGGGGAGTGGCATATAAAGACAGGAGCATCACTTGAATTCCAAGAAAGCTCCTCTCTACCTCTTCAGTTTCGCCTCGTATAAAATAATGATAGGATGAAATAAGGCTGTAAAATAACTCGGCACGGTCTTTAACATATAGGCAACAGACAGTTAAATGATGTGAAATTGAATAAAACTGTCAGAAATTCTTGATCATTGTGCTTTTGGGTCTTCAAGCTGAGAGGCAGCTTATAGGTTTTAGTGAGGTGGAAGTAATAAAACCTGTAGCAGACAGTGATGGGACACTGAATCCTTTCAAGCTCTTCATGACATGTCTACTCATTTTAAGTTTTTCATCCTTTCTAATTTTTCTCAAAAGCTGAAATCCCTAAAAGCTGAATTCTGGGGGAAAAATTATACACAGACAAAATTCACATAGGTTAATTTGATTATGAAACTAAATAAGTATTTTAATTTCAGGGTTTTTTTGTTTTTGTTTTTTTGTTTTTGTTTTTGTTTCTGTTTTTTTGAGAAGAAGTTTCACTCTTGTTGCCCAGGCTGGAGTGCAATGGTGCAGTCTTGGCTCACTGCAACCTCCACCTCCCAGGTTCAAGTAAATCTCCTGCCTCAGCCTCCCAAGTAGCTAGGATTACAGGCGCCCACCATCACGCCCAGCTAATTTTTTGTATTTTTAGTAGATACTGGGTTTCACCATTTTGACCAGGATGGTCTCAAACTCCTAACCTCAGGTGATCCACCCGCCTCGGCCTCCCAAAGTCCAGGGATTACAGGCGTGAGCCACCGCGCCCAGCCTGGTTTTTTTTTGTTCTGTTTTTTATTTTTATTTTTTTTATTTTTAAAGACAAGGTCTCACTCTGTCGCTCAGGCTGGAGTTCAGTGGCATAATCATGGTTCACTGCAGCCTTGACCTCCCAGCTACAGGTGATCCTCCCACTTCAGTGTCTGGAGTAGCTGGGACTACAGGTGCACACCACCATACCCAGCTAATTTTTGTATTTTTTGTAGAGATGCTGTCTCGCTATGTTGCTCAGGCTGGTCTTGAACTCTTGGCTCAAGCAGTCATCCATCTCGGCCTCCCAAAGTGCTGGGATTACAGGAGTGAGCCACCACACCCCATCTCAGTATTTTTTTTTTCAACTTGAAAAAACATCATGAAGGTAGAATGACATCCAGTATTTCTTTCCTCTTTGTAGGCAAAGAAAGCAGTGGTAGTTCTGTTTTCTGCCTTTCTCATATAATACAGTGTTATTTGAAGCAGCCAAAGTAAGCAGTGGTTTGGGGCAGATAGATGGGATATTTAGAATAGTATATGGACTAGGGTAGTTCTCATGGTTTAAGAGAGGAAAAAACAGTCCTCTTAACCACAGAAACACTGTCACTTTTCTAGTCCAATTAAATGACTGATAGAAATGTACAGGGTATGTACCCATTTTCTGAAAGAAACCTAATTCCAAGAACTTCACTGTGGAATGTAATATCATAACTATATCATCAGGAATGAAAAAATGTCACAGATGCGGTTTCAGGAGGGGAAGGAGTCCGCATCTGGAATATGAACTACTGCAGACTTTTTTTTAATGTTTTCATGCTTAGCTGTGGAGCAGAATTAATCTGTTTTCAATCTATCACTGGTGATCATGCATATGCATGAGGTCACTTCTGAGATGCATCTTAGGAAATATTTAAGCATTACGTCATTTCACACATTTTAAGCCAGTTAGAGAGTGGGCACTCTGGACAGCAGCAATAGCTTAGGAATTCTTGGGTCATAAAAATATCACTGCAGCATTTCAGGCCAAAGGGTCATGATTAAATTCTTGAATACTTTTTCAGAATATCAGTTTGAAATGTTGTTTTCCATTTCTGGGAAGAAAAGTATCCTCTGTGCTTTGCAATTTACACTGGCTCTGAGTACCTTTTGAGAAGCCACCTTTTTCTGAAGTGAATAAGTCTGTGCTGCGAGATCTTTGGTGAAAAGAAAAGCCTAGAAGAAGCAGACTCTGCCACATATGCTAGTTGGGCTTCAGTTTTCTCTCCTGCATAGAATAACATCTCATAGGAAATGCAGTGATGGATGTCAGAGCGCTTTAAAAATTAAATTATCAGGCCCAAATTTGAGTATGTGCAGAAAGGCCTAGGGTTGGATTTTCTTTTTTAAAAAAGGAAGTTCTTCAGAATTCACAGTAGTAGTCATCAACTGGTTTGTAATGGAAAACCTCAGGGCTCTTGTCCTCATGTCCACATAAATGGACTTTTCATGAAAGTGATGCCCCTTTCGAGAGGCCTAAACAAATGTTCAGAAGAAAAGGGACCTCTGTCGGGTGTATTTCAAGCACCTTCCTTTATTTTATTTTTTTATTTATTTTTTTGAGATGAAGTCTTGCTCTGTTGCCCAAGCTGGAGTACAGTGGCATGCTTTCAACTCATGGCAACCTCTGCCTCCCGGGTTCAAGCAATTCTCTGCCTCAGCCCCCTGAGTAGTTGGGATTACAGGCACCCACCACCACGCTCAGCTAATTTTTTGTATTTTTTTTTAGTAGAGATGGGGTTTCACCATACTGGCCAGGTTGGTCTTGAACTCCTGATCCACCTGCCTTGGCCTCCCAAAGGGCTGGGGATTACAGGCGTGAGCCACCGCGCCCAGCCAGCACCTTTCTTTAAAACACCTTACAAGTTCTGAGCTGTCAGCTGCATAGCATAGTTGAGATGCTTGTTATACTGATTATGTCATAGTCACTTCATTTGCTAGACCTGCCTCTTCCAAATACCTTCTTGGCCTATGGAATTCAAGGGCCAGCAAATAACGAAGCTACAAGTATTATTTGAAATTTTGCCCTGTGATTTGGAAGTTCTCTCTAGACTGACAAGACTTTTTATAGACTTTTGTCCTTGCCTCGTTGATATTTTCTGAACAGTTGATTTTAAATACATGTAGTAATATGGTTGCAGAAATTCAGCTTAAACATTTTACAAAATCTTTCCCACCTACCTCCTCCCCTTGTACTGGACCATATTTTATGCAGGGATCTTATAAGTGATCTCATATATACTCTAGCATTATTCTTAGTTTAGAGTGTTTACATACCTGTGACATTTACAGATCTTACAGCTCCTTTGGTCAAGAAGCAAGTAGGAGCTTCTTTTTCTACTCAGGGCAAGAAGACTTGTAGACTTAGTGGGTTTTATGAGAACAATGACGTTGTCTTAAATATAAAGTTTGGCAATAACCAAAAGTTACAAGTGTGGGACTATAGATTTTTTGCATTTAGATTGCTAACCAGCATTTTTACATTCACACTGCAAGGGGTTCATGTATCCGTTCCCTTGGAGAAATGGCTTTGGCCTGATCTTGCTAGCTTTACTACATAATGCAATTCCAATGATAAGGCCAAGATTATCAGAGCTACACTCAATAGTAATCCTGGAGGAGTGATTCGCTTTGTCTTGAAGCACGTGCAGGTAGTATTGTGAACTGTGATTCACTACCAGGATACCTCTTGTGAAATGTTCTTTCTATTGCTTGCCTTTCTACAGCTTCTGAAAACTATTCCAAATTGCTATTTTCCTTTGGAATTAAAAATGACTCCTTCTATAAACACAGCAAAGAATTATGTACATCAAGTGACAGTTGTATAATGAAAAATAGATTTCCACACTGTCATCTGCAGTATGCACTTTGTTGTAAAGCAGTCCATCAGATGCCTGAGCCATGCAAAACAGCCCACCTTAGAGCAGATTTTAACTTTGTCAAAATTTCTGGTCTGTTAAAAGGGAAGCACGTAGCCGGGCACAGTGGCTCACGCCTATAATCCCAACAATTTGGGAGGCCAAGATGGGAGGATCACTTGAGCCTCCAGGAGTTGGAGACCATCCTGGGAAGCATGGCAAGACCCCATTTCTATAAAAAAAAAAAAAAAAAAAATTAGCCAGGCATGATGGCACATACCTGTAGTCCCAGCTACTTGGGAGGCTGAGGTGGGAGGATCCCGTGAGCCCAGGAGGTCCAGGCTCCGATGAGCCGTGATAGCACCATTGCATTCCAATCTGAGTGACCCTGTCTCAAAAAGAAAAGAAAAGGCTGGGAGTAGCGTGTAATTTTTTAAAGCAATTGCACAGATTCCAACAAAATATCTTCAAGAATTGTAACCATTTTTATTTGTGAGAATCTTACTTAGAAAATTGTATCTTTTCCCCTTCTCTCTCTTCTCTTCTTTGTTTTTGGCTTGTTTTTACTTTGAATACAATGGGGCCCAGGTCCCCACCTGCTGTGCTTTTATCTGGGTTCCTGCAGCTCCAGGCAGAGAAGCTCTTGAAACTTTGATAGGCCAGCCTTGTGCTCCTCCCTCTTCAGAGCAGGGTAGAAGTTGCCCAGGAGATAAGAGGGACACATTCCTGGGGAGCCGAGCCTGGGAGGGTCCTTAGGGGGATGGGAAAGGCCCAGGCTTCTGGACGGATGGGTTACGAAGCCAGCATTTCAGCCACTGTGTGAGGAATCCTTTAGGAGTAAGTTGCTTTCATTTATTACTACCATTAATATTTATGTTAGAAAGGAACACAGATTGCCGGGTGTAGTGGCTCATGCCTGTAATCCTAGCACTTTGGGAGGCCGAGGTGAGTGGATTGCCTGAGCTCAGGAGGTCGAGACCAGCCGGGCAACATGGAAAACCCCCACTTCTACTAAAAATACAAAAAATTCGCTGGGCGTGGTGGCGGGTGCCTGTAGTCCCAGCTGCTCGGGAGGCTGAGGCATGAGAATTGCTTGAAACGGGGAGGCGGAGCTTGCAGTGAGCCAAGATCACACCATTGCACTCCAGCCTGGGTAATAGAGCAAGACTGTCTCAAAAAAAAAAAGAAGAAAAAGAAAGGAACACAGAAGTTACTGGGTTTGAGAGTCACCATGTTTTAATCGTGGGGACTTAGACAAGATCTGTGACCTCCCCAAGCTCCATTTCCTCATCTGTAAAATGTAGGTTAATCATAATATCTGTACCTAGGGTTGTTGGGAAGATGGAGTCATACATAGGAAGTACCTGGCATAGTGCCTGGCCTGCAGTAGGCCTCGTTTGTAGCTGGAACTATGATTTGATATCAGTACTGTCTCTGTAAGGAAATAAGGTCCCAGCAGAATACATTCTTTGGGGGTCCTCCGGGACAAATGAAAACCACAGAAACCCTAGGGTATAACTCTGGGCTTTAGGTCTGTAATGCCATTAGCTTGGTGCTACCAACATAAAAAGATAATGTTGACCTTTACAGAACTGGCCTCCTGGGTCTTTTTTGTTTGACTAAAATCTAGAGTTTCTGAAGCTAAACCCCTCCCCAGCCCCATAGGCCTCTGTGGCTAGTAAATTTGGTTATAAACACCATTCAACCATTAAAGCCCAAATGAAGTCAAGTGAGTATTTGATTACAGGTTTGATTAATGGAACCCAGACCTAAGACTAACTGTAACCATTCCAGATTCTTTAAATCTTGAAAGCATTTGAGAACTAAAACACTGTGAGTGTATGCCATTTAAGTAATTGATACCCCCAATAGAGGGACCTTATATCCACTCATTTTAAAGTATGCAGACTTTTCCTTAGTTGTTTGTTCTTTCTTCCCCATCAACAGAAAGAACTTTTCTGAACCTCGGCGCTCTGTGCTGTCTTTGTTTATTCTATAAACAGGCTACCACCTAAGCTATGAAGGCAAAATGGGGCTTATCAGGCAGGCGAAAATACTTTCTGTTCTGTTGCATCAACATTGTTAGGCAAATGGCAAGAACAGGATCAGGAAGATAAAGCCCTGAGGAGGTCTCAAGGTTCCCAGGAATTTGTGTGAATTAAATGATCTGATCTTATGAAAATGTAAGAATTGCAATTCATAGGAAAAACTGGGAAACTGGTGATAGCAGATAGCAAACAGACACATTACAGGTTCATTTGAGTAAGACTAAGTGATGATCATCTGGGAGATGGTGGGAAAATTGGGGCCTTGAAGGGCTGTCATTCATTTTTGTACATACCGTTTAGTTCCGCATATTCAAAGTGTTTCTTTTTTCAACTATTGCATCATTTCTCCGTGAGGTTTTGGGGTTTTTTTGTTAAGTATTTTATTTTCAATGAAACTAAATTTCCCTAATTTTAAATTGATATTGCTGTTTGGCAGAGGTCAAAGTATTGGTATCAAAATGACAATAGGATGCCTGTTGCAAAAAGAATCTGACCTGAGTGCTTAATTTTGAACCCGGTAAGATTTGGATCCTTGAAGTTACAGTACGCAAATTCTTTAAATGATCATTTGCCCTATTGCCGTGACTATAGCACACATTATATTGTCCTATAACAGGAAGCTGTTCTAAATATTGGATATTAAAGAGGGCTTCAATTTCCATTCTGTGCAAAGACTCTAAAATTTTAAACAGGCTGTCCAAGATTATGATTCATTGGAGATAACTAAAACTAATTTTTTAAATTTGAGTTTTGATTTGAAATACAAGACACTGTTTATTTTGCCGAAAACTCTACTTGGTTCTTTGCTGCTGTTTCGCTGTTTCTATTTCTATGAAAGGAGACATCACAAACTTTTCTTTTCTTTTTTTTTTTTTTTTGAGATGGGGTCTGGCTCTGTTGCCCAGGCTGGAGTGCAGTGGCACAATCTCGGCTCACTACAACCTTCACCTCCCAGGTTCAAGCGATTCTTCCTGCCACAGCCTCGCGAGTAGCTTTCATTACAGGCGCCCACCACCACGCCCAGCTAATTTTTGCATTTTTAGTAGAGTTGGGGTTTTGCCATGTTGGACAGGCTGGTCTCAAACTCCTGACTTCAGGTGATCTGCCTGCCTCGGCCTCCCAAAGTTCTGGGATTACAGGCATGAGCCACTGTGCCCAGTCACAAACTTTTCTTTCTTGGCACCATGTGTGGCAGTCCATAATGGCCCAACCTAAGAGTTATTGGAAGAATGATTTTTCTTAGTAAGAGCAACGCATTGAGAGTTGAAGAATCAGAGAGACTTGACAGTATCATAGCTGTGTGCCATTTCACACTAAAATATAAAAATTAAAGTGAAAAACGTAAGAAACATAAAGGTATTTTTATTTTTATTTATTTAATTTTTTTTTTTTTTTTTTTGAGATGTAGTCTCACTCTGTCGCCCAGGCCAGAGTGCAGTGGCGCGATCTTGGCTCACTGAAAGCTCCGCCTCCCGGGTTCACGCCATTCTCCTGCCTCAGCCTCCAGAGTAGCTGGGACTACAGGTGCCCGCCACCAGGCCCGACTTGTTTTTTTGTATTTTTAGTAGAGACGGGGTTTCACCATGTTAGCCAGGATGGTCTCGATTTCCTGACCTCGTGATCCGCCCGTCTAGGCCTCCCAAAGTGCTGGGATTACAGGCGTGAGCTATTTTTTTAAACGACTCACTTTTTAAAGAAGTTTCTAATACTCCCCTAGGTATTAGATATTACTGAGCTCCAAGAAACTACTTAAATATATGAATTGTTTAAAAACAGGTGTTTATCCACTCATTAGAGAGTGGTTGCCTATCTTTGTTAACATTATTTCTTTGCTCTATAGGCGTCTAAATACTTTAAACAAATGTGCGGTGATGAAGCTAGAAATTAGTCCTCATCGGAAACGAGTGAGTATACAAATTGCATAACAGAATGGGGGGGAAAGGGGCAAACAAAAAAGTGAATGATGTGTTTTGTAATAGGTTTTGTTTCTGTAACTCTTAGTTTCTTGTTCCGTAAGCATCTACGTCTTGAATGGTATCGCCTACACTTGATAGCCTTATGTAGTTGAAGCCAGTAGTTCAACTAGCCCATTACATTATTTTACCTATTGTTTTTGACCTGATCACGTCAGCTATTATTTTGCCTAATTATTAACTCAATGCCTATTACATAATAAAGGGATCATGCTTAAGGAATCCCAGTGGATTTTTGCATTGCTTATAGAGGAAATAAACTGAAGTTTATTTCCAGCTGTTCTGTCTTCCCAAATATAACAATAACTGTGCTTCAAAGCTGTAGAGGCGAAAGTGAAGGCTGATTTGTGCAATATTGAAGAATAATAAGAGATTTGGAGGGAGGAAAGGAATTGGAGGAGGAAGAGGAGAAGGCAGGAAATCCCACACAGTTTAGTCAAATGGTGGTACAGAACCGAACTGGGTGGTATTTTCTTCTGCATGTGAGTTGTGAAGACTTTTTATGAGATCTCAGGAGAAGAGGTGGGTGTAGTACTGGGAGTAAGTGTCACAAATTAGAGTAAACAGGAATGAGTCTGGTCAAAAAACTTATTTCTGACTTCTGGGTTCAAATTTTATTTATGCCAGAATCCCTGAGCTGCAAAAAGTTGCCTTCTTGGGGAGTCAAAGCTTTTAAACAAATGAACTGGAACCTCAGCGCCCACTGAGCTGTGCAGAAGAGCCCTAGAAGCCAGCGCTCCATGCTTTCCACTCATTGTCCTGTGAAACTCGGGCCATGGGATATTTTCCACACCAGTGGAAAAGACATGTATCATACCGAATTGTGCCCTTTGATATCCTGCCGAAAAGGCCAAGATGCAGTACTCCGTGTGACAGCTTATCCCTGAGTCCTGTACATAAATCGGGCAAAATCAGCAAAGACGTTCCTTAGTGTTATGAATGCCGCGAGCTGTCAGGGCTGGGTATTGGTGAAGCCTTGTTCAATTGGCTGGAGCGTGACTGAGGTTGAAACTTCACAGGGCAGCTGTGGCCTGAGCGCTAGCCCTCATGTCTTGTGGGGGAGGGGAAAAAAAGGTACTGGTAAGAGTCTCCAAAGCACTGTTAGTAGACTGAAGCTGCTTGATGACCCACCTTGATCCAGGGCCCCTTTACTCCAGTGGGAGACCCTACACATTTTTAGTGTCTAGAGATTTAAGTTGCCACTCTTCTTAGTGTTTGAAAACTACCTTTTTAATTGCAAGAGGGAATATAAACATATACCAACAAAAGACAGCACAATGGGAAGGCAGCCCAGAGGCAGTCCTGCTCATTGCTGACTTCAGTTCAAAATATTTTGCATGCCTGGAATTTTCACCATCTCAGAGGTTTCCTCTGTGAGCAGTTAAAGAACAGCCTATGGATCCCAGAGTTTCCATAAAATAGTTCTTATTTAACTTGCAACATTTGGTCAGGCACTCTCCTGTTAAATTCTTTAAATACATCTTTGTTATTTAAAGAACAAAACAAAACACTGGGCACTGTGGCTCATGCCTGTAATCCCAACACTTTGGGAAGCCCACGTGGGAGGATCGCTTGAGGCCAGGAGTTTGAGACCAGCCTAGGCAACATAGTAAGACTACTGCTCTCTACAAAAAATTTTATTTTTTATTTTTATTTTTCTTTTTTCTTTTTTTTTTATTTTTTATTTTTTTTGAGACAGAGTCTCGCTCTGTCGCCCAGGCTGGAGTGC
Source organism: Nomascus leucogenys (assembly GCF_006542625.1). Classification (NCBI taxonomy): domain Eukaryota; kingdom Metazoa; phylum Chordata; class Mammalia; order Primates; family Hylobatidae; genus Nomascus; species Nomascus leucogenys. The sequence goes on from NC_044384.1 coordinate 138,564,320, forward strand.
AGTGTTGCAATCTCGGCTCACTGCAAGCTCCGCCTCCCAGGTTCACGCCATTCTCCTGCCTCAGCCTCCCGAGTAGCTGGGACTACAGGCGCCTGCCACCACGCCCAGCTAATTTTTTGTATTTTTAGTAGAGATGGGGTTTCACTGTGTTAGCCAGGATGGTCTCGATCTCCTGACCTCGTGATCCGCCCGTCTCGGCCTCCCAAAGTGCTGGGATTACAGGCGTGAGCCACTGCGCCCGGCCTTACAAAAAATTTTAAAAAGGAAAAGAATATGTAAGTGGGGCTGGGCACAGTGGCTCATCCCTGTCACCGCAGCACTTTGGGAGGCTCAGGCGGGAGGATCACTTGAGGTCAGCAGTTCAGAACCAGCCTGGGCAATACAGCCTGGACAACGGAATGAGACCCTATTTCTTAAAAAAAAAAACAAACTTTAAAATTAAAATCATGAAGTACAAGGGGGAAATTGATACTACTGGCATATTATGAGCAGCCTCCTGCTCATGCCCTGCTCCCTGCTGGCAGCCAGCCCCAGTGTGTGAATGGCTCCTTTCTGTCTTTGCAGAGTGACGATTCAGACGAGGATGAGCCTTGTGCCATCAGTGGCAAATGGACTTTCCAAAGAGACAGCAAGAGGTGGTCCCGGCTTGAAGAGTTTGATGTCTTTTCTCCAAAACAAGACCTAGTCCCTGGGTCCCCGGACGACTCCCACCCAAAGGACGGCCCCAGCCCCGGAGGCACGCTGATGGACCTCAGCGAGCGCCAGGAGGTGTCTTCCGTCCGCAGCCTCAGCAGCACTGGCAGCCTCCCCAGCCACGCGCCCCCCAGCGAGGATGCTGCCACCCCCCGGACTAACTCCGTCATCAGCGTTTGCTCTTCCAGCAACTTGGCAGGCAATGACGACTCTTTCGGCAGCCTGCCGTCTCCCAAGGAACTGTCCAGCTTCAGCTTCAGCATGAAAGGGCACGAAAAAACTGCCAAGTCCAAGACGCGCAGTCTGCTGAAACGGATGGAGAGCCTGAAGCTCAAGGGCTCCCACCACAGCAAGCACAAAGCGCCCTCAAAGCTGGGGTTGATCATCAGCGGGCCCATCCTGCAAGAGGGGATGGATGAGGAGAAGCTGAAGCAGCTCAACTGCGTGGAGATCTCCGCCCTCAACGGCAACCGCATCAACGTCCCCATGGTACGAAAGAGGAGCGTTTCCAACTCCACGCAGACCAGCAGCAGCAGCAGCCAGTCGGAGACCAGCAGCGCGGTCAGCACACCCAGCCCCGTTACCAGGACCCGGAGCCTCAGTGCCTGCAACAAGCGGGTGGGCATGTACCTAGAGGGCTTCGATCCTTTCAGTCAGTCAACATTTAACAACGTGATGGAGCAGAACTTTAAGAACCGCGAGAGCTACCCAGAGGACACGGTGTTCTACATCCCTGAAGATCACAAGCCTGGCACTTTCCCCAAAGCTCTCACCAATGGCAGTTTCTCCCCCTCGGGGAATAACGGCTCTGTGAACTGGAGGACGGGAAGCTTCCACGGCCCTGGCCACATCAGCCTCAGGAGGGAAAACAGCAGCGACAGCCCCAAGGAACTGAAGAGGCGCAATTCTTCCAGCTCCATGAGCAGCCGCCTGAGCATCTACGACAACGTGCCGGGCTCCATCCTCTACTCCAGTTCAGGGGACCTGGCGGATCTGGAGAACGAGGACATCTTCCCCGAGCTGGACGACATCCTCTACCACGTGAAGGGGATGCAGCGGATAGTCAACCAGTGGTCCGAGAAGTTTTCTGATGAGGGAGATTCGGACTCAGCCCTGGACTCGGTCTCTCCCTGCCCTTCCTCTCCAAAACAGATACACCTGGATGTGGACAACGACCGAACCACACCCAGCGACCTGGACAGCACAGGCAACTCCCTGAATGAACCGGAAGAGCCCTCCGACATCCCGGAAAGAAGGGATTCCGGGGTTGGGGCTTCCCTAACCAGGTCCAACAGGTAAGAACTTTTCTCCTCCCTCCAGGTGTGGGGCACGGGGGGTCAGAAAGAGATTGCCTGTGCTTGTTCAGTGGGAGGAAATGGGATTAAGTCTGGCATTCTTAGCCATGTCCATTCCTAAGGAAGGTGTTAGACCAAGAAGCACCAAAATTCAAAAAAATGTATATGATTGAATGGGTATAGAGTTCCAGTTGGGGAAGATGAAAAAAGTTCTGGAGATGATTGGCAGAGATGGTCACATGATGGGAACGAACTTGGTGCCACTCAACTGCACATTTAAAAATGGTGAAAATGGTACGCTTTATACTGTGTATATTTTCCCATAATGGGGATTAAACCATGGGATAGAAATCAAGTCCTCTCAGTTCCTAAGATAAGATGCCAGGAAGCAGCCCATTGCTAATGTTGCTTCTACCTATTAAAAAGCCTTTCAGCCAGGCACAGTGGCTCACACTTGTAATCCAATACTTTGGGAGGCCGAGGTGGGAGGATCACTTGAGGCCAAGAGTTGGAGACCAAGCTGGACAACATAGGGAGACTCTATCTCTACGAAAAACTAAAAAATGAGCCAGATGTGTTGGCACAGGCCTGTAGTCCTGGCTACTCAGGAGGCTGAGGCAGGAGGATCACTTGAGCCCAGGAGTTCAAGGCTGCAGTGAGGTATGATGGCACCACTGCACTCCAACCTGGGCAACAGAGCAAGAAAAAATAAATAAAATAAATAACATCAAATAAGGCTTCACACTCACTTTCCTCTCCTCTTCTCTCACAGGCACCGACTGAGATGGCACAGTTTCCAGAGCTCACATCGGCCAAGCCTCAACTCTGTATCACTACAGATTAACTGCCAGTCTGTGGCCCAGATGAACCTGCTGCAGAAATATTCACTCCTAAAGCTAACGGCCCTGTTGGAGAAATATACACCTTCTAACAAGCATGGTTTTAGCTGGTAAGAGTTTAAATGATCAGTCAACTGTCACTGAAAATGATATTTTTGGTCAGCTCCTTGAGGTTGTCCCCACAGTAAAAAATGACACTTCTCTCCTTTATTAATATATTTCATCTGTCATCCTATGGCAATCACTCTCTGCATTTTTGTTTGTTTGTTTGTTTGTTTTGAGACAGGGTCTTGCTCTGTCACGTAGGCTGGAGTGCGGTGCAGTGATACGATCTCGGCTCACTGCAGCCTTGACCTCCTGGGCTCAAGTGATTCTCCCACCTGAGGCTCCAGAGTGGCTGGACTCCCGAGTAGGTGGGACTACAGTTGCTCTCCACCACACCCGGCTAGTTTTTTTTTTTTTTCCTTTTTTCCTTTTTGTAGAGATGGAGTTTCACCATGTTAACTAGGCTGGTCTGGAATTCCTGGGCTCAAGAGATCCACCTGCCTCGGCCTCCCAAGTTGCTGGAATTACAGGCGTGAGCCACCATGCCAGCCACTCTCTGTATTCTTGAGGCCACATTTGATATTATTGAAGCCAGTGGAGTCTTAGGAAATTATCAGCGTGGGTTGATTGATTGAGTTTTCAGCCCTTTGAGTGACAGATTGCCAGGTGATGGGGTGAGAATGCGTTACTCTTGCATCACGTGGTATAGGCACCTCCTTCCCAATATTAAGAATAATCCACTACAAGTAAATATGTGCACAGTATCAGATCATATTTTTGGACGGAGGAAAAGAAAAACAATAAGATATAATCAGACCATCTTTGAAATTCTTGATTTACAGTACCTGGTCTTATAACCCTATTCATGCCTGTTTTTAGAAATCATTTTGGGGTGGGTATGATGGCTCATGCCTCTAACCCCAGCATTTTGGGAATCTGACGCGGGTGGATCACATGAGGCCAGGAGTTTGAGAGCAGCCTGGCCAACATGGTGAAACCCCATCTCTACTAAAAATACAAAAATTAGCTGAGTGTGGTGGCATGCACCTGTAATCCCATCTCAGGAAGCCGAGGCATGAGAATCCCTTGAACCCAGAAGATGGAGGTTGCAGTGAGCCCCAAGATAATGCTGCTGCACTCCAGCCTGGGCGACAGAGTAAGACTCTTTCTCAAAAAAAAATAATAATAACAATAAATTTGGATGTGAATATTTGTAGCATCTACCTGTGCTAAAGAATTCAGGTTACTTTTTTTCTAGCAAAGACTGGCAAACAGTGAATAATTATTTTAAGGAATTCACTACTCTAACATATTATAGACTCAAATGTAGAGATGAAATGCATGGTACAAATTGTTCATAATTACTTTGAAAAACATAGCTTCTTAGTATATAGAATGTGAGGGGTAGACTGTAAGGCTAGATGGGTCATGGATATCACCTAATCTGGGTACATCTTAGTGTACCAAGCAGAGAAATGTTTCTAGATTGACATCTCAGTGCATTTTTCAGTGTCAGCTGGGAATCCTTAAGTCTTTTCAGTAATCTGAGTGTTTATTATCCAGTTGCATAACTACCGTATTTGATAAAAATGGAGAAGCCACCCATTTCATTAGTAGTGCTCTGTAGCAAACCCAAGTTGCTTGAGAAAGTCGGCAAAGCAAGGGAACTTTTCTTTCTGTCTCCAGCTCCTCCTCTACTTAGGACTCATAGCAGATTTAACTTCGGCATCAAAGCACCTCCTGTTCAAAGGCTGTTATTATGTGAGCCTTGCTAAATACAGAAGTTGTTTGTTCTGAATGACAGAAATAAGTATTGACCGGTTTATCCTCACATGCTTCAGATTCTCTGTGGGGATCGTAATGTGTTCTTTTCACATTCCGCCGTCGGGCTTTTCTCCCCCGACAAAGCGAGTATTATGCACACTTATAGCCATGATACCATATACTTAACTGTATGGAAATACAAACTTAACTCTGCTCTTTCGTTTTACCTTTCCTGGAGCTATAAACAGTAACATGCCATGGCTGCCGGTGAGCATTCAAAAGGCAAAGCGGTCTGTCTTCTCTGGAGTTCCTCTGTGCTTAGAGTAATATTTTCCCTGCTGGCTATTTAAAACTGCATATTTTAGATTCTCATTTCTGAGTTGCCCACCCCCATCCCACCAAACCCTCAAGAATCTGAAAGCCCATAATACTTCTTGAGTTCTGGTCAGTGTTTCCAGTGACTCAAAACCGACTGTAAAAGCCTCACATGGTGGGATCTGTGGAGCAGGGAGGAATCCTACACAAGGTTCTTTTCCTGTTTGGCCTTGCCCTTTCGGGTCCTGTTCAGAGAGGTCATTTGGAGAGCTGGAATTTCTGCTTGACAGCCTGAAATGCATGACATGGGTTTCCTGCTGTTGCATGTACTGCTGGGGTGGACCTGGTTTCAGGACACCAGGGAGCCTGGGGTCGGCTCACAAAACCCCCATTGTTCCTTTTCCATCTTCCTTTAGAAACCTAAAGATGTAATGTTCTCCGGGTCATCAGCAGCAGAATTTATTTTGACTTCAGGTCATTCACTGTTGAGCTCTGGAGTTGGTTCCCATTGTGTTAGGCTCTCATTGCTGTTTTCCCACCATGTATTACCTGCACCTTTTAACCCTAAATGCTTTCGATCTCATCAAGAACTCAGAAGTGATTCTTATCCTTTTTTCAAGACAAAAGGGACCTTGTTTTTCACACTCTATCAGATGCACCTAATTAGGGTATTATATGTTGTTTTCTGCTTGTTCCTTCCTATGCCGCTATTCTGTAAGGAAATCCATCAGCTTCCTTAAGACTGTAGACCCCAATTCTCCAGGTTCAAGGTGGAAGAACACTCCTAACTGAGGAAATGAGACTGGACCTCACAACGCCCGCTCTTAGAAGATCTAGAACAGCACTGTCCAGGAGAACTGTCTGGATGATACGAATGTTCTTTATCTACACAGGCCCATACATTAGGTACTGAGCACAAAAGACGAAGGAGCACCTGAAGTGTGGCCAGTACCACTGGGGAACTGAATTTGTCATTTTGTTTAATTTAAATTTAAGTAGCCACCATATTAGCAAAGATCTGGAGCCCACAGGGTTTACCTGCAGAATTGGACAAGTGTAGACAGAAAAGCGAACATGTCTCCCCCGACACCACCATCTCTGTATTCTTTAACAGGGCCATGCCCAAGTTCATGAAGAGGATCAAGGTTCCAGACTATAAGGACCGGAGTGTGTTCGGGGTCCCACTGACGGTCAACGTGCAGCGCACAGGACAGCCGTTGCCTCAGAGCATCCAGCAGGCCATGCGATACCTCCGGAACCACTGTTTGGATCAGGTGAGAGAGCTGCCTGTGGGTCCGCGTACTCAGGGGAGCTCGGATTACATGCAGCTTCTTCTGGTTGTGTGGTGTAAACACGGCGTCTGTGTGAATGTAACCCACACTTAGTGTTGTTCTTCGCACAGGTTGGGCTCTTCAGAAAATCGGGGGTCAAGTCCCGGATTCAGGCTCTGCGCCAGATGAATGAAGGTGCCATGGACTGTGTCAACTACGAAGGACAGTCTGCTTATGACGTGGCAGACATGCTGAAGCAGTATTTTCGAGATCTTCCTGAGCCACTAATGACGAACAAACTCTCGGAAACCTTTCTACAGATCTACCAGTGTGAGTGTCCTTTGATCTTAAGATTGTTGGCATTGGGGAAAAATAGGACCAACTGAAGCTTGTAGCTTCCTTGATAGCATTCTTTTTTTTTGGGGGGAGGTGGGGGGATGAAGTCTCGCTCTGTCACCCAGGCTGGAGTGCAGTGGCGTGACCTCGGCTCACTGCAACCTCTGCCTCCCAGGTTCAAGCAATTCTCCCACCTCAGCCTCCCAAGTAGCTGGGACTACAGGAGGGCGCCACCACGTCCGGCTAATTTTTGTATTTTTAGGAGAGATAGGGTTTCACCATATTGGCCGGGATGCTCTCAAACTCCTGACCTCAAGTGATCCTCCCACCTCGGCTTCCCAAAGTGCTAGGATTACAGGTGTGAGCCACCACGCCTGGCCTTGATAGCGTTCTTTTGACAAGAGAGTCTGCATGGTGACCTGTTGGAAACCCATGTCATCACTTTCTTCCTTGCCACCTTGTTTGTGGAACAGGTTTCTGTATAATTATTGAATGATGTGAAAATAAATTTCCCAGTCTCTAATGACTGATGCAACTGTACATTTTTACCTGCAAAATGAAAAGTTAGACTTTCATTAGTTTCTAGAACAGTGTTATCTGAGCTGGTCAGATACAGATCAGGTACGAAGATCTCTTTCTGTCTCCACCTTGTCTACAGAAATTTCAGTTGCTTCACACCCCTCTTGCAGGGCTGTTGGATTTAAAATTTCACAGGTGTCTGTGTGTTTTATCTTGCTGTAAAATGAATAAATAATCTTTTTCTGTTATTCATCTCAGTCTCTGCCAGAAATACTTGGGAAAACAATACCCCTGTCCTTCTTACTTTTATGTAAAGCTTAAAGAAAACAGTTGTCTAAATTAATGATCAAGATCAGGATTACAGCTTTTACAGGCTTGTGTTTTTCTTGGCTCAGTGTGGTATTACAGCAACGTAATTTAAAAGCAGCCTCTTTTAGCGCTCAAATTGTCTCTAGGACTGGCACAGTGGACTTTATTTTATGAGAAATGGAGCTGGTCTGGATTATTTCATTAGTTGTTTCATCCTTTCATATTTTATAAAAACACAGGTCAGATTTTCCTCGCCAAGGTATTTGTTATGTGTTGTAACCATGGAGCTGTTTAATCAGGTTGTCCTATGGAGCTACATTTGAGTGACTTGATTTTTCCACCACATGCTCTTTTAAAGAGTTGTCTATTCAAGGAGACCTGAAGATCGGGATCAGCATTTTCTACATGTAGATTGTTTATGGGTTTATTTGCATTTTTATGTATTTGTATATTCACATACATTTTTATAACAGCCTCTCAAGCATGCTTTCTAAAACTTAAGAAATTACTAATTCACTGTATTTTATGTATTAAGTGAACCGAACTGAATATTTTCAGTTCATTTCAGTTCAGAACTGAATATTTTAGCAGCTTTTCCCCCTTCAAGAATGAACAGATCAGTTAAACTCACGCAAATCTTCAGAGATACTGAACATTTTGTACTCAAGGCTGAGAGATCTCTGTTCTTACGTTCTTGTACATATCTCAGATAAGGTTTTTCATGGACACTAAACAAAAATGTATAGAGTTTTCAGTAACTGACATTGATCAATTAGGGATTTTTTTTTCATGCTTAGGAAAGAAAAAACTGTTCTGTAAACTAAAAGAACAGGCATCCTCTAGAGCCAAACTCTGAGGTGGATTTAAGAGTGTTTGGGTACTGTGGGTGTTTAAAAATTGTTTCACTCCTTCACGAGGCAGGAAATACTTGAGGATAGTGACGCCGGTGGCAATTCATAACTTTTACCGTATTAACCTCTAGTGCACTTTCTACAAGTGCTTGTTCAGTACTGGGCTGAGGTATTTGATGCCGATATTTGCTCTGGGACACTTCCTTGCAATGTCCGTGCAAATTCACCAAGCTGACGGGGAAAGTGCTGGTGTCATGCAGATGTGCCCAAGGACCAGCGCCTGCAGGCCATCAAGGCTGCCATCATGCTGCTGCCTGACGAGAACCGGGAGGTTCTGCAGACCCTGCTTTATTTCTTGAGCGATGTCACAGCAGCCGTAAAAGAAAACCAGATGACCCCAACCAACCTGGCCGTGTGCTTAGCGCCTTCTCTCTTCCATCTCAACACCCTGAAGAGAGAGAATTCCTCTCCCAGGTACGGGCTGCATGGGAGGTGCATGCACACAGGGGGCAGCCTGCATTCTTCCTAGGACTCTCTGTAGCTGTGGTTTTGTGGGACTCTTTCCTGAAACAAGCAAGAAAGTTAGACCGCTGTGTTAGTCCATTCTCACACCGCTAATAAAGGCATACCTGAGACTGGTCTGTTGGCATGCATGAGAAAATAGTCTCACTGGACTTAACCCCCACAGACTAAATCCATCGAACTGATCCTTTTCCTCAGCTCTAAAGGAACTTGAAAAGTATTACTTAGCTAGTGGCCTGGGGCCTAGTTATGCTAGTGAAGGTTAGGTTGCTTCTGAAAGTCATACAATGTTTAAATGTATGTTTAAATAGTTCTTTTTGAGATGGAGTCTTGCTCTGTTGCCCAGGCTGGAGGGCAATGGCGCAATCTCAGCTCACTGCAACCTCTGCTTTCCAGGTTCAAGCCATTCTCCTGCCTCAGCCTCCCGAGTAGTTGGGACTACAGGTGCCTGCCACCATGCCCGGCTAATTTTTGTATTTTCAGTAGAGATGGGGTTTCACCATGTTGGCCAGGCTGGTCTTGAGCTCCTGACCCCATGATCCACCCGGCTTAGCCTCCCAAAGTGCTGGGATTACAGGCAAGAGCCACCGCGCCCGGCCACATTTAAATAGTTCTTGAAGTTGACTGGGGCATTCCAATTGCAATGGGATACAGAACTAGACATGAGTAGAGGAGAGAGATCAAATAAGAAGAAGACAAAAGCTCAAGGAAACAATGGACTTAGCCCTTACCTGTGGGAGGGGCCTGTGTATTCAGGCAGGTAAAGACAATGACACCCTTTACTCCAACTCCCAGGGACTCCTTTCCCATACTCCTCAGAAGCTGCTCCCCCACCATGCAAACACAGCCCCTACAAGCTGCCCTGTTCCCAATAGGAACCTATTTAATAAAATGGTTTGAATCACCTGGATTTCATCAAAAGCATATCTCTTTAAGGTTTTTTGTGTGTTGTTGACAAAACTCTGAGATACTCTGGTGACCAAAGTAAAAACACTCTTAATCCACTTAACAATAAACAGATTCCAGTGAAAATTTTTTTTTCTCTTTTCTTTGGGTTTCCTTGAAAAATACCTTGATGAAAAATTTATAAATATTTGAACTGTTCCCCTCCTGTATTTCTTCTACCTAGAGTAATGCAAAGAAAACAAAGTTTGGGCAAACCAGATCAGAAAGATTTGAATGAAAACCTAGCTGCCACTCAAGGGCTGGCCCATATGATCGCCGAGTGCAAGAAGCTTTTCCAGGTAAGGAATTGAGAAGGTTGGCTCCTTTATTAAGGATAACGTGAATAGTTTCAAAATCTTAGGCTTGATACTTGTTCATGTCTTACCTGAAGACCTTTTCCACAGCTGGAGATGGTATAAATAGCCTGAGAATGTCTTATTTACATATATTATAATGTATCAGCTAGAGTTAATCACGTTTAATGAAACTGTCCCTTTACTTGGAAAAGCAGCCAGGCACAGTGGCTCACACCTGTAATTCTAACACTTTGGGAGGCTGAGGCAGGTGGATCACTTGAGCTCAGGAGTTTAAGACCAACCTGGGCAACATAGTGAGACCTCATCTCTACAGAAAAAAATTTAAAAATTAGCCGGGCGTGGTGGTGCGCACCTGTAGCCTCAACTACTTGGGAGGCTGAGGTGGGAGGATCACCTGAGCCCAGGGAGGTGGAGGTTGCAATGAGCCAATATTCTGCCACTGCACTCCACTAGGTAACAGAATGAAACTCTCTCTCAAAAAAAAAAAAAAGAGAGAGAAAGGAAAAAAAAAGCAACAAATTATCTGGAATTAAACTTCTGTATCCACTTCCCTATCTGAGAAACCTGCTTTGATCAATGTAATTCACTCCCCCTACTCTAACTTTCCAAAGACCTTACGTGGGAATAAGATTTCAAATATATTTATAGAGGTGATCTGTTCACATCCTCGTGATACCACGTGAGGTCAGCATGATAGTCCACCTCTGGCAGGAAGATGCCTGCACTGCTTTAAGGACCAGGCCATTGTTCCTACCCAGCCTTTTCCACTGATGGGCATTGAGACTGAGTACAGGTGGACTCACCTCCTTTCTGTCTGTCACGTGCCGCACAGGTTCCTGAGGAAATGAGCCGATGTCGTAATTCCTATACCGAACAAGAGCTGAAGCCCCTCAGTCTGGAAGCACTCGGGCACCTGGGTAATGATGACTCAGCTGACTACCAACACTTCCTCCAGAACTGTGTGGATGGCCTGTTTAAAGAAGTCAAAGAGAAGTTTAAAGGCTGGGTCAGCTACTCCACTTCGGAGCAGGCTGAGCTGTCCTATAAGAAGGTAAGGCTTTACCCTGTTGTTGGCTACTTGAGTCCAGGAGTCGAAGCTTGGGTCCGTCAGAGATAACACGCTTTTGCCAACTAATCTGTCTGGGGATCTGTAGGCCACACCCTCCCTTATAGAGCTGGGCACCCAGGTGAGTCAGATCCTCCTGGTGAGAGTGGCAGTTGGGCAAAGGAAGAGTAATTTTTATCCTATGTAACACTTGGGAGAGGATTTCAACTATTTTTAATGAAGTCCTTTGGCTCTACAGAATCACACTAGACTTCCCTAGAATGTTTTGCTAATGGCATTGAGCCATGGAACATCCTATGACATGCTTCGATTTTTCCACAATTTGGTCCGAATCCCTTTGCACTCTTCTCTGTTCTTAGTTACTGTTCTCTTGGCCCTTTAATGAGCAGGGATCCCTTAGGGGGAAATTAACTCCAGTTAGGACTGGTAAACCTCTTGAGAGCAGAGGCATCTTGTAAGGCTCAGCAGGACCCATTGGAGGTATATGTTGATGCCGCCTCTACCATCTTGAAAATAAATAAACAATGGGAGTAGCCTGGGTGGCCTTACAGGCTTTGGAAATGAGTACAAATGTCTGATGTTTTTGTCTTTATTTATTTATTTATTTTTTTTGAGATGGAGTCTTGCTCTGTTGCCCAGGCTGGAGTGCAGTGGCATGATCTCGGCTCACTGCAACCTCTGCCTCCCGGGTTCAAGCAATTCTCCTGCCTCAGCCTCCCGAGTAGCTGGGACTATAGGTGCCTGCCACCACGCCCAGCTAATTTTTGTATTTTTAGTAGAGACAGGGTTTCACCATATTGGCCAGGCTGGTCTCGAACTCCTGACCTTGTGACTGCCCACCTTGGCCTCCCAAAGTGCTGGGATTATAGGCGTGAGCCACCATGCCCGGCCAGTGACTGATATTTCTTTATTGCATGCACTCTGATATAGGTCCCAGAGAAACAAAACAAATGTCATAATTTTTTTTTTTTTTTTTTTTTCTCTGATGGAGTTTCATTCTCACCACCCAGGCTGGAGTGCAGCGGTGTGATCTCGGCTCACTGCAAAGTCTGCCTCCTAGGTTCAAGTGATTCTTCTTCCTCAGCCTCCCGAGTAGCTGGACTTACAGATGCCCGCCACCATGCCTGGCTAATTTTCATATTTTTAGTAGAGACAGGGTTTCGCCATGTTGGCCGGGCTGGTCTTGAACTCCTGACCTCAGATGACCCGCCCACCTCAGCCTCCCAAAGTGCTGGGATTACAGGAATGAGCCACTGCGCCCGGCTCAAATGTCATCATTTTGACCAGAGTTGACAACAGCTTTTGTTCGCTTTCTGGCTTGCTCTTAAATATACTTGGGGACAGCAGCCTATTTAAGTCATAGATTTATTAGCCCCCAATATTTATTTATATATTGATTATATAGTATTATTTATATCATTTATATAATCAATTAACATTGATTTCATGTAACTAAAATTGTTAGTCTAACTAACAATTTGACTTCAAAAACCAGGTGTGTATGGATTGCCTTGGCACTGAAAAATACATCCTCTTTCCAGGTGAGCGAAGGACCCCCTCTGAGGCTTTGGAGGTCAACCATTGAAGTCCCTGCTCTGCCAGAGGAAATCTTAAAGCGCCTACTTAAAGAACAGCACCTCTGGGATGTAGACCTGTTGGATTCAAAAGTGATTGAAATTCTGGACAGCCAAACTGAAATTTACCAGTATGTCCAAAACAGTATGGCACCTCATCCTGCTCGAGACTACGTTGTTTTAAGGTGAGCGCTTCCCAATTGTTTTTTTGTGACAAGGATGACTCTATATATGAACCAAGTCTATATGTCACTGATCTTACAAGATGGTATAATTATTTAAAGTAGAGGCCAGGCATATGGTGGCTCACACCTGTAATCCCAGCACTTTGGGAAGCCAAGGTGGGAGGATCACTTGAGGCCAGGAGTTCAAGACCAGCCTGGGTAATACAGCAAGACCCTGTCTCTACAAAAAAATTTTAAAAATTAGCTAGATGTTGTGGTGCATGCCTGTAGTCCTAGCTACTCGGGAAGCCGAGGCAGGAGGATCCCTTGAGCCAGGAGTTTGAGGCCGCAGTGAGCTGTGAGCATGCCACTGTACCGCAGCCTAGGCAACAGAGCAAGACCTTGTTTCTAAATAAACAAAACAAAACGTATGCCTCCAGAAAAGTAGTGAACACCTTCGAATTTGGAAAACAGATCTACATTTATTCTAGCAGTGTGTTCCTCACTGAGAATGGTTTGAACTCTGGTAACTGAGCTCAGAAAGAGAGGCGCCTTCCAATGAATATACTCATTGGTAGCAGATTTTTGCCCCTTTTAGGATAGATTTTCTTGTCAGAAACAGCTAGTGAATGAATAAGCCAGGAAATAACATTTGAGTCCCAAGGGAGATGTGGATAAGGCTGATTTATGTGTAATTCATAAATTCTCTGGAGATATTACTCAAAGAAGAATTCCAAAAATCTTTGTGGAAATGTCACATTGGAAGTCCAGACCTTTTCAAACAGCCAGTGCTCCTTTAGGTGTCTGTTCCAAGACATTTGTGAAATACAAAAATGGTTTTAAGCTACACTTTAAATCGGCTCTTTTTTCAAAGAGGAGGCTGAGCACATAAGCCCTCTGTAACAGTGGCTCTGTACAGAGTTCCTCATTCAGGAGTCCTTGTACGGTGTCTTCGTTCATGTAATGCTGCTCTAACAGAGTATCACAGACCGGGCAATTGCTGATGAACAGGTATTTATTTGGCTCATGGTTCTAAAGGCTGGGAAATCCAAGATCAAGGAGTTGCATCTGGTTGGTTGGTTGGTTGTTTGATTGATTTGGGGACATGGTTTCATTCTGTCACCCAGGCTAGGGTGCAGTGGCACACTCATGGCTACTGAAGCCTTCACCTCCCAGGCTCAAGCAATCCTCCCCCCCTCAGCCTCCCAAGTAGTTGGGATTATAGGCATGTGCCATCATGCCTGGCCAATTTTTTTATTGTTTCTGGTAGAGACATGGTTTCACCATATTGTCCAGGCTGGTCTCAAACTCCTGGGCTCAAGCGATCCTCCTACCTCAACCTCCCAAAGCGCCGGGATTACAGGCATGGGCCACCATGCCCAGCCTAGTGAGGGTCTTTTTACTGCGTCATCCCATGGTGGAAGGGCAAAGAGAGGGCAAGGGAGAGCAAAAGAGCAAATGTGCAGCCTCAAGCCATTTTTACTTATATATTTATTTATTTTGAGATAGGGGGTCTTACTTTGTTGCCCAAGTTTGAGTACAGTGGCATGATTACAGCTTAAGCAATCCTACCATCTCAGCCCCCGGAGCAGCTGAGACTACAGGAGCACACCACCATGCCAGGCTGATATTTTTTATTTTTAGTAGAGATGAGGTCTCACTATGTTGCCCAGGCTGGTCTTGAACTCGTGAGCTCAAGCAGTCCTCCCTCCCCAGCTTCCCAAAGTGCTGGGATTACAGGCGTGAGCCATGGAACCCAGCCTCAGACTCTTTTATAATTGGCATTAATCCAGCTCCCATTAGGCCCCACCTCCCAACACTGTTGTATTGGGCATTCAGTTTCCGGCACATGCTTTTTGGGGAACACATGTACACCATAGCAAGTAGTTTAGAGGATGCCATTTACCTAGGCCTGGGTCACACAGCATGGCCACTGACCCTGACCCGTCACCACATTGCGAAGAGTGAAGCACGATTTTAAACTTGGCTTCTATGAAATTCCATCATTTCCGCCTCTGGTTTTGTCTCTACAGAACCTGGAGGACTAATTTACCCAAAGGAGCCTGTGCCCTTTTACTAACCTCCGTGGATCACGATCGGGCACCTGTGGTGGGTGTGAGGGTTAATGTGCTCTTGTCGAGGTATTTGATTGAACCCTGTGGGCCAGGAAAATCCAAACTCACCTACATGTGCAGAGCTGACTTAAGGTATGTTCTGATTCTGATTTTTTTATATGGTGAAGGTTATGAAGGAAATTCTGACTTTTTGTCTAATGCAAAGAATGCCTTAAATGAACACATCATTTTTTCTTGGTGACTTCATGAAGAGTGGTGTTTAGAAAGTAGCATTTCATGTTTGTTGGTCTTTCAGCGACCACTTCCTAATTTGGATCCCTTAGAAAATGTGGTTCTAAAGCAAAGCAAATATGGTAGCTCGGCCGTGAATTCAAAGGCACAGGAAATGATAGATTTTATGCGTTTGAACTAGCAAACAGATGTTTCTCATTTTATTCCCGTGCTTTCTAACTTAAATAATTCATCCGATTTCTTTCTTTTCTCTGATAGGGGCCACATGCCAGAGTGGTACACAAAATCTTTTGGACATTTGTGTGCAGCTGAAGTTGTAAAGATCCGGGATTCCTTCAGTAACCAGAACACCGAAACCAAAGACACCAAATCTAGGTGATCACTGAAGCAAAGCAACTGCTTCCACCACCATGGTGTTTGTTTCTAGAACTGGCAAAGGCCAGTCCTTGAAGAATGGGTTCTGTGTCTAATCCTGAAACAAAGAAAACTACGAGCTGGAGTGTAGGAACTGACTATTGCAATTTGATATATTTTTAAAGCTGCTTCCTGTTTGTTGAGGGTCTGTATTCATAGACCTTGACTGGAATATGTAAGACTGCAAAAAAAAAAAAAAAAGTATGTGTATTGTTATTCAAATTGCTTCTGAGAAGCAAAACTCTTTAAATACATTATGGAAGATAATGAAGATACTTCATTCTCTTGTGATATCGGTGTATGCGTACCTGTGTTGCTTTATTTGCAGTGTGTTGAGGGACTGGTGTATCCACTGGAATAGTTGGTACTCTTTGACATGTTTTCTCACCAAGATGAGCAAAGAAAGGTTTGCACAGAGGAGTGTGAATGTGTGTTTGTTGCTGGCTGAATGGCAATAGATGTCTAAGGTGGATTCAGTGTCTGGCACACTGAGACACCTCCAAGAAGGAGATTGATGCGTCAGGTTCAGTTTAACCTGGAATATCTGACTACCCCTGAATCCACCCAGAAAGGGGGCCCAACACCCTTGTCCATTTATGGGTTTTTTTTTTTCCAAGTTATTAAGCATATTCCTTCTCCACCAACCTCTTCTGTACTTTGATTGTAATAGATTGGCTCTTACACCCATTCCAAATGCAGTTTATTTTTAGACCCGATTGCAAATAGTGATGTAGTTTTAACCAGTATGGATTAGTTTAGGGATGAACTGCTCCCTCCAGCCTTACTGGCTCTGATCCACAGAGTTTTGTTTTGTTTTGTTTTGTTTTTTGTTTAAGTCGAGATACAAAAACTGAACACGGTAACACTTACTCTTAAATCAAGCATCAAAACTTCTTCCCTGTTAGAATTCTTTGCATTTTTGTGTTTGTAACAGAAACGCCTTAAGATACTATGTTTGGGAATATAGGAAACTATGTGTGTCCCAAGGAAATCCCTATAAATTTAACCCACCTACGAAAGGCTTTTTCCCCTGCCTTTGGTTGTTAACGGCATTCCTGAAAGCCACATGTGTTTATTCACTGGGCTTGTTCTTATCAGCAAATAGGTTTTCTGGTTTTATGACTTTTTGTCTTATTTTATTTTTCCTACATTTCTTTTTTTTTTTTTTTCCTTTAGAATGCCCTTGAAATATATTTAAGTGGTAATGAAAAATAGTAATCATAGTAAAACACAAGAAGAAGAAAACCAACCCAAACCAGTGAAGTTTTTTAGAACGTTTAGAAGGGTGGTCTTTATTCAGGTTTTACTGTAATGGTAAGGATTGACTCAAGAGACAGTATTAGTAAATTTATTTTGTATGGATCAAAAGTGAATCATGTATGAATGAGAGCTGTAAGAAGGATTTTTATTTTGTTATAATTTAGTTACCATTTTCAGTGTTATTTCAAAGGTTCTTTGAAGAATTTTGGGGCAGGGCGTCAGATTAGAGTTTTAAAATTTGAGTATTTTGGATATCAGTGTTCCTTATGAAGATATACATGGATATTCAATTTTGATGGCTTCCAGATTTGTAAGGTTGTATGTTGTATATACCATTCTATTAAGAAACATGTCCACTGTGCTTTCAAACATAGATAAAGCATGATAAAGATTATTATTTAAGATATACTTGTATTTATACCTCAGATATTCTTTTGGGTTTTGTACCTCAAGGCTTTTTTCTTCTTATTGTAAATACACTTTACGTGAATACAGTCTAAGTGAAGAAAATAAATAAAAGGAAGAGGTTTATAACTTGCTCTATATCTGTACAGAATATAATCAATAAGTGCACTATTATTAAATGTTTAAAGTAAGGGAAAAGTCTGGGCTGCCTTCCTTAATATTGCATCTCACTCCCACTCTTAAAACCACAGATTGCAAAGCATAGCATTTTAGCATCAACTACAATCAAAAGAGCAATTTGCTGAAGGAAAAATCAGACTGCAAATCATTCCAAGGCCAAACTGCAACTGAGCCACCCACTCCCAAACAGGAAACCCTGGTGAAGGTTCAGGAAGCACAGAGATTCTCTCCAAACAAAGGTCCAGTTAGGAAACGACGCTGAGAGGATGATGAGAACGTGCAACAACAGAAAGATGCTCCCAAGCAGAGTCAGGGTCACTGATGAATGCCACAAAAGGTCTCTTTCCCACTGTTCAATTTGACAAGAGAAGAATTTGAAGGATATGAACATTTTCAAGAACTCTGCTGAGGTCACTTAGAGCGCCATCACAACTTATTTGTGTGACTAATTGCCTAGATTGTAAGCTCTTTGAGGGCAGTGCTCGTCTCCTACACATCTTTATAATCCCCTGCAGCAGCTTTCAGTATTTTGTACTTGTAGGCACCTAATAAATTTATTATTTGCTAAACTGAACTGATTGGATTAGCTTCTGTTACTGCAAAGGGAAGAGCATCTAGGATCCCGATCATCTTAAAGCCTCCTTTTCATTCACTGCTGATTTTCAGATGACAGAGGCTGGAAACTGTCCAACTTCATAGGACTTTTTTTTTTTGAGACTGAGTCTCGCTGTGTCGCCCAGGCTGGAGTGCAGTGGTGCGGTCTCGGCTCACTGCAAGTTCCACCTCCCGGGTTCACGCCATTCTCCCGCCTCAACCTCCCTAGCAGCTGGGACTACAGGCACACGCCACCACGCCTGGCTAATTTTTGTATTTTTAGTAGAGATGGGGTTTCACCGTGTTAGCCAGGATGGTCTCGATCTGACCTCGTGATCCACCCACCTCGGCCTCCCAAAGTGCTGGGATTACAGGCATGAGCCACCGCGCCCGGCCACTTCATGGGATCTTAAGTTTTAAACTGAAAAAGACAAATTATTTAACCTAATGGAGTCTTAAATTTAAACTGATGAAGGTGACATAGATACTATATATAGATAGTATGGCTACTGATTTTAAACAGTCTGTGATGGCATTTTAACAAATCACATGTCTCACAACGTGATGTCTATCCTAGAAAAGGTTGTATTTCAACAAATATTTACTTTGGGCATAGAAAAGGGTTGGGGGGAGGGGGGGCCCTAACCTTATAATTTGTTTTGTTTTTTGTTCTGTGATTTGTTTTTGAGACAGGGTCTCACTCTGTTGCCCAGGCTGGAGTGCAGTGGTATGATCAAGGCTCACTGCAGCCTTGACCTCCCTGGCTCAAGTGATCCTTCCAACTCAGCCTCTCAAATAGCTGGGACTGCAGGCGCATATCACCACACCCAGCTAATTACTGTATTTTTTGTAGCAATGGGGTTTCACCATGTTGCTGAAGCTTGTCTCGAACTCCTGGACTCAAGCAATCCCCCACCTCGGCCTCCCAAAGTCCTGGGATTACAGGCATGAGCCACCATGCCCAGCCTTCCCCTTATCATTTTTTAAAAGACACACACACACATCAGGGACTTTTTTTTTTTTTTAACTCTTCAGACCTGGTTTGTTCAGAGCTATATAAAATAAAGATCAAAATGTCGTAGGCCTGAATACCTAATACTTTATTTGAAGAGATGGGGAGTCATTGGTTCCCAGTAGTTTACAAGGTTACCAAGGAGGGAGTAGCCACCCTCACAAGCCCCCAGTGTGGTTTTAGATTGCACTTACCACACCACCTACTACTTGCTTAATCAAGGCATTTTGTCAGTTTTTCACCAACTATGTACCCCACGCTGGAGATCAAGCTGTGAGCAAGGCCGGCATCACCCTGCTATTGCAGAATTAAAATCTTCCCTCACAGATTTTTAAGATAGAAATGTCAGTGCCACGTTGTGAGCACTAGGACAGGTTCCTACGCACTCAGGAGGAGAAGCTAAGGGCTTAACAAAACTCAAGGTAATTGTTTTACACACTCCAAGCATCCTATCTACCAATTTAATGGAATAAGTTGGGAAAATCTAACAACATTACATGATTCTTTAAGAGATTTGTTTTCAGGGCTGTGGAGACGACTGAAATTTTTGAAAAGCAGGATCTAAATAAAAATGAAGGAAGACAATAATCCGGTATAGGTACTTTCCAACATCACTAGATAGGGGAGTGCAGAAAGAGAGACGATATTGGCATGTGGGGGATTTTACAGCTGCATTCATGGGTCTTTACAGCATTTTTATCCTTTTCATATGCTTACTTAAGCTTCACACGCACCACGTGAAGTCTACGTGTCCTCACCATTCTATGGCTAATTTTTGTATTTTTAGTAGAGAGAGGGTTTCACCATGTTGGCCAGGCTGGTCTCGAACTCCTGACCTCAAGTGATCCACCTGCCTCGACCTCCCAAACTGCTGGGGTTACAGGCATAAGCCACCGTGCCCGGCCCCCTACCTGCTCCTTTTCTCTTGCAACTTGTGGACTTAGTAATACCCTCCCTCTTTCCCCCACCAACCAGCTTTTCCCCTTTCAATATTGAAGCCTCAAAATCATCTTTGGAGAAATTCACAGACCTGTCTTCCAGGCATTGTCCTTAACTTTGGCAAAATTAACGTCTACAGTGATTGAGACCTGTCTCCGATACTTTTTGGTTTATGCCACCTTAGTCAGCATCCCAAGGAAATTGTGTCACCCTATTACTAAAATGACAGGAGAATTTAAATCGGTGAAGATAAGTAGGAGGAGAAAGTTTCATTTCAGGTTGATGGTTGAAAGAATTTGTAGTTCCGCCTAGCAAATCAAATATATGATTTGAAATGTACAAAGACTCCGCTTATCCTCCTTGTGACACATAGGACCTGATTCTCCCCTCGTGCAAGAACAGAACAGTTAATTACACATGTGGTCTGATCACAGCCCACCCATTCCTTCTTATCATGCATTTCTTAGTGGGTACATGGGAACATCTACTGACAGACTTCTTAACTTGCAGCCCAGGACCAGAATACCGGTCTTGTAACTCTTTCTGCAATACCTCGTAATGCCCTCGCCACCACACAAGAATATCGGGAAGTGCCACGGAGATATTTGTGAAGGTGCTTTGAAAAGCAAGGGTTATTCAGCTATAAGGGAGCACTCAGGAAAGCAAAGTGGAACTGAGCCCAGCTGCTTTCCCTCCCCTGCCTGTTGAAGCATATGTTAATGACTCTAAAGCAGAAATCCCAAACAATGAGATCATGGCATGCATGTCATCTTGATGTTCCATCAGGATGAAATTTGCCTAAGGAATTTAAATTCCATTTGCCTAAGGAATGCAAATTATAACAGATCTCAAAGAGCCTGTGGCAGGAAAAGCTCAGGTAGGTCTGCACAGTTGCAATGAGTTTGGGCCCATTCTCTAGGGGATGATGAGACTTTTGCAGGGAGGGAGTTTGCTAAATCATGTTGGTAGCTGTAGCCCAAAGTAATTACCTTTGCTGTATATACACAGGTCCCATGAGAGCAGCTGGCTTGTCTGTCCGCACTCAAGGCTGTGTTGTCACCTATAGTAATAAACATCTTTCTGTACAAATTTTTCAACCATTGGATTTTTTTTTTAAGGAGAGGGGAGTTCAGGGCTAAAAGTGCTACAACTCATAAGGTCTTCTCATTTCCTTTTCTCTCTCTCTTTTTTTTTTTTATTTTTTATTTTTTTTTTGAGATGCAGTCTCACTCACTCTGTCACCCAGGCTGGAGTGCCGTGGCGTGATCTCGGCTCACTGCAACCTCCTCCTTCTGGGTTCAAGAGATTCTTCTGACTCAACCTCCCAAGTCGCTTGGATTACAGGCATGCACCATCATACCTAGCTAATTTTTGTATTTTTAGTAGAGACTAAGTTTCACCATGTTGGTCAGGTTGGTCTCAAAGTCTTGACCTCAAGTGATCCACCCACCTTAGCCTCCCAAAGTGCTGAGATTTCAAGCATGAGCCACCACGCCCAGCCTCTATTTCCTGTTAAGATACAAAACATCGGTCAGGAGTGATGGCTCACGCCTGTAATCCCAGCACTCCAGGAGGCCGAGGCACACAGATCACGAGGTCAACAGATCGACACCATCCTGGCCAACATGGTCAAACCCTGTCTCTACTAAAAATACAAAACTGAGCTGGGTGTGGTGGCATGCTCCTGTAGTCCCAGCTGCTCGGGAGGCTGAGGCAGTAGAATCAGTTGAACCCAGGAAGGCAGAGGTTGCAGTGAGCCAAGATCATGCCACTGCACTCCGGCCTGGTGACAGAGTGAGACTTTGTCTAAAAAAAAAAAAAAAAAAATTGTGTAAAAGGAAAAACCTTACTCTTTTTATGACTCTGAGAATGGCACTCACTAACATGATAAGTGATGTGTTTCTGCAAAAATAGTCTGATTTACAAGGAGGTCATTTCAAAAGCTTTTTGGATTACAGGGACTTTTAAAATACAAATGTGTTAGGCCCAAGTCTGAATGGACATGCTGTGAGCTACCATTTATTATAATATTGTAATGTGCCGGGTAAGAGAATGTGTGCTTTATATACAGTTAATATATCATCTCAATTTCATAGTACCAGGCGTGGTGGCTCACACCTGTAATCCCAGCACTCTGGGAAGCTGAGGCAGGTGGATGGTTCCAGCCCAGGAGTTTGAGAGCAGCCTGGGCAACATGGCAAAACCCTGTCTCTACAAAAAGTACAAAGCTTAGCTGGGCATGGTGGCCTGCCTGCAGTCCCAGCTACTCTGGAGGCTGAAGTTGGAGGATTGCTGGAGCCCGAGAAGTGGAAGCTGCCGTGATCACGCTGCCACACTCCAGCCTGGGTGACAGAGTGAGACCCTTTCTCAAAAAAAAAAATAAGTAAATTTCATAGCAGCCTATTGAGGGAGAGAACTTATTAGCCTCATTTTACAGATGGAAAAGTTTAAAGAGATAGGAAAGCTTAAAGAAATATAGTAGCTACATAATATTTACAAATGGACTCAATAAATTGTAGGGCAGTACTTAGAATATTCTGCCATGCTGGCGATGTTCCTTATCTGCCCTGTCTAATATGGTAGCCACTAGCACATATGGCTGCAGCTAGCGTAACTGAGGAGTTGAATCCTTCATTTTATTTAATCTTTTATTAATTTAAACCTAAATAGCCTCATGTGGCTAGTGGCTACTGTATTTGGATAATGCAGATGCTATTTCAAAGATCTAAAAATATTTCAAAGCAATCTAACCCCTATCACTCTCTTGGCCTGTTTAATAACGCTCTTAAGAAAGAAACAGGATGGGTGTGGTAGCTCACGCCTGTATCCCAACACTTTGGGAGACGGGGGAAGGAGGATCACTTGAGCCTAAGAGATCGAGACCAGCCTGGGCAACATAGGGAGACCCCATCTCTACAGAAAAAAAAAGTAAAAATTAGCTGGGCAAGGTGGTTCACATCTGTAGTCCCATCTACTTGGGAGGCTGAGGTGGGAGGATCGCTTGAGTCCAGGAGTTTGAGGCTGCGGTGAGCTAGGATCCCACCACTGCACTTCGGCCTGGGCAACAGAGTAAGACCCTATCTCAAAAAAAAAGAAAAGAAAAAGAAAAAAGAATGAGAGAGGAGAGGAGAGGAGGAAAGAGAGAGAGAGAGAGAGAGAAAGAAAGAAAGAAAGAAAGAAAGAAAGAAAGAAAGAAAGAAAAAAAGAAAGAAAGAAAGAAAAAGAAAGAGAGAAGGAAGGAAGGAAAGAAAGAAGAGAAACAAAGAAAAGGAATGAACAGAAATATGGTAAATATTTGTAAAAACCTAACTGGCCATATTTCAGGTCAGATAACATCAACTCGACATTCTGCCTGCCACAAGACCAAAACAGGATCTCCACCACCTATGGCCAGCCTCCACATTTCTCAAGCCAGAGTTGGATGACCTCTTTTCTTTGCTGCTAGGGAATCTACACATCTCCAAACTAGAGATAAAGATGCAGCTGATCCGAAAAGAATGCCTAGTAATTCCGACCATTCTCGGCTTGCTGCGACCCTCGCAGACATTGTTGTTCCAGCAACCACAGCTATCATTTTGTGGTCTGTTCCTGTCTGTTCCTGTCATTTTGTGTGTCTGTTCCCTTGTATCTGGTATCGTGGCTTCTTTTCATGTTGGTAAGACTGGCCATTCAACAGCAGCATTCAGAGCCCAGAGTCAGCTTCGATGGAAGGAGTTCCTGATCCAGGTTTGATAAGAGAGGTCTGCACCCAAAAGTCAGCAGTAACAATTGTGAGACAAAGACGCATCTTCCACAGTGGTTTCTAGACTTTCACCTCCAAAGGATCTTTGTTATATTCCTTAACCTGCTCCACCTTTTCCACAGTTTTCAAATATTTCTCATATTACACAGTATCATTGTTCGAGGAAGTAATGTATTCATTTTCTTATTTTCAGTGTATACACGTATTATTTATAACTGCTAATCAAGACTAGAAGCCTCTCAGAAAGAAGTGTGAAATAACTTTTATTGTCACACAATTTGAGTGTTCTCAGTGAAAAGCAGTTTTCTAAGGCTTTTAAAACTGAAGGCTGCGGGATCTTAAAATCAAAACCATTGCCCGGTGCGGTGGCTCACGCTTGTAATCCCAGCACTTTGGGAGGCCGAGGCGGGCGGTTCATGAGGTCAGGAGATCGAGACCACGGTGAAACCCTGTCTCTACTAAAAATACAAAAAAAAAATTAGCCGGGCGTGGTGGCGGGTGCCTGTAGTCCCAGCTACTCGGAGAGGCTGAGGCAGGAGAATGGCGTGAACCCGGGAGGCGGAGCTTGCAGTGAGCCGAGATTGCGCCACTGCACTCCAGCCTGGGCGACAGAGCGAGACTCCGTCTCAAAAAAAAAAAAAAAAATCAAAACCATTGAATTCATGGATGTAGCAGGATTGTTACCAGAGGCTGGGAAGAGTAGTGGGGAAAAGTGTATATGGTTAATGGGTACAAAACAAAATAGTTAGAAGGAATGAATAAGACCTACTATTTGATAGCACAACAGGGTGACTATAATCAATAATAACATAATTTAAAAATAACCTGAAGAGTGTAATTGGATTGTCTGTAACATAAAGGATAAATGCTTGAGGGGATGGACACCCCATTCGCTATGATGTGATTATTTTACATGGCATGCCTGTATCAAAGCATCTCACGTACCCCATAACTATATACACCTACTATGTACTCAGAAAAATTAAAAATTAAAAACTTTTTTTTAAAACCTCAAGACTGTCCAAGGCCATTCACTTCAACAATCCCAAGTCTGCAGCCCAGTGACGGTTCCTGGCTGTCTCAAGCACTCGGCACGGGAGGTGATTAATCAAGGAAATGGAGGATTTAACATCTGTCCCAGAGAAAACAGTTTTCCTTACTTCCGGGGCCAACAGATGAGTTGTATTTTTTTTTTCAATAACAAAGATAAGCAGAGCTCTATTTCATTGCAGTGTTTCAAAACATAAACGTATAAATAGATCGTTAACATCATTCCAAGAAAGAAAATTCTAAGTCACGCAGTCTGTAATGATTATTAAAGCAAGAAGAAAATGCTGAAATATCTCAAAGAGCTAGAGAATATTTCACCCCAAGATGCAGAATACTGAAAATAGAATATGTTTCTGAGCTACCTTATGGAAAGGAAAGAAGACACTAAAATTCTGGAAGAAAGCAGACCTGGCTGGTAAGGCAGGATGAGGGTAAAGCTCTTGGTTTGCTGGGGGGTTTTGGTTGCTTTTTGTTTTGTTTTAGCCAACCTAATCCCACAAACATTCTTGGATCAGGTTAATATTTGCCACCATGGGAATATCCCATAACCCAGTGGCCTTCTACTCTGAGAGACCCAACAGTTCCATCCCTTTTGGATGAATGACTTCAGTGGCTCATTCAGCCTAAGGTCAAGATGCCTTTCAGAGGACTGGTGGGCATTTAAATTTCAGAACTGCGTTTTTTGGTAATTTTTGAACACAGCCATTTCATGACATAGGAGACCTAACAGAATAAGAAAACCATTTCATAGGCTAACTCCTTTTGTTTGCTTTCATTCACTTCCTAGTTTCCTCTGGTTCTAAACCAGTTTAATCCCAAGAAAAGAACAAATAGAGATAAAATCGGGAAATATAAAAAACAGCATCCTCCAAATAAAACAAGACTATAATTTAAGCAACAAAAAAAGGAAGAACCAGTCCCCGAAGGAAGTAAACAAAATAAGGACCAGGATAAAGGTTTCTTTTTCTTTTCCCTTCTTTTTTTTTTTTTTTTTTGGACAGGTTTTGCCATGTTAGCCAGGCTGATCTCGAACTCCCGGGCTCAAAGACATCCACCTGCCTCGGCCTCCCAAAGTGCTGGGATCACAGGCTTGAGCCACAGTCCACGGCCCAAGGCAAGGTTTCTCACGATCAAAATAGACTTGCAAAAATTCCTAAGTCTACCTCACACGTCTGTGCTTGGAGACACCAAATAAGCATCTAATTTTCTAGAAGCAGAAACAGGCTTAGAGAGGCTGAGATTTTATTTATTTTTGTTGTTTTGTTTTGTTGTTTTTAGAGATGGGATCTGGCTATGCTGGCCAGGCCAGAATGCAGTGGTTGTTCACAGGCACAATCACAACACACTGCAGCCTAGGGCTCTTAGCCTCAAGCAATCCTCCCACCACAGCCTTCAGGGTAGCTGAGACTACAGACAGGAGCCACCACACTGCTTTGCCCAAAGGATTTTTTTTTTCTTTGAGATGAAGTCTCGCTCTCTCGCCCAGGCTGGAGTACAGTGGCACGATCTCAGCTCACTGCAACCTCCGCCCACCGGGTTCAAGAGATTCTCCTGCCTCAGCCTCCTGAGTAGCTGGGATTACAGGCAGGTGCCACCTCGCCTGGCTAGTTTTTGTATTTTTAGAAGAGATGTTGGCTAGGCTGGTCTTGAACTCCTGACCTCAGGTGATCTGCCTGCTTCAGCCTCGCAAAGTGCTGGGATTATAGGCGTGAACCACCGTGCCCAGACCCCTTGCCCGAAGGTTTTAAATGACAGCAATAAATGGGCTAGAAGTCAGGTTTGGATGACAACAGTTATTCTGAGGAACTTTAGGTTGGTTCCCTGCTGCCCAGCAACATAGTAGATGAGCGCTGCAGTTGTAGTCATTTTTCTCAGGGTTTACCTGGACTAAGGTGCCCTGATCTGACTTTCATTCAAAACTCAGATTCTCCTAGGGCAGGGCCCTACTTCCTAGCAGCCAGCGATGTGTCCTCTTTCTCTACTTTTACTGCCCTGAAGCTATGACTATCCATTGGGATGCATGAATAATGTTCATTTAAGCAGGTAGGTCTGCACAGTTCTAATTTTTCCATGCATTATCTTATTTAACCCTCACCACAAAAGAAACAATGAGATTGGAGGTCACATTATTGTATGTTACAGATGGAGAAAGCAAAGTACAGCTAGGCTAAGTTCTCCAGGGTTCCCTGTGAAATTAATCACACAAAGCCTTTGGAACAGCCCCTGGCAAATGCTAAGCCCCAGTATCTGTTAGATATTATCTTTATTGTTGTACTAGAGGCCATGTCATGTAACAGGTGGGAGGGCGGACTCTGGAGCCAGATTTTCTGGGGTCAAACCACCATTTATACTAGCTGTGTGCTCTCGAGGAAACAGAGGTAATAACAATAAAGAAATTAGTACTCAGCCAGGCGCGGTGGCTCATGCCTCAAATCCCAGCACTTCGGGAGGCCAAGGTGGGCGAATCACCAGGTCAAGAGATGAGAATATCTTGGCCAACATGGTGAAACTCCGTCTCTACTTAAAATACAAACAATTAGCTAGGTGTGGTGGTGTGCGCCTGTAGTCCCAGATACTCGGGAGGCTGAGAATCATCTGAACCCGGGAGGCAGAGATTGCAGTGAGCCAACATTACACCACGGCACTCCAGCCTGGTGACAGAGTGAGACCCCATGTCAAAAAAAAAAAAGAAATTAGTACTCATAGTAACTACCATATAAGGATCGCTATGTATTATTACTTCTAAATGTGTTTCTTATTCTTAGTTTAACCACATGCCTAAAACTAACTATACACACCTATAAGATTCATATGAATCAAGATTATTACCATTCAAGCTTGGGTGGCTCTCCCTGTGGGTGAGGTGGGAAAGGCCTGGCAGGTTCCTCTCCTTATGGAGTCTCTGGAATTTAGCAGCACTGGATTTCTAGATTTTTTACTGAGTTAGTCATTCAACAAACGAGTATCCACTATGACCAACAGAGGAAAGCCACAGAAATGTAAGTCGACCCTCCCAACGTGGAGGTGCTGACAGTCTTTCCAAGGAGACAGACAGAGAAATAATTTCAATACAATGTGTTTTAGTGGAGACTCTACCCAGTGGCCCAGAAAAAGAAAGGACACCTAAACCAGGTGTTGAAGGATGATGGGGGAAGGGGCAGGAGGCATTCCAAGCAGGGGCAAGCTGGGGGCACAGACAGCCTGAAGGAGTCTAGGGTGGCAACAAAGCAGAGAGGGTCCTGCGTGGCTGGAGAAGGCTGTTCTGGAGACTCAGCAGGAGAAGAACCTGCAGAAGTAGGCAGGGGAGATGGGAAGATTGAGAAGAGCCTTACATATCATTCTAAGGAATTTGATTGTCATGCATCAAGCAAATGGGAAGCTTTGAGAAGCTTTTAAGGAGGGAAGCATGCAGTTAGAGCTATATTATGAACCCAAGACAATTAAAAATGTTAAAATTAAACTGCAAAGAGGGCAGGTGCAATGGCTCACTCCTGTAATCCCAGCACTTTGGGAGGCCGAGGCGGGAGGATTACCTGAGGTCAGGAGTTCAAGACCAGCCTGGCCAACATGGTGAAACCCCATCTCCACTAAAATACAAAAATTAGCTGGGTGTGGTGGTGCACACCTGTAATCCCAGCTACTCAAGAGGCTGAGGCAGGAAAATCGCTTGAACCTGCAAGGCGGAAGTTGCAATGAGCCAAGGTGGCACCACTACACTCCAGCCTGGGCAAAAGAGGAGACTCCATCTCAAAATACAAACAGACAGGCCGGGCACAGTGGCTCACACCTGTAATCCCAGCATTTTGGGAGGCCGAGGCAGGCAGATCACGAGGTCAGGAGATCGAGACCATCCTGGCTAACACAGTGAAACCCCGTCTCTACTAAAAATACAAAAATTTAGCTGGGCGTGGTGGCAGGCACCTGTGGTCCCAGCTACTCGGCAGACCGAGGGAGAAGAATGGCATGAACCCAGGAGGCGGACTTTGCAATAAGCTGAGATTGCGCCACTGCACTCCAGCCTGGGTGACAGAGCGAGACTCCGTCTCAAAAAACAAACAAACAAACAAATGAACAAACAACAAAAAAACTGCAATGAAAAAAAGTCAAACAAAAAAAGTCAAGTTAAAATGAGGTCACACTGGATGGAGTAGGCTCTAAACCCAATCACTGGTCTCCATCTAAGAAGTGACACAGACGCATGGAGTCATAGGCACATGGGAGAAGTCTATGTGATGACAAAGCAGAGATTGGACGGATGCATCTGCAAACCAAGGAGCGTCCACAATTGCCAGCAACCACCAGAAGCTACAAGAGGCAAGGAAGGATTCTCCCAGAGGCTTTGGAGGGAGCATGCCCAGGTGACATCTTTTTTTTGAGATGGGGTCTTGCTCTGACTCTGTCGTCCAGGCTCAGGGCAGTGGCACAATCTTGGCTCGTTGCAGCCTCCGCCTCCTGGGTTCAAGCAATTCTCTTGCCGCAGCTTCTCCCAAATAGCTAGGAACGCAGGCGCCTGTCACCTCGCCTGGCTAATTTTTGTATTTTTAGTAGAGACCGGGTTTTACCATGTTGGCCAGGTTGGTCTCCAACTCCTTGCCTCAAGTGATCTGCCTGCCTTGGCCTCCCAAAGTGCCGGGATTACAGGTGTGAACCACTGAGGCCGGGTGCAGTGGCTCACTCCTGTAATCCCAGCACTTCTGGAGGCCACAGTCCAGCCCCACATGACATCTTAATTTTGGACTGTAGCCTCTAGACTGTGAGAATAAATTTTTATTGTTTTAAGTCCAACCACAAAAAATTGGATCTGATTTTTTAAAAGAAAAATCTGGCCGAGTCACACTTGTAATCCCAGAGCTTTGGATGGCTGAAGCGTGCAGATTCTTTGAGGACAGGAGTTCAAGATCAGGATGGGCAATATAGTGATACCCTATCTCTACAAAAAAAATAAAATTAGCAAGGAATGATGGCACATGCCTGTAAGTCCCAGCTGCTCCAGCAACTCGGGAGGCTGAGGCAGGAAGTAGTTTGATCATGCCACTGCACGCCAGCCTGGCCAGCAGAGTATGATCCTGCCTCTAAAAACATAAAGAAAATAAAAATAAACGAAAAGCCTGCAAAGGGTGTGGAGGCTGGATTCATTGGAAAGGATTTAGGCAAGGAGAGCCCTACATAATACCCACAAAAGATCTTAAGTGCCGAAACCGAGAGAGTGCTGTGGGGAAGAAACAGCAGGAGGCGAGGAACAGAGAGAATGAGGAGGGAGAATCCTTGGCACGCAGCAACAGCCCTTTTAGAATGAGAGATGGGAGATAAGGATTGCACTCCAGATCATAGCTGCACCGCCCACGTGAAGAGGGATGCTGCTGTCTGAGATAAGCAGTGCAGGAGGAGAAACAGGTTTGAGATGAAGGAAAAGGGTGGCGAGTTAAAGTGGGAGTCCACTGAGGCTTCTGCAGGAGGTCTAAGTGGAATTCTGGCCCAGGCCATGGAAACAGGGGACAG
The DNA here is from genome assembly GCF_006542625.1 of Nomascus leucogenys. Lineage (NCBI taxonomy): Eukaryota > Metazoa > Chordata > Mammalia > Primates > Hylobatidae > Nomascus > Nomascus leucogenys. Next base: position 138,594,546 of record NC_044384.1, read on the forward strand.
GAGTTCCTGGGAGCAGATGCCTAGCCAAGGCAAGGATTTGGAAGACTAAAGAGTAGCTGAAGCCCTGGACGATGCGGAGATGCCCTGGTCTAGGCAGAGAACAGAGAGTTTGCTACCAGGCTACCTGGGATCAGAGTGCTAGCTACCTGCCTGGAAGTCACCTCATAAAAGATTCCAGGATCACAAGACAGGGACATGAGTTCCTTGGTAATTCTTACGAACTTAAGTTTGCTTGTTTTTTTCTTAGCTTGATGTTTTAGGTTCCTGAATTTCCTAGCTTATTGGAGACAATGAATGCTGTTTGGATCTCTTCCGCAAAGAAGCTGGAGGTGTCATGGAGAAGTGGAATGGCTCACACTTGTAATCCCAGCACGTTGGGAGGCCAAGGCCGGAGGATTGCTTCAGCCCAGGAGTTTATGACTAGCCGGAGCAACAGAGCAAGACCTTATCTCTATAGAAAATTTAAACATTAACAGAGTGTGGTGGTACATTCCTGTAGCCCCAGCTACTTGGAAGGCTGAGGTGGGAGGGTCACTTGACTCCAGGAGTTTGAGCCTGCGGTGAGCTGTGATCATGCCATTGAACTCCAGCCTAGACAACAAAGGAAACCCTGTCTTCAAAAAGGATAAGAAAAAGAAAAACAAGAGAAAAAGGAATGACTGGTGTCAACCAAATAATTAAATGGAGTAAGTGTGCTTGCTCATGAATAAAAAGTCACAAATTATCCTAGGCTATCTAATATTCAGGCACAGTCCCTGAAAAGTGAAGTTAGAGTTGACCAGCGTAAAAGAGCTGGTTGCTTTCTTCAGTATCTTTAAAATACAAAAAAACAAGAAAGACAAGCACAGGGTTGTGCAAATCTTGTCCCAGCACAAAAAGGCTGCACGCAGTAATCAGAACATTTTGTTGATTTCATAAGGCACCGCATTCTCCCTTGGGTATCCTATAATAATCAAAAGCTTTGGCAGTTATATGTGTTTTTTATAAACTCTGAGAAAGTGAATTAGGTTGGTTTAGTCAATGCACTTTAATTGCCAGATATCAAATTTTCAAAACCTGAAGTTTCTAGAGATTAAAAAATAAAATAAAATTAAATGTTATCCAGAGAGGGCCGGGCGCAGTGGCTCACGCCTGTAATCCCAGCACTTTGGGAGGCCGAGGCGGGCAGATCACGAGGTCAGGAGATTGAGACCATCCTGGCTAACACGGTGAAACCCCGTCTCTACTAAAAATACAAAAATTTAGCCGGGCGTGGTGGCGGGCGCCTGTAGTCCCACCTACTCGGGAGGCTGAGGCAGGAGAATGGTGTGAACCCAGGAGGCGGAGCTTCCAGTGAGCCGAGATCGCACCAGTGCACTCCAGCCTGGGCGACACAGCGAGACTGCGTCTCAAAAAAAAAAAAAAAAAAAAAATGTTATCCAGAGAGGTGACAAGTTTGGGACCTCACTCAGCCCTTACTCACTGTCCTTGTTAGTGACTTGGGCATCACCAGCAGCGCCACCAGCATCCTCTGTGGTGAGCCAGAGTCCCGCCAGCTGAAACTTCCAAACACATCTGTCAAAGAGGTGAGCAGCGGAAAATTTTAAACTTCCCTAGCTAATTCCAAGGGACTCTTCAAGTGACGTTTCCTCTAAGAAACCCCCACGGTAGGGACTAAGCAGCCTTCCTCTGGGCTCGCTCTGTTTGGCCGCATTATTTTGTATTGTCTGGGTCCGCCTTTTATTTTGTGTTACTGTGTTTTGGTTTGGGTCTCGGTCTGCTCCCAGACAATAGCCTCTTTGAAGGCAAACATCGCCTTCTTCCTCTCTCTGTCCCCAACACCTAACATAGTACCTGGCATATTTCCAGGGCTCCAAAATTGTATGGACCAGAAGACAATCTGCCTTACAATCAGACGTGCCTCTGAAGACAAGAGGATGAAGTGAAAGCAGTGGGGAAGGAGGGCCACCCCAAGGTCCGAGGCAGCTCAATAAAGAAACCTCTGGGCCGTGTGCAGTGGCTCATGCCTGTAATCCCAGCACTTTGGGACGCTGAGGCGGGTGGATCACCTGAGGTCAGGAGTTCAAGACCAGCCTGGCCAACATTGTGAAACCCCGTCTCTACTAAAAATACAAAAAATTAGCTGGGCATGGCGGCAGGTGCCTGTAATCCCAGCTACTTAAGAGGCTGAGTTAGAAGAATTGCTTGAACCCGGGAGGCGGAGGTTGCAGTGAGCCAAGATCACGCCATTGCATTCCAGCCTGGGCAACAAGAGCGAAACTCTGTCTAAAGGAAAAAAATAAACAAAAAACCTCTTTCCTGCCTTGAAGGACCATCCCTGTAGCACCCAGCAAACACAGACACCTACTTCCTTCAAGGCTCTAGGGTGACACGTGGCCTTTGGTGACTTGAAACCTCCATCTAGTTAGAAAACAAAATCCAGCAACCCATAGAGTAAATATTTTTTTTATTTCAATAGGTTTTGAGGGAACAGGTGGTGTCGTGGTGATTTCTGAGATTCTGATGCACCCATCACCCAATCAGTGTACAGTGTACCCAATCTGTAGTCTTTTATTCCTCACCCCTTCCCACCCTTTCCCCTGACTCCCAAAGTGCATTATATCATTCTTATAGCTTTGCATCCTCATACCTTAACCCCCACTTATGAGTGGGAACATATAATGTTTGGTTTTCCATTCCCAAGTTACTTCACTTAGAATAACAGTCTCCAATTCTATCCAGGTTGCTGCGAATGCTATTATTTCCTGTTTTGTTTTTTTTGTGTGTGTGGCAGAGTAATATTCCATGATATGTATACAGCATATTTTCTTTATCCACTCATTGACTCATGGCCATTTGGGTTGGTTCCATTATTTTTGCAATTGCAAATTGTGCTACTATAAACAGGTGTATGCCACTATCTTTTTTGCATCATGATTTCTTTTCCTCTGAGTAGATACCCAGTAGTGGGATTGCCGGATCAAATGGTTGTTCTACTTTTAGTCCTTTAAAGAATCTCCTCACTGTTTTCCATAGTGGTTGTACAATTTACATTCCCACCAGCAGTGTAAAAGTGTTCCCTTTTCACCACATCCATGTCAACTTTTACTATTTTTTGATTATGGCCATACCATGAGCATGAATCTTGAGAGCCCAACAAGTTCTTCCTTAATTAGAGATGCAGGAAGTAGAGAAGGAGCTGGACTGGGAGTATCTTTCTTCTCCTTATCTACTTAGACCCTGTTAGACAATTGATCTAAATATGCATTTATCTCAGAGCTGTCTAGTGGGCCCTGGAGGAAATTTAAATCAGGACAGGTGTGGACAGAAGCGTTTGCTGTCTCTTCTCCTTTCTTTTACTTTTTTTCTTTTTCCTCTTGGCAAAGGGCAAGAGGAAGATTCAACTCCAAATGCTCACAGAGCGTGCTTCTCCTTCATTGTAATTAAGGTTTCAGTCACCCATGGCTTTACTAGAACTGTATGTAATTGCATTCCAGGTCTCCTCTTCAAATGACTCTGGCAATCTTCCTGGGGGACTCCGCTTTAGGTATGTCTTAGTAGGTAAAAGAACTGACTTATCTACTTACTTACCCAAGCTCTCCTCCCTTAAAAAATAACAAGTAACAGAGTCTTAAGTTATTTATTTCACCTAGCGCTAACGGCTCACAAATAGAAATCCAGACTTTGAGGGGGTGATTTCAAAAGGCAACCTTTAATCTCTTTTAACTGTCAGCCATCAGTCTGTAAGAACAGGAAATGTGCTGTATGTAATTGAATCACCACCCTGTTTTCCATCCTCCGTTGCTCTTCCCCGATAAAGGGTCTCTCCTCACACTCCTTTATCTTCGCCTAATGCCTCACCCCTGGGAGAAGGAGCTAGGAGCAGTGAAGAGAATTAATTTGGCTGCAACAATCTGGGGGAAAAAAGCATGCAAATGAGGTTGAAGGCAGGAGGTTTTACTTTCAGAATCCAGTTGCTATTCACACTTCCTTGTGCTTTGTAAGTGCTTCCAAATGTCAACCTTCAGGGTGAAGGGAGGCGGCTGCATCTGGGTTCAAAAATGTGGTTTCACACTTGGATTCTCCAGTCTACTCCACAGGGGAATCTGGGATTCCACCAAGCCAGGATGAGACCTCCAGACTTGAAAAACCCCTTCAGCTGTATCCTGGGCGTGGATGTGCTCACAGTCCACTGTCTGGTCATTTTCAGCGTTATCTTTTAGCACATGGTTGATCACAGGCATAACATGCTGCTTAGAAATCAGCAGAGGCTCCTTGCTGAGTGTCGGGATGGGAGGGAGAGAGGAGAGGACTGCATTTCTTGGTAGAGAAACCCAGTTCAGCGATTTGTTTTATGACACTCCTCAGATGAAATCCACATCGTGAGAGTAAAGGCTAAGAAGGAACCTCAGCTCTTTGGGGTCACCCCAAGCTCTGACCCCCTGCACGGATTGTCATGGCCACACGGCAGCGCTTGAGAGTTTCCATTTCTGTGGAGGCCGAGCTCACAGTTCTGCAGACTGTTTTTTGTAAGGTGGAGGGGGAACAGCGTGATACCGCTGTTACCCAGTTAATATTCCACATATGGCTACACTTTTGATATCACTAAGCTTGGGGAGTTGAGAGTAGCAGGACATGATTAATAGAAAAAATGAAGTGGAATCAGAATTCTTGGATGCTAGTGCTTTTAGCTATCTGAACCTCTGTCTCCATGTCAGGAAATAGGAAGGAGAAATGTCACCTAGACTAACAGTCAGGTCAGCATAAAAGGGCTTCAGGTACATCAGTCTCCACAAGGGGCTTAGGAGGCACATGCCTTTTTGTCCATACAAATGTGGGCATTGATGGAATTTTTTCATGGGGTGGTGGACGCGAGCTTTGAAAATCTTCCACGATGAAATCACCTCTAGCCCTCTCTGGAGAATAAAGCTCTGACTTGTTCATGGGGTAGGGTGGACCCTGAACTGTTTCCTGAGAAATTCCTGGCTTTGCCTTCAGGTCCTCCCCGCCTTCCATCGCAACATAATGAGGTTTCAAGTCTACAGATCATTCTTCAAATAAGGACACAAAATAACGTCTCTCTAAGCCCTTGAACTGATGCCTTCCAACCCTTATCCAAAAGCTGCGTGACAGAAAGTTCCCTAGGAAGGACTATTTAAAAATTATTTTGTTCATTCACTTTTCTTAGTACTTTAGGATTTTTCTTTGGATAAAGCTGGACATCAGTAAAGTAAACACCTAGGTACTTAATACTTAGGTTCCAAACAAAACTACAGAGTTACATTTTCATCAGGGAAGCTGCAAGAGCCAGGGTAGAAAGCATGAAGCATTTGGTTTGGACCTGCTTACCTTGTGGAGCTGGGGCCCCCGGACCTCCTGTGTCTATTCTAAGAAACCTCGCATCCAAGGCCATATGCAGTGGCTCATGCCTCGGCCTTTGGGAGGTCAAAGTGGGTGGATCTCTGGAGCCCAGGAATTTGAGACCAAGCTAGGCAACATAGTGAGACCACGTCTTTAAATAAAATACAAAAAAAAAAAAATAGCCAGGCTTGGTGGTGCACACCTGTGGTCCCAGCTACTAGGGAGGTTGAGGTGGAAGAAGGGCTTGACCCCAGGAGGTGGAGGTTGCAGTGAGCCAAGATCGCACCACTGCACTTCAACCTGGGTGACAGAGTGAGACCCCGTCTCAAAAAAGAAAAAAGAAAAACTTCTCATCCAAAAAGCCTTTTATTTGTAACGGTTTCAGAAAGCTTTCTCTCCCCTGAGTTTACTCTCGTTACTGATTTTATCTTCCCTACCCTACCACCCTCCCCCAACCCAGGGATTTTTTTGAGATGGGAGTCTCAGAATCCAAATGGAAATGCAATATAATTCCATGGCCCCTTGTGTGTCCTGCCTGCTTGTGCCACATTACTTTTCAGACCTTATTGTCTATCCTGCTTGCCTCCCTCTTGAGTTTTGCATGTGCTTTGGTTGAAACTGTCTCAAGTCCTTTTTGAAAATTAAGTCATCATGCCGGGTGCAGTGGCTCACGTCTGTAATCCCAACAGTTTGGGAGGCCGAGGCGGGCAGATCACAAAGTCAGGAGATCGAGACTATCCTGGCTAACATGGTGAAACCCCATCTCTATTAAAAATAGAAAAATTAGCTGGGCATGGTGGTGGGCGCCTGTAGTCCCAACTACTCGGGAGGCTGAGGCAGGAGAATGGCGTGAACCCAGGATGCGGAGCTTGCAGTAAGCCAAGATCTCACCACTGCACTCCAGCCTGGGTGACAGAGCAAGACTCGGTCTCAAAAAAAAAAAGAAAAAAAAGAAAATTAAGTAATCCCAAGCAAACGTGTTTGTATTGGTCTGTTCTAACGCTGCTAATAAAGACATACTCAAGATTGGGTAATTTATAAAGGAAAGAGGTTTAATTGACTCACAGTTCAGCATGGCTGGGGAGGCTTCAGGAAACTTACAATCATGGTAGATGGGGAAGCAAACACGTCCTTCTTCACATGACAGCAGCAAGGAGAAATGCAGAGTGAAAGGGGGCCGGGGGGAAGCCCCTTATAAAACCATCAGATCTCCTGAGAACTCACTCACTACTAGAAGAACAGCATGGAGGTCCCTCCCATGACACATGGGGATTATGGAAACTATAACACAGTTCAAGAAGATATTTGGGTGGGGACACAGCCAAATCATATCATTGCTTAAAATACGCTTAGCAAAACACCTGTTTAAAATAATCAATTTCACATTATATACATGTTACAAAATCTCTCATGTACTCCATAAATGTGCACAAATAATAACTTTTTTTAATTAAAATAATCAGTTCGAGAGACTGATGATCTAAGTCATAAATTGGCCCATCCGTTTTTGTCTTCTTTCCTTCCAACTATCCTTCCTCTAAACAACTTCAGTTCTCAGTAACACTGATCAAGTAACAATGTTACAGTTTAAAGTAGTAACTCTAAATGACTTACAACACTCAGCACAGAGTCATGCCAGTTAAAGGGTATTGGATAAATGTTTGTGAATGAACAACAGAAAATCTACAAAGATCAGAAACTCGGTTTTGCTCTAGAGCTTGAAAATTCTTTCCACATTAATTACTTGAATTTCTACCCCATAATTGATTTGTTTTGCTTTTCCTTATGAGCTCCCTCTGGTTTGGACGTTGTTCGTGACTTCCAGTGCCTGTTTCATTCTCCTTGGAGGAAAGGTTGAACAAACTGGAGAGCAGGGGCTGGCAAACATTTTTTTTTAAGGGGCACAAAGCAAATACTTTAGACTTTGTGATCTGTATAGTCTCTGCTGCAACTACAGCCGATCCTCATTATTTGTGGATTCTGTATTTCTGAATTCACCTACTCACTAAAATTTATTTGTAACCTCAAAATGAATACTCATAGTGCCTTTGCACTCATTCCTGGAAAAACATGTCACCTGACACCCACGTTTCCAGCCGATGCTGAACAGGGCAATGTTCTATCTTTTTGTTTCAGCTCTCACACTGTAAATAAGGTGCCTGTTCAGGATCTAGTTAGTCTCATGTGTTTTGCATTTTTGTGCTTTTTGTTAGTGATTTTGCATTTCAGTGACTCCCAAGTATAGTGCTGACGTCCTGCCTAGAGTTCCCAAGCACAAGAAGCTGTGAGGTGCCTCAAGGAGAAAACCCATGTGTTGGATGCGCTTCGTTCAGGCCTGAGTTCTAGTGCTGTTTCCATGAGTTCCATGTTAACAAGTCAGCAATATATATTAAACAAAGTCCCTTTAAACAGAAGCACATATAAAATATAATTACGTATTGATCAGCAGACAAAAATGTGACCGGAGGCCTGCAGGAAACTAACCCTATATTTCCCCTAGGAGGAATGGTTCAGTATTCACTAATTCAGTATTAACGGTGACTTTATGGAACATAAATGCTGCCAATAACAAGAATAGATTGTACTCAATTCCCCAGATGCCGTGCGAAAGCAGCCACAGACAATATGCAAGCAATAAGCCTATGTTCCAATAAAATGTTATTTATGGACACTCAAACTTGAAATTCATATAATTTGTATATCTAACAAAAGACTGTGCTTCTTTTAAGCTTTCCCCCAACCATTTAAAAACATAAAACTAGTTTAAACCGGCTGGCCATACGCAAACTGGTGATGGGCTGGATTTGACCCACGCGCTTCTGTTTGTCAGCTCCTGCTGTAAAACCTTGTTTGCAATGAATCTCACTGCTTTAGAGCCAGATCATGGTCAATTTGGGAGGCCAATAATCTTATTCCCCTCTGATATGGTTTGGCTCTGCGTCCCCACCTAAATCTCATCACAAAGTGTAATCCCCATGTGTTGAGGGAGGTGATTGGATCATGAGTGCGGTTTTCCCCATGCTGTTCTCAGGACAGTGAGTGAATTCTCATGAGATCTGATGGTTTTATAAGCGGCTCTTCCCTTTCTCTCACCTGTCACCATGTAAGACGTGCCTGCTTCGCCTTCCGCCATGATTGTAAGTTTCCGGAGGCCTATCTAGTCGTGCGGAACTGTGAGTTAATTAAACTTCTGTCTCTTATAAATTACCCAGTCTTGAGTATTTCTTTATAGCAGTGTGAAAACAGACTAATACACCCTGGAAGTCTCTGCCACCTCAGTGTCATCACTCTGATGTGGTGTAAGAACATTCATGATGTTTGGGTCTGTGTAACAGAAGGACAGACTACTGAAGTTGGACTCCAGATAGCTGGTTTTGAAAGCCAGGGGTCTCATTCTGTCACCCAGGCTGGAGTGCAGTGGCACGATCATAGCTCACTACAGCCTCAAACTCCAGGGCTCACGGGATCGATCCTCCCACCTCAGCTTTCTGAGGAGCTGAGACTACATGCGCAGCAAATTTGTTTAAGTTTAAACAAACTGATCACACCTGGCTAATCTGTTTAAACTTTTTTTTTTGGTAGAGACAGGGTCTCCCTATGTTGCCTAAGCTGGTCTTGAACTGGCCACAAGTGATCCTCCCACCTCAGCGTTCCAAAGTGCTGGGATTACAGGTGTGAGGCACCTTGCAGGGCCAGGTATCACTTCTTAAATGTTTGACTTGAGGCAACTTTACTGAGCCTCCTACAGAAGGCAGAGAAAGACACCTGTGAATCTCCCAGGGCTATAATGCAGGTTAAACCACACAGCAAGAGTAAGCTTTGCAGATGGGACTCCTGATTGCGCCTTCGCCAATCCCACCCCTTTCCAGTTAAGAAATTTGACCCCTGAGGTTCCTTGGAAATCATCAAACTCATGTGGAAAGCAAGCGGATACCGACAAATCTCATCCCTTTATACCCTTCTCAACATTTTCAGGGGTCAGGGAACCATGCAATGTCATCAAAAAATGAGCAGGAAGATTTTTCCCTAAAAACTGTAGCCTTCATTTCCCTCCACTCACAACATGCTGTTTAGAGCACCAGGGAGGCGTCCTCAGATTCTCCCCACCCTTGTTTAGGCTCATGTCAGTCAGATAATTCTCAAGCTTGGGCAGAAACCTGCTGGTGAGAAACTTCTCAAGTGTCACTGCTTGCAAAAGAGGGAAAAAAACAGAAAAGTCTGTTTATTTTTCTGACCTAAAAGATAACATTGCTTTGCCCTTTCCTTTTTTTTAAGGTTAGATTGGGAGCATTCCTTGAAAGTTGCCCAAGAGGAGATTCTCTCAGCCATTTTTTCCTGGCAATTTGTGTTTTCATTCAAAATGGATTACTTGCAGTAATAACGAGGATTCATATTATAACAAACAATGCTAATTTCCTCATCTGTAAAATTGAAATAGTGGCTCAGATCCCTGCCTATCCGATCACTTAAAGTGATCTGTAAACTATGCAGGATTTTTTTTTTTTTTTTTTTTTTTTTTTTTTTTTTTTTTGACAGAGTCTTGCCCTGTGGGCCAGGCTGCAATGTAGTGGTGCAATTATCAGGGCTTACTGCAGCCTCAACCTCCCAGGCTCAAGCAAGCCTCCTGCCTCAGCCTCCCGAATAAGTGGTACTACACACGTATACCATTATGCCTAGCTAAGTTTTTTTTTTTTTTTTTTTTGAGACAGAGTCTCGCTCTGTCGCCCAGGCTGGAGCGTAGTGGTGTGATCTCATCTCACTGCAAGCTCTGCCTCCTGGGTTCATGCCATTCTCCTGCCTCAGCCTCCCGAGTAGCTGGGACTACAGGCGCCTGCCACCATGCCTGGCTAATTTTTTGTATTTTTTAGTAGAGATGGGGTTTCACCATGTTAGCCAGGATGGTCTCTATCTCCTACCCCATGATCCACCCGCCTCAGCCCCCCAAAGTGCTGGGATTACAGGCGTGAGCCACCGCACCCGGCCTATGTCCAGCTAAGTTTTTAAATTTTTGCAGAGACGGGGTCTCACTGTGTTGCCCAGGCTAGAGTACAGTGGTGCAGTCATAGTTCACTGTAGCCTCGAACTCCTGAGCTCAAGCAGTCTGCCTGCCTCCGTCTCCCAAAATACTGGGACTACAGGCATGACCCACGAAGCCCAGCCTGAGTATTGCCATGTTATTGGATTACAGAAACCGTGGATGACAAAATTTAACTCATCACCTCTATCCCAAGGAATCCATGGCACTTTTCAGACATGGTATCATTGATTTTTTTTTTTTCAGAGTAAAACGCAATATTCATAAAGCCATAGCCTCAGACCTGAGAGCTGAAGGGGACCTCAGAGCGCTCATCCAAATCCTTTGTCTATGATGGGGAATCTGAGCCTCTCAGGAGCCTGAGGGGCGCTGGAGGCGGGGGACTCGCGCTGCCCGGTGGCTGGGCCAATCCAGCCCAGCAGGGGCACATCCCAGGGCAGCAGGGGGCATCGTGAGTGGGCAGTAACGTAGCCGCGAGTCTCCACAAGCCAGGCCAGGTCATTCTGCTCCACCTAAGGACTGCATGACTCCCGAGGTCAGCATTTTATTACCTAGGTATGACCCAGGTGTCTCATAACCTTAGTCGCAACTTTCTAGAAACTGATAGAAAATGGGAATCTGGCACACTTGTATGCGTTACACTTTTCAAAGACAAAGAAATGTCACAGTGAGAGGTAATAGGGTACCCAGAGAGCATGAGTTTCTCTCTTGTTTTGCAGACAAGTAAACAGATTTGGCAGGCCGGGCGCGGTGGTTCACGCCTGTAATCCCAGCACTTTGAGAGGCCGAGGCGGGTGGATCACAAGGTCAGGAGAACGAGACCACCCTGGCTAACACAGTGAAACCCTGTCTCTACTAAAAATAGAAAAATTAGCTGGGCGTGGTGGCCGGCCGCCTGTAATCCCAGCTACTCAGGAAGCTGAGGCAGGAGAATGGCGTGAACCCGGGAGGTGGAGCTTGCAATGAGCCGACATGGCGCCACTGCACTCCAGCCCGGGCGACAGAGCGAGACTCTGTCTCGGAAAAAAAAAAAAAAAGAAAATAGATTTGGCCAAAATCCAATGGTCTAGGAGTCCTCCACAACCTTCCCTGCCCCATGCCCCTCCCTGCCCTCTCCTCTTACCCCTCCACCCAGGTTGCAGGTTCTGTACCCTTGCTTCTGCAGTTCCACATTTTTTGTTTGTTTTCAGACAGTGTCTCACTCTGTTGTCCAGGTTGGAGTGCAGTGGCACGGTCATGGCTCACTGCAACCTCGAACTCCTGGGCTCAAATGATCTTCCCACCTCAGCCTCACTTCCACTATTTTCATCTTAGTGGATTTTTTAGGACTTTAAACAACCCATCAAAAGTGTCAGAGTTGGAAAGCTGACGTCACCTGTTCTGCTAACTGAGTGTGTGTTTCTAGTGAATTGCTTTACCTCTTGGGACACAGGGATTGCAACAGGAGCTGATCTCAGATGTGCTGCTGGGAAGGGTGACTTGCTATCATGGGGAAGGCAGCAGTGTTCTCTCTTGCTGAGCCTTGACAAGGTTTGAGCCCTCCCCAAGCCCAAGGTTGGTTTCTATACCCACTGCAATTCAATCTTTTCCAGAAAACCTACACACTTTTACAGGTCGTAAAACGGCCCTGCCATCCTGCAAGGAGAAAGGAGAAGATTCCACTTGGTTATTATCATTATTATTTTGAGACACGTTCTCGCCCTGTTACCTAGGCTGGAGTGTAGGGTGCAATCATGGTTCACTGCAGCCCTGACCTCCTCGGCATCAAGTGACCCTCCCACTTCAACCTCCCTAGCTGGGATTATGGGCACCAGCCACGATATCAGGCAAATTTTGTTTGTCTCTTTTATAGAGACAAGGTCTCTCTATGCTGCCCAGGCTGGTCTCAAACTCCTGGCTTCAAATGATCCTTCCACCTCAGCCTCCCAAAGTGCTGGCCTTGGTCATTCTATAAAACAGCAGCTTTCATTGCCAGCAGAGATGATTTTCAAAGTTCCAGCCATGGAGCACAGCCTGCCAAGGAAGGACCCGTTGGAAGCAAAATGTGTAAGCCAGCTCGTGCTGGGCTGCCCTGTCTCAAACAGGGGTGTGCTGGCGTGGAGATTAAAGCCCAATTTAATCTTCTTCTGCACCTTGCCATCATCAGGTGGCCTGGTAGTGGTGAAGCCCTAGGGGACAGTTTGATTGTGACAGGTTGAAACTTAACCTGAATGTTACAGGTTAAAATTAAGGCTCTTCCAGGGTTTTAAGGCTGCAGTGAGCTATGATCACACCACTGCATTCCAGCCTGGATGACAGCGACAGACCCTGTCTCAAAAAAAAAAAAGAAAAAAAAGAAAAAAAAGCTAAAGCTCTTTCACATGCCCCTCAACACTCAACACTGTTTACAATCTGGCCACAACCATTGCCCACCCTCCACCCCAGCCCATGGTCCACCCACACCAGAATGTGCCCCTGTAGGGTTACTGCCTCTCTCCTGTTCCCAGATTCACCCATCAGGGCTCTGCTCAGATGTCACCTACTCTGTCATTGCTTCCTCAATGCTTTCTCCAGCGCCTTGTGTATATCTGGAATATAGCACCATTTACTCTGTTTTCTGAGGTCAGTTTCCCCCAGCAGATCACGAATTCCTTCAAAACAGGAACTGGGTCTTACTGTTGGAATGTTTAAGGGATACTGGAAGAACACTTGAGTGTTGGGGGATGGGGATGGAGTTGAAAGAGGAAGCCTGAGCCTCATGGAGCTGACATCCTGGAGAGGAGGAAGACAGACAATAAACACGATAAACAAGAAGGGGGGGTAGCTTATTATAGAATGATCAGTGCTGTGGAGAACAAGCAGAGATGGGACAGCGAGTGTGTGTTGGGTGAGAGGAGGGCATTTCAGTTGCAAAGGGTGGTCAGGGAAGGCCACCCACGATGACCATGGGTATCAGCCTGAAGGTAGCAAGGGGGAGAGCAGTGTGGCTATTTGGGGGTGGGGGCATAGCAAGGTAGATTATAAAAAGTGGTCAGATTCTGGACATATTTGACCTACCATTTCCATTCTAGGAATTTATTCTAAGGAAATAGTTGCACAGTTGGCAAAGCTGTAGCTCGCAGCAATGTTCATCACAGCTTGTTCGTGATATTAGCTTTGTAGAAAACATAAATTTACAAAAATGGCAATCTCATTGAATAAGTTATGCAACAATGAAATAGATTATGTATCCACTAAAATAATAATGTAGAAATATGTTCATTGATGTGAAAGACGTTCACTTGATATTATTACATGAAGTAAAATGAAAATATAAAATATTTTTAATTTTTATTTTTAATTGTGGTAAAATACACATAATATCAAATTTGACATCTTAATTTTTTTTTTTTTTTTTAGACAGAGTCTTGCTCTGTCGCCCAGGCTGGAGTGCAGTGGCGCTATCTCGGCTCACTGCAAGCTCCGCCTCCCACGTTCACACCATTCTCCTGCCTCAGCCTCCTGAGTAGCTGGGACTACAGGCACCCGCCACAATGCCCGGCTAACTTTTTGTATTTTTTTAGTAGAGACGGGGTTTCACTGTGTTAGCCAGGATGGTCTCGATCTCCTGACCTCATGATCTGCCTGCCTCGGCCTCCCAAAGTACTGGGATTACAGGCGTGAGCCACTGCACCCGGCCCATCTGAATCATTTTTAAGGGCAAAGTTCAGTAGTGTCAGGTACATTCAGACTGTTGAGCAACAAGTCTCTAGAACTCTTTTCATTTTGCAAAACTAACAGTCTGTACCTATTAAAAACTCCCAATTTCTTCCTGCCGAATTATCTGGGGACCACTATTCTGCTTTTGTCTCTATAAGTTACTCTACACTAGGTATCTCATATAAAGAGGATTATGCCCTATTTGCCTTTTTGGGACCAGCACATTTTACTTAGCATAATGTCCTCAAGGTTCATTCATGTTGTATCATGTGTCTGAAGCTCGTTCCTTTTTAAGACTGAAGAATATTCCGTTGTATGGATATAACGCATTGTGTTTATCCATTCATCAATTAATGGACATTTAGGTTGTTTCTTCCTTCTAGCTATTGTAAATAATATTTCTATGAACAGGGGTGTACACATATCTATTTTTAATTTTTTTTTTAAGATGGAGTCTTGCTCTGTCACCAGGCTGGAGTTCAGAGGCACAATCTTGGCTTACTGCAACCTCTGTCTTCCCAGGTTCAAGTGATTCTCCTGCCTCAGCCTCCCGAGTAACTGTTACTACAGGTGCAAGCCATCACACCCAGCTAATTTTTGTATTTTTAGTAAAGACAGAGTTTCACCATGTTGGCCAGGATGGTCTCGATCTCTTAACCTTGTGATCCACCCACCTCAGCCTCCCAAAGTGCTGGGATTACAGGTGTAAACCACCATGCCCCGCCTATCATTAATTTTTTGAGTAACCATCAACCTGCTTTCTAGAAAGGCTACATTGTTTTACATTGCTATCAGTAGTGCACAAGGGGCCAGGCGTGGTGGCTCACACCTGTAATCCCAGCACTTTGGGAGGCTGAGGCGGGTGGATCACAAGGTCAGGAGATCGAGACCATCCTGGCTAACACGGTGAAACCCCGTCTCTACTAAAAAAACACAAAAAATTAGCCGGGCATAGTGGCAGGTGCCTGTAATACCAGCTAGTCGGGAGGCTGAGGCAGGAGAATGGCACAAACCTGGGAGGTGGAGCTTGCAGTGAGCCGAGATCACACCACTGCACTCCAGCCTGGGCAACAGAGAGAGACTCCGTCTCAAAAAAAAAAAAAAAAAGTGCACAAGGGTTCCTGTTTCTCCCCATCATCACCAACACTTGTTATTTTCTGGTTTTTGAAAATAGCCATCCTAGTGGGTGTGAGGTAGTAGGTTTGATTTGCTAGAAATGCATTTTTATTGTAGAAATTATTGGCAATCAGTATACATGGACTGGCAAAAATATTTTATAGAGACATTCCCAAACATAAAAATAATATTCAAAGATTCCATTAAAACTAAGCAAAGGACACAGAGCCATTCCTCCAAAGAAGATATTCAAATAGGTGATAAACACAAGAAAAGATGCTTAACATCACTAATTATTAGGTAATGCAAATCAAAACCACAATGAGAAACAATTTCACACTCATTAGGATGGCCATTCTAAAAAAATAAAAAAAACAAAAAACAAAATAACAAGTGTTAGTGAGGATGTGGAGAAATCAGAACCCTTGTGTACTGCTGATGGTAACTTAAACTGTTGCAGCCATTGTGGAAAACAGTATGGTGGTTTCTCAAAAAATTAAACATAGAATTACCATATAATCCAGCAATTACACTTCTGGGCATATACTCCAAAGAACTGAAAGCAGAGACTCCAGCAAATAT
This sequence comes from Nomascus leucogenys, assembly GCF_006542625.1. Lineage (NCBI taxonomy): Eukaryota > Metazoa > Chordata > Mammalia > Primates > Hylobatidae > Nomascus > Nomascus leucogenys. Next base: position 138,610,297 of record NC_044384.1, read on the forward strand.
TTGTATACTCATATTTATAACCTCTTTATTCTCAGTAACCAAGCAACCCAATTGAATTGAATTGAATTATCCTAAATTTGAAACAACCCAAGTGTCCACTGACAGATGAAAGCACAAAAAAGTGGTATGTGTATACAATGATATATTATTCAGACTTAGAAATGAGTGAAATTCGGACGCATGCAGCATGATGAATGAATGAATGGCACAAAAATTCATCTTCAAGATGAATCTTGAAGACATTATGTTAAATGAAATACGCAGGATGCAAAATGACAGACATTGTATGATTTTGCTTATATGAGCTACCTAGTATTCAAATTCATAGAGTCAGAAAGTAGAGTGGTCGTTGCCAAGGCTAAGGGAAAGGGAGGATGGAGGGTTACTGTTTAATGATTTCAGAGTCAGTTTGGCTTGGGATGTTGAAAAAGTTCTGGAGCTAGATCGTGGTGATGGTTGCAGAACAATGTAAATGTACTTAATGTCACTGAACTCTATGGTTAAAATGTTACATTATATGTTATGCATATTTTACCACTATTTTAAGAAAATCTGTTTAAAAAAGGAACCTCTTCAACTCATCTGAGGAGACCAGAAGTTGCAGTGTCTCTCACATTCTCAAGACTTAAATTTTGTCCTTGGACTAGCAGAGTTAGAATAATAAAGTCTAATCTCTACATTGTTCAGCTGAAGAAATAGCGGCTCAGAAATATATCTGTCTTGGGATATCAAATCATGTCAATTTCTTGAGCACTTAATTATGTGTGATGGTTAATTTTATGTATCAACATGGCCAGGTTATAGCACCCAGTTGTTTGGTCAAACATCAGTCTAGATGTTGCTGTAAAGATATTTTAAAAGATATGGTTAACATATAAGCCAGTAGGCTTTGAATAAAGCAGATTACCCTTTATAATGTGTGTGAGCATCGTTCAATCATTTGAGGGCTTTAAGAAAAATAACTGAGCTCCCCTAAAGAGGAACGGATTCTGCCTCCAGGCTGCATTCAGACTCAAGACTGCAATAGCAGCTTCTTCTGGAATTTCCATTCTGCTGGCCTGCCTTGCAGATTTTGGACTTGCCAACCCCCACAATTGCATGAGCAGATTCTTCAAAATAAATCTCTTTCATTGGCTCTATTTACCTGGAGAGCCTTGACTAATCAACATACAAAGGGCCGCATGGGATGTACAAGTGGTTCAGACCTAGCTTTCAGGCCTTTTGACTGGTTCAACATCCACTTACCAGACTCTAAACCAGAGCAATTGTTCGGTTCACAGTCATGTCATTCATAACATTGCTTGTGAATAAGTGGTTTTCCTGACACATTCGGCTTTTGGTGTGACAATTTCAAAGCACCATAAGCCAAAACCAAAATTAAACCCTTTGAATTTACTATTCTTCCCACTGTGCCACACTGCTCCTCTTAGGAAATAGCCTCACCAAACTTAGGCAGTTTATTGCTGACACGTCCCATCTGTTGTCCTCACAGTGTGAATGCCATGTGTTCGTCAAGTTCACTTGGATTTCTCCCACACACTCACACTCTGTATTCTCGGAATTAAGCTGAGGAAAGTATCCTCTTCCTCACCAGCAACTGCTAGAGTCAGCTTCCTTTAGTAAACAATGTTGGTGCAGTGAATGTTCTCAGTAAAGCCCTCTGGATGCGTTCTTTGCCTGTGTAGAGCCAAAGAAAAATAGCTGAAATGTGCCATCTCAGCATTTTTCTGTCTAATATTATCAGTGCTTAGTCTCTTCCGTGGAGATCCTGTGTGGATGGCTACGAAACAGGACAAATTTTTTGTCTTAAAAAATGAGCTGATATTACATAATGGAAATTATATATTGGTTAGGATTTCAGCTCCTATTCCCTTCTCCATGAGCTCCATTATACCAAACCAAACAAAACAAAAAGGAAACATTGAAGGAAAATATTTGAACAATTAAGGTTTGGGACACACACACAACTTTCTTTGAATTCACTTAATGTTGCTTTTAAACAAGAACAGCTTTTTGATTACATCTTTCTGATTGCAGTCCTCTTTCTCTCTTCCATGATGACCACTAGCTCCTGGTTCAGCCATGGGTGATGGAGCCACTGGCTTAACAGGGTTCTCAAAGGATAAAAGGAGACACTCAAACCACGGGGTTGAGAAGACTCGATGAGCCAAAAAGCAAGCTGTGTTTCAAGTAGCTAAGAGGTGAATCACATTTGCAGAAAGCAAAGAGAACTGGAAGTAGGAAATGAAAAGCTGGGACACAAAGCTAGAATTTAGGATGAATGAGATAAAGCGACCAGCTAGAATGTACCCTCATTTTCCTAGCTTTACTTTGCGGTACGTGCCTTTACTGTAGAGTAGAGGGCTTTTTGAAGAATGAACAAAGGAAAACTATTCTGCTTTCCTTATCTTCTCTGTAATTTCCTGCTAGTGCCCCCACCCTTGGCTACCACCCGCCCCCATACTAACCCAATCAGTAGACTGGCAAGGCTCATTCCTCATGCATTTTTTAGAGAGCACGCTGGTGGTGTTAGAACTAGGTTAGGCAGCTGTGAAAACCTAGAGGCTCCCTTGCGATTCTGATTTGCCTTTTTCTGATTCAACTGTATTGTTCCCTTGTGATGTTCCCCAGAATCCAAAGTGAAGCCTTGGGATGATTCTTGTGATTTTTTTTTTAAGGCGAAAAATGTCCCTGTGATAGAGATGTGAGACCAGCTGTTAAAGTTTATGTGAGAATCTGTTTTTAGGAGAGAAAATGTATCCAAGATACATGTAAAAGGTGAAGAGAGAAGACAAAACAACAATGATGAACGTGTGGAAGACAGGACAAAAGGATATCGAAGCTGGGAAAAATATGATGAAGCCCTTCAGGCTTTTATTCCCAAGATACTTGTGATGAGACCCCATAGAGCTGCTAAACGGGGATTATAAATTTGGCTTTAAACACTTTAGAAGCCAGGCTAAAATGGGACCATATAATAAATTACGTGACTGGGGGAGGGGTGGTTAGAAGAGAAGTACTAGTGCTCTTGAAATAGAGATTAGAGAAAAATCCGTTCTCCTACCACCCTTATCACCCACTCACAACTCTCCCTGGGGAAAACATGAAGACCACAGAGGCTGACTGTAGTGGTTTATGCCTATAATCCCAAGACTTTGGGAGGCTGAGGCAGGAGGATTGCTTGAGTCCCACCCTGGACACCAGAGCCAAATTATCCAGGGGTGGTGGTGCATGCCTGTAGTCCCAGCTATTTGGGAGGCTGACGCCGGAGGATCACTTGAGCCCAGGAGGTTGAGGCTGCAGTGAGCTGTGGTCATGCCACTGCACTCCAACCTGGGTAACACAGTGAGCCCGTCTCTAAAAATAAAAATAAAAATAAAAATAAAAATAAAACAACACTACTGTGCAGTAGTCTTTCTAAGCACATTTTCTAATGTTCTTACAACGTAAGCATCAAGCTTCTCCAAAGGCTGGGACTGTAGGGACACGAGATGATAGGCTTGCCTTCAAGAATTTTCTGATTTAATGAGAAGGGGGAGTATGTTATTATCTATTTGATGGAGGGGATTGAATTGATGGCTCTGGGTGCAAATTTCTGTAGCAGAGAGATTTTTCCACATTTGAAGTAGGGTGCACATGACCTGTCTACAGTGCAGTTCTTCTGCACAGAGACCTACAGCCACTCCAGGACGTGTCTTCTGGAAAACACGAAGTGGCTAAGAGAGAAATGACCTGTGAAAGGGATCAAATGTGCCTCTGTTGGGGTTACAATAATTCATACTTATGAGAAAAGCGTGAAACCCATGAAACCAGATCGTGGCTCCTCAGTGAAGCATGGAGAAGAGCATTAACTCCCAGAGAACAGATCACAGGGAAAGGCGGAGTGAAAGGCTGATAGCCCATGTCCCAGGACTGGGGAGAGCAGCTGCATCACAGAAACACACTAGAAGCTTGCCTGGGAGATGCTGCCCTACTGCAGAAGACACATTCCTTCAACATGAACAACAGCAGCATCTTGCTGGGATAAAGGAGAGAGGAAAACAGGGGAGCAATTAATTCCAGGGAAACTTTCTCGAGGGAGTAGCATCGCATTTATTTCCCCCATGGCAAAGTGCTTTTCAAATTAGCAACCGCACCTGGCTAATTTTTATTTATTTTATTTTATGTTTTGAGATGGAGTCTTGCTCTGTCACCCAGGCTGGAGGGCAGTGGTGCAATCTCGCCTCACTGCAACCTCCACCTCCTAGATTCAAGCGATTCTCCTGCGTCAGCCTCCTGAGTAGCTGAGACTACAGGTATGTGCCACCAGGCTTAGCTAATTTTTATTTTTATTTTTTTTTTAGAGACAGGGTTTCATTCACCATGTTGACCAAGCTGGTCTTGACTCCTGACCTCAAGTGATCTGCCCATCTTGGCCTCCCAAAGTGCTGGGATTACAGGCGTGAGCCACTGCACCTGGCCTTAACTGGCTAATTTTAGAAATGTTTTTAATAGAGATGGGGGTCTCACTATGTTTCCCAGGCTGGTCTCGAACTCCTGGCCTTGGTCTCCTAAAGTGCTAGGATTACAGGCATGAGCCACCATGCCCAGCCTATTTTTTATTGTCATTTGTCTGGTTTTGCCCTAGATACCCGGGTTAGGTAAATACTGGTACAGATGAAAAATATTAGTATGTTCTAGAAGCAGCTCTGGAATGCCCCCAAGCAGGAATAACAGCCAGCTCCTGAGTGTCAATGTAAGTTGGGTATTTCCATCAGGGTAATGGAAACTTCACATTACAAACAGCTGCAGTTCCATCCTTGCCCCCTTCTGCCACCATCCTCGGGCAGAACAAGTGGCAGCTAGGAGCATCAGCATCCTACGTTGGCCCCCAGCAGGACAGAGTGGCTTCTTTTCCTGGCCTCAGCTTTTCTTAAGTGATTTCCTCCCAGTAACTTGCTATGCCCCCTGGGAGACTGGCCAGGCTTCATTCTACCTAGAGCCCTTTCTTCTTCTTTTTTTTTTTTTTTTTTTTTTTTTTTGAGACGGAATCTATCACTGTCTCCCAGGCTGGAATGCAGTGACACGATCTCGGCTCAGTGCAACATCTGCCTCTTGGGTTCAAGCGATTCTCCTGCCTCAGCCTCCCGAGTAGCTGGGATTACAGGCACCTGCCAGCACGCCTGGGTAATTTTTGTATTTTTAGGAGAGACACGGTTTCACCATGTTGGCCAGGCTGGCCTCAAACTCCTGACCTCAAGTGATCTGCCCGCCTCGGCCTCCCAAAGTGCTGGGATTACAGGCATGAGCCACTGCGCCCGGCCAGGAGCACCCCTTTCAAATACAAGCAACCTTGCTTTCTGTCCTCTTCCTCTTCCCCAGCTTTCTAGGGCTATTGCAATTCTATGGTAGACAGATTCTCACTGGAATCTTCAGTCATCCCACTTAGGATGTACTGTTATGCGTACCGGATACACAAATGTGACACCTGTTAGGTTGGGGCCGCCTGGCTACTGGCTCACCCTGTCATGCTCAGTCGCATCAATTTATTTTTATGGTTATCACAACACTTAACATTGTTGGAAGTTACCAATTACCTTGTATGTTAATTCACTTGCAAGTTTACTGTCTGTTTTCTCCCTCTAGAATAGAAAGTCCATGAGACCAGTGACCGTGCTTATCTCATTGACTTCTGTATTTTCAATGCTTTGAACAGTATTTGGCACATATTAGGTACTCAATAAATTTTTTTGTTGTTGTGAATAGAGGATATACTACATTCTATTTTATTTTCTGTTCATTTATTTATTTTTCAGACAAGATCTCACTCTGTCACCTAGACTGGAGTGCAGTGGCGCAATCACAGCTCACTGCAGCCTCCATCTCCCGGGCTCAGGTGATCCTCCCATCTCACCCACCGGAGTAGCTGGGACTACAGTCTCACACCACCATGCCCGGCTAATTCTCATTTTTGTTTCTGTTTTGTAGAGACAGGGTCTTGCTATGTTTCCCAGGCTGGTCTTGAACTCCTGAGCTCACGCGAACTTCCCACCTCTGCCTTTCAAAGTGCTGGGATTACAGGCGTGAGCCACCACACCCTGCCAGGATATAGTAAATTTTAAATCAGAGAACTTAAAGAAATACAACTCTACTGAATGCTGCAGTAGGGGAACTTAGAGTGGACAAAGGTCACCAGGAGCTGGAGAGCTGAGGAAACAGGCATGCAAAGGTATAAAAAGGAGCTGAGGGCAGTGGTTCTCAAAGTGTGCCTCGGACGACTGTGGGGTGGTATCCCTGAGACCAATTCAGGGAGTCTGTAAGGTCAAAACTACTTTCATAATATTAGGATACTATTTGCCTTTTTCACTATCTTTACATTTCCACTGATGGTGCAAAAGCAAAGGCTGTACTTTCAGGGGTCGTTTCTGTAGTTCATCAATACAGTTTTCTGAGCATGTAGAGCACCAAAAAAATAAAAAATATATATATTTTACAAAGCAAAAGGGGGTAAAACTGCTGTCATTTTAGCATGGCACCAAATTATTACCACATACTTATAATAAAGTGAATGTCAGTTTTACTTAAGAATGTCCTTGATACATCAGTACAAATTAATTTCATTAAGCCTTGACCTTTATGTTCATATTCATTTAATATTCTGTGCGGCCACATGGGAAAGGCACAAAGCAGTTCTGCTGAACAGTGAAGTATATTAGTTTTCTTGAGAAAAAAAACACTTGGTAATTGAATTGTGAATTAACCTAACCTTTTTTTTTTTTCATGGAACACTGTTTTTACTTTAAATTATGTAAGACAAACTATGGTTATTTTACACTTAAATATTTCATAAATGCTTCCTCAAAAATGAATAAAGTGAGATTCTCACCTCAAGTAAAATAACAAAGAGTATTTGTTGCCAAAGATAAAATTTGAACTCAAGAGAAAATAAGAGCTATAGAAAACTTATGTCTATCACAGTGAGCTTGACAGCTTCCTTATAAAGATTATTCTGACGAGATTGGTGGTAATATTGTTAAAAATGATTTTTGATGTTGTATAATAAAATATGTTGAAATTGGAAGATCTATATAACTCAGTGAACCAATATCTTCCAAATGTTAAAAAATCATGCATAGATAAAATGTATTCGAAGTGCAAAATAAATCAATGGATTTCCTGTAACAGAGGAAAAACTCCATTGTTAAAGTTGCAGAAAACTCCATTATTGAGGTTGCAGATTCCACACTGAAATTAACTTCTAAGAAACTAGTACTTACTGAACTTAGGTATAGTACCACACTGTAAGCACCAATACCTAAAAAAGCTATTAAAATATTTCTCCCATACACAGAGGCTAATTTTTCTTCACGAACTTCCACTAAAACAAGTTATTACAACAGGCTGAGTGTAGAAGCAGAGTGGATATGAGAATCCAGCTGTTTTCTATTAAGCTAGACATTAAAGAGATCTGTAAACTGTAAATGACATGACTCTCCTCACTACATTTTTGTTTTGTTTTGGAAAATACATTTTTCATAAACTGTTATTTATATTAACACGTAATACATTACTTTTACTTTTATATGAATAAATAATAAGACTTTCTCAGTATTGTTATTTTATTTATTTTATTTTGAGGTGCAGTCTCACTGTCACCCAGGCTAGGGTGTGGTGGCACGATCTCAGCTCACTACAACCTCACCTCCCAGGTTCAAGCAATTCTCCTGCCTCAGCCTCCCAACTAGGTGGGATTACAAGCGTGCACCACCATGCCCAGCTAATTTTTTTAGTTTTAGTAGAGATGGAGTTTCTCCATGTTGGCCAGGCTGGTCTCGAACTCCTGACCTCAAGTGATCTGCCCACCTCGGCTTCCCATAGTGCTGGGATTACAGGCGTGAGCTACCACGCCCAACCCTGAGTATTATTTGTGAATATAGTAAATATCAATAACCCAGACTTAAAAACTGTTGTGGGGTGGAGGGAAGGGGGAGGGATAGCATTAGGAGATATACCTAATGCTAAATGACGACTTAATGGGTAGAGCACACCAACATGGCACATGTATACATATGTAACAAACCTGCACATTGTGCACATGTACCCTAAAACTTAAAGTATAATAAAAAAAAAGCCATTTGGAATCCTCAGTTTTTAAGAAAGTAGGTGGGTTCTGAGACCCAAATATTTGAGAACCTCAGATGTAGATTAGGCCTAAGAAAACTCACCAGTGGCTCCACTGTAAATGAGGCATTTTCTTCTCACTTTTCTTTTTGAGGCCCAAACCCGCACAAATTAAACAAAACAGAACAATTAAATGGCGCCGAGCGCTGCGGCTCATACCTGTAATCCCGATGAGAGGTGACAGCTTGCTGGCACTCCTCACAGCCCTCGCTTGCTCTCGGTGCCTCCTCTGCCTGGGCTCCCACTTTGGTGGCACTTGAGGAGCCCTTCAGCCCACCGCTGCACTGTGGGAGCCCCTTTCTGGACTGGCCAAGGCGGGAGCCGGCTCCCTGAGCTTGCAGGGAGGTGTGGAGAGAGACGCACGAGCGGGAACCGGGGCTGCGCGCGGCGCTTGCGGGCCAGCTGGAGTTCCGGGTGGGCGTGGGCTTGGCCGGCCCCTCACTCGGAGCAGACTGCCGGCCCTGCCGGCCTCGGGCAATGAGGGGCTTAGCACCCAGGCCAGCGGCTGCGGAGGGTGTACCAGGTCCCCCAGCAGTGTCAGCCCACCGGCGCTGCGCTCGATTTCTCACCGGGCCTTGGCTGCCTTCCCACTGGGCAGGGCTCGGGACCTGCAGCCCGCCATGCCTGAGCTTCCCAGCCCCTCCGTGGGCTCCTGTGCAGCGGGAGCATTCCCGACGAGCTCCACCCCCTGCTCCACAGCGCCCAGTCCCATCGACCACCCAAGGGGCGAGGCGTGCGAGCGCACGGCGCAGGACTGGCAGGCAGCTCCACCTGCAGCCCCAGTGCGGGATCCACTGAGTGAAACCAGCTGGGCTCCTGAGTCTGGCGGAGATGGGGAGAAGCTTTATGTCTACCTCAGGTATTGTAAACACACCAATCAGCACCCTGTGTCTAGCTCGAGGTTTGTGAGTGCACCAATCTACACTCTGTGTCTGGCTGCTCTGGTGGGGCCTTGGAGAACCTTTGTGTCAATACTCTGTATCTAGCTGATCTGATGGGGACATGGAGAACTTTTATGTCTAGCTCAGGGATGGTAAACGCACCAATCAGCCCCCTGTCAAAACAGACCATTCGGCTATACCAATCAGCAAGACGTGGGTGGGGCCAGATAAGAGAATAAAAAGCAGGCTGCCCGAGCCAGCAATAGCAACCCACTCGGGTCCCCTTCCACACTGTGGAAGCTTTGTTCTTTCGCTCTTTGCAATAAATCTTGCTCCTGCTCACTCTTTGGGTCCACACTGCTTTTATGAGCTGTAACACTCACCGCAAAGGTCTGCAGCTTCACTCCTGAAGCCAGCGAGCCACGACCACCGGAGAACGAACAACTCCAGACTCACCCTTAAGAGCTGTAACACTCACTGCGAAGGTCTGCAGCTTCACTCCTGAAGCCAGCGAGACCACGAACCCACCAGAAGAAACAAACTCCGAACCCATCCGAACATCAGAAGGAACAAACTCCGGACACGCCATCTTTAGAGCTGTAACACTCACCGCGAGGGTCCGCGGCTTCATTCTTGAAGTCAGTGAGACAAAGAACCCATCAATTCCGGACACATCAACACTTTGGGAGACCTAGACAGGTGGATTGTTTGACTCCAGGAGTTCAAGATCAGCCTGGGCAACATGGTGAAACCTCATCTTTACAAAAAATACAAAAATTAGCCGTGTGTGGTGGCGTGCCTGTAGTCCCAGCCACTTGGGAGGTTGAGGTGGGAGGACGAACTGAGCTCAGGGATATTGAGGCTCCTGTGACCCATGATTCTGCCGCTGCATTCCAACCAGGGCGACAGAAGGAGACTCTGTCTCAGGCCAAAAAAAAAAAAAAAAATTATATATATATATCTATCCCTGAAAGAAACGGCTAATATTTACTGACTGGTGTGTCTTCGTGCCATAGAACATTGACTCTCTCTTTTTTTTTTCTTCACATGCAGAAAAGAGGCTTCATTAAGAAAAAAATATGGAGCGCTTGACGAATTTGCGTGTCATCCTTGCGCAGCGGCCATGCTAATCTCTGTATTGTTCCAATTTTAGTATATGTGCTGCCGAAGCAAGCACAGAACATTGACTCTCATTTTCACTTCAGAACTATTCTGGAAGGCAATAGTTAATCAGTCCCATTTTGACAGAAGAAGGAAGAGGCTCAGAACAGTTAAGTAAGTTGCCCAAGGTTACAGAGCTAGTAAGTGGATAATAGCCCCATAGGTTTTCTCAGCATTTCCCATGAGACCAGGATGCAGCTGATGATTATTGGAAATATTTAGGTACAAAATAGTTTCGCCTAAAGTATAACCACAATTGAGTTAAAATGTGGCTTTGATTTGTTTGAATTATCCCCATAACTGCCTTGGTATGGCTACTTTCCTGGGCCGGGGAACACAATGGTATCACAGAGGTCCCCAAATTTCCTGCAGAATTCTATAAACCAGCTGGGTCTCTCTCTAAACTTCTTGGTATAAATCCTCTTCCAAAGGAAAAGGATGGTTGGAGTTATTTTTTTTTTCTTTTCCTTCTGTTTTTGTTCTGGCATTCTTTTGTGAGTATGGAACTGATTACTAAATACGGTCAAACAGCTTGAGACAGGCTTCCTGTGTGAATGTGAACAGTGCTGATTTCCAGCCTTGCATTTGATATGTTATCTGCGGCAGCTGTGCCCGACGTTGAAGTTTCAGATGGCTTCCTTCAATTTCCTGTATTGTTATAATGGTGGCTGTGTGTGCACATGTGCACGTGTGGACAGAGAAGGCAGTGGAGACAGAAGAGACGATGTTTCCCTGGGTTTACTTGGATTTTGTGAAAGGTTTTTAGTTAGATATTGAGAGGGCCGCATGTTTCAATGGAAAGAGCCCTGGTTAGTAAAAATGAAGGCCCTCTCTTGTCTGCCACTAATTGCCTGTGTGGTTTTTGGCAAATATTTAGTTCTCGGGCCCAATTCTGCTTCCTTATAAGGCCTCTCCCAGCTCAGAAATTTTTGTAACTCTGGTTTCTACTCAAAGCTTCACTTTCCAACTCCCCACTCTTGGCTGTTCTAAAACGTTTGTTTTTCCTCCTGATTTTACTTTCCAGCCCTTTTTTGTTCTCCTCCAGTTTCCATTACTATCCCATAGCCTTTTGGATTTAAGTTCATCTAGAAAAGTTCTTCCTTTCTCAGCTCTTATTTTTCAGCTGCTGTTGTCTCTGAAAAAAATATTACGAATGGTCGAATTTATCTTGGAAAGAAGATCCAGAATGTGTTGGCTTCCTGTTTTGTTGGTGAGACATCTAGAGCTTGGAGATTGGACTGTGGGTCAGGATTCCCCAGTAAGCCTTATGTGAGATAGCTCAGAGCTGCTGGGCTGGCAGTCACTTTTTTATCTCTGCTCTATTTTTATTAAACACAATTAACTTTAAATATGCAGGATAGGCCAGGCGCGGTGGCTCACGCCTGCAATCCAAGCACTTTGGGAGGCCAAGGCGGGCGGATCACAAGGTCAGGAGTTCGAGACTACCCTGACCAATATGGTAAAACCCCGTCTCTACTAAAAACACAAAATTTAGCTGGATGTGGTGGCACGCTCCTGTAATCCCAGCCACTCAGGAGGCTGAGGCAGGAGAATAGATTGAACCCGGAGGCGAAGGTTGCAGTGAGTTGAGATCCCGCCAGTGCACTCCAGCCTGGATGACGGAGCGAGACTCCGTCTCTCTCTCTCTCTCTCTCTCTATATATATATATATAGAGAGAGAGAGAGAGATATATATATATATATTCAATAAAATATAAATATTTATGTGCAGGATAATGGCATATCTAATTCATTTGCTTTTATGGCCCAGTATGAATGTTTAAATGGAACCCGGAAATGAAACTAATCGTTTTTCATCAGCTTCTAGTCCCACGCTAATGGCGCCCCCAGAGCCTCCACAAGTGTGTCTAGCGCCATCTGGTGGTAGGATTCGCTGATGCTTTGCTGCCTGATGGACAGACAAGACAGTACTTAATGAAGAAAACCTGTTGACTGAAATACACGCAGAAACTTAAAGGACTGGTGACATTTGCAGCAGATGACTCAGTAGCCCAAAAGTTCAAATTTGTTATTAAACATGCAAATTTGTGAAAGTTACAGAATCTTTGGGACCATGCAAAGTGAAGATTGATAGGTGTGTGCACTTTAGGCATGAGGCATGTTCAGTTTGTAACTCGGTAGTGAGATGTTTGTGTTCTTAGTACGGAATGCAGATGTTGTCTGCTGGTAATTTATGCTCCTGTTCAAAACATGGGCAAATTGATTAATTTTTATCAATCTCATTTCATCTTGTTCTCATCTGTAAAAGATCATGTCTAAGGACCCTTACAACGCTTTAAAAACTTTCAAAGAACCTCAAACATTGCAGTATTCTGATTTCCTCTAGTGATTGCATGTGCTTCACATCCATGCTTTCTTCCATCCTCCAAGAGTTTAATGTTAACAGGAGGTGTGGAAGTAATACTAAGAATTGTCATTTATTGGATGCTGCTATGTTTGTTATATTATCTTTAGGTAGTTTAACATTTTTAAAATTCTGGCTTACAAAACTCTGCAAGATAAGTATCACTGAGCTCATTTTACAGATAAGGAGTGTAAAGCTTATCGCACTCTGCTTTCCATGTTTACAAATGAAAAGATAAACGAGAAACAAGGAAGAAATATGCTAATTGTCTTTATAATTCAGCACAACACCATTTACAGTGCATTTACAGCTCAGAGTAATTTGCCACTTTCCAACAATACAAAATGTCGAGTATGCAAGCCACATCATTGCTCTATCGTCACACATACTGATAAAGCTGCTGCCATACTGCAATTGTAGGAACAGTTTTAAAAATGCGTTTTCCAGGGAGCCAGGGGGAAACAAATATTGCCGAGACCAGAGCTGGTATTTCACAGATCTCTTTTCCGTGAGCTGAGGAATGAGGAGAGGTGGAGTGACAGGCTGTCGAGTGTAATTACCATGTCCCAGATGCTGATGCAAGGATGGCGAGTGGCAGAGGACTATTGGCAGGTGTCTCGGGTATGATACCACAGCAGCACTCTGTTTCTGTTGACCGGTTTGTTTGGGTCTTCCTTTTAAAAGTTGGGCATCCTTTCCCAAAGAGTGCTCTGTAAGGCGTTCATACATTTTATATGGAAAATAAAGATTTGGAGTGAAATATTATGACAAACAAGGGACTGAATACAGTTAAATGGGTTTCTTTGCTCTAGTATAGGACTTCATGAAACCTTTCATGTTTCAATGTGTACTTTTAACATAATTTATAAATTAAATGTATTTTATTATATAAATTAAATACAGGTGATAGGGTTTGGCTGTGTCCCCACCCAAATCTCATCTTGAATTGTAGTTCTCATAATCCCCATGTGAGTCGGGAGGGACCTGGTGGGAGGTAATTGAATCATAGGAGTGGTTAGCCCCATGCTGTTCTCATGAAAGTGAGTTCTCACGAGATCTGATGGTTTTATAAGGGGCTTTCCTGTTCTCTCAGCTTTCATTCTTCTCCTTGCTGCTGCCATGTGAAGAAGGATGTGTTTGCTTCCCCTTCCACCATAATTGTAAGTTTCCTGAGGCCTCCCCAGCCATGCAGAACTGTGAGTCAATTAAACCTTTTTCCTTTATAAATTACGCAGTCTCAGGTATGTCTTTATTAGTAGTGTGAGAATGGACTAATACAACAGGTCAAGGTTAAATAATTCAAATAACCCCGATAGCTGGAGATAAGGCAGAAAATGTAACCCTTCTCCCAGAGCTAGGAATCCTTTGACCTAACTATTTTAGCAGACTTGTGTGTGTGTAAATTTCCAAAAAATATCCTAGTAGCATCACCTCGCTTATGTGGCATAGTGCATTAAACCTGATGAATGTTGAAATAATGCGCTGTAGATGTCAAACAGCAGTCCCCTGGTCCACACTTACATAGGGCAATAACGAACTCAGTAGCAGCTGCTCTTTTGAGGAGGGCTTGTGCTCTCTAGGTGGTATACCCCTCCTGCCATCCCACCCTTAGGTCACCCACCTGGCTCCTGGAGGCATTGGGGTTTGTTTCCAATGGTTGAAATGAATGATCAAACCCACACTGACTTGATATCCAGGCAGGCTTTCCTATATCATAGATATTAGTCATCAAAATTTTAGGGCATAAATCATACGTTTCAGAAGTCTCTAGAGAATTCCGAGGCTGCTAAACATTTGGGAAAATTCTAGACCAGGATGCATTGCATCTTACCATTTTTTTGTTTTGTTTTTTGTTTTTTGAGATGGAGTTTCGCTCGGTCGCCCAGGCCGGAGTGCAGTGGTATGATCTCAGCTCACCACAACTTCTGCCTCCCGGGCTCAAGCAACCCTCCTGCCCCAGCCTCCCGAGTAGCGCCCACCACCACACCCGGCTAATTTTGTCTTTTTAGTAGAGATGGGGTTTCACCATCTTGGCCAAGCTTATCTTGAACTGCTGACCTCGTGATCCACCCACCTCGGCCTCCCAAAGTGCTGGGATTACAGGCATGAGCCACCACGCCCAGCCGCATCTTACCATTTTAATAGCAACATCTTTACTTTGTGCCTGGAAATTTACATGCAGAAACTTGATGAATCCTCCCAGCAGCCCTATAAAGGTTGGGGCATGTAACATCTTTGATGTGTAGAAGATGAACTGAGTCAGAGAGTAGTTAAGCAACTTTCATCCCTACACAACTTCTGGAATCTCTTAGTGACTCCTACTATTTCCCCTAGTTAGCCTTTGATTCTATCCATGAGATCTGCTGTCAGAACTTCAGCTGATCCTGATGTAGCCTTACTGACCTATGGAATTTCCCTTCATTCTCCAATGATTACCTCTCATTAGGACCCATGGGGCATTGCTCTGAGCATGACACACTGGGACAAGTGTCTGTGTCAAACTTTGTAAGACGTTTCTATATTAAGATATAAAGAGAAGCAGAAGGCCAACTTTTATGTACACTCTGACTTCAGTTATGGGAAATGCATGGAAAAGAAGGCTGGAAGGAAAGACAGTGATGACATTGCATTAGAGTTATAGGGCAATGGATGGTTTTTTCTATTTTCTTAGTTTTATGAAATATGGTATATCAGTTATTAAATGAGAAAGGTTTACCTTTTTACTAATTTAAATATTTCTTTCCCAAAACTGAAATACATCTATCAACTTAGATGGTTACCATGCAATATCACAAAATATGCAATAGTCTTTTTTTTTTTTTTTTTTTTTTTTTTTTTGAGATGGAGTCTTGCACTGTCTCCCAGGCTGGAGTGCAGTGGCACTATCTCGGCTCACTGCAAACTCTGCCTCCTGGGTTCACATCATTCTTCTGCCTCAGCCTCCTGAGTAGCTGGGACTACAGGTGCATGCCACTATGCCTGGCTAATTTTTTGTATTTTTAGTAGAGATGGGGTTTCACCATGTTAGCCAGGATGGTCTCCATCTCCTGACCTCGTGATCTGCCCATCTCAGCCTCCCAAAGCGCTGGGATTATAGGCATGAGCCACCGCGCCCAGCCAATATGCAATATGCTTTAAAATAGTTACGATTTATCAATTGCTTAATAATTGCTAGGTATCTTACATATGTAATCTTGAATCCCTGTAAGAACGGACCAAAGCAGCTATTATCATTATTATCATTTTTGAGACGGAGACTCACTCTGTCACCCAGGCCGGAGCGCAGTGGCACAATCTCAGCTCATGGCAACTTGTGCCTCCTGGGTTCAAGTGATTCTTCTGCCTCAGCCTCCTGAGTAGCTGGGTCTACAGGTGCACACCATCATGCCTGGCAAATTTTTGTATTTTTAGTAGAGATGGGGTTTCACCATATTGGCCAGACTGGTCTAGAACTCCTGACCTTGTGATCTGCCCACCTCGGCCTCCCAAAGTGCTGGGATGCAGGCGTGAGCCACTGCGCCCGGCCCAAAGTAGCTATTATTATACACCTTTTGAAGCTGAGGAAACCAAGGCCTAGAGAAGGGGAGTGATTTTTTCCAAGAACACGTTGCTGGATTTACATGGCCAGGCTCATCTTACTTCAAAGTGATCATCATCAACTAATCATTCATCTGGTAGAAACTTATTATTTCCATTTTCAGGGTACCCAGAAATTTTGTTACTGTATCAAGATCACAGGAAGACTGAGACATCACCAGAATCTACAGCTTCTGATGGTGCTCCTGGATTCAGCTTCTAGCTTTATGAGTGTGCCAGCTTGTCTCCAAGATGGTGCCTGTGAGCCCTAAATTCCTGGATTGATGCTCTTGCCTAGTCCTCTATTGTATCATATCAGGGTTGTTCTGATTAACCAACAGAACACAGCAGAGGTGATGGCATGTCACATAGTTAGGTCATAAAGTACATCATGGCTTCCATGTTGCTGACTTCCTCTTGGATCACTTCCTCTGGAGGAAACCAACTGTGTGTTCTGAGAAGATTTAAGCAATCCAGGAGAGGTCCACATGGTAAGGATTGGAGGCCACCAGCCAACAAACATGCTGGTGAGGGATTTTTAGAAGCGGGTCCTCCAGCCCCAGTCAGGCCTTCAGATGACTGCATCCCACATTGACTCCAACATTGTGAAATGACACTGAGTCAGACTCATCCAGCAAAACCACCAAACTCCTGACCCACAGAAACTGAGATAAATGTTGTTTTAAACCACAGAGTTTTGGGGGTAGTTATTTACACAGTGATACATAATTGATAGACATTGCAGATAACTTGTCTCTTTAGTCCACAAGACTTTAGACAGAGCAGAACTCTAGTTGAAGATCTGTTCTTAAAGAACTACACCTGGTCAGGCACGGTGGCTTATGCCTATAATCCCAACACTTTGATAGGCCGAGGCAGGATGATTGCTTCAGCCCAAAAGTTTGAGAACAGCCTGGGAAACATGGTGAAACCCCATCACCACAAAAAAAAAAACTTTAAAAATTAGCCAGCCATTGTGGTGTGTGCCTACTTGGGAGGCTACTTAGGAGGCTGAAGCAGGAGGACTGCTTGAGTCCAGGGGTCAAGGCTACAAGTAAGCTGAGATTGTACCACTGTACTCCAGCCTGGGCAACAGAGTGACACTCTGTCTCAATTAAAAAAAAAAAGAACTACAGAACTACACCTAAGAAGACTTCTCTGTATTGGGATCTGATTTAAATAATTACATCCTGGACTTCAAACCTGGACATCTCACACAAGTTTGAGACTTTTGGGAGGAGTTGAGAGGAATGAGAGTATTTCATATGTGGGAGAAATGGAAACAATTTATGGCCAGATGGTGGACTATAATTATTTAAAGTACGTCCACAAATTATTTGACATTCCTTTCAAAAGATGGTACATAATTCCCCGCTGCCTGAATTTGGGCTGGTCTTAGTGACTCCCTTGTAGTGAATAGAATGTAGAAGTGATCGTGTGTAATGTCAGAGACTAGGTCATAAAAGTGATGGTGTCTTCCGGCTTGCTCTTACTCTTGGATGATCTGCTCTGGGGAGAGTTGTGAGTAGGCCTCCAGCCCACAGCCCTGTGAGTGAGCCTTTTGAAGAGTGGGTCTTCCAGGCCCAGTCAAGCCTTCAGATGACTGCAGCCCCAGCCAACATCTTGTGAGATCCTGAGTCAGAAACCCCCACTAAGTCACTTCCAGATCCCTAAGTCTCAGAAACTGTGAAGAAAAAAAAATGTATGTGGTTTTGAACCCTAAATTTGGGATGTAATTTGTTATGTTGCAATAGATAATATGTCTGATATGGTTTAACTGTGGCCTCACCCAAATCTCACCTTGAATGGTAGCTCCAATAATTCCTTCATGTTGTGGGAGAGACCCAGTGGGAGATAATTGAATCCTAGAGTGGTTTCCCCCATTCTGTTCTCATGGTGGTGAATAAGTCTCACAAGATCTGATGGTTTTATAAGGGAAACCCCTTTCACTTGTTTCTCATTCTCTTCTCTTGTCTGCTGCCATGTGAGACATGCCTTTCACCTTCCACCATGATTGTGAGGCCTCCGCAGGCATGTAGAACTGTGAGTCCATTAAACCTCTTTTTTTTTTTGTAAATGGTCATGTCTTGGGTATGCCTCTATCAGCAGCATGAAAATGGACTAATACAATGTCATTGCTGAAAATTTACCTCATAATATTTTCATATTTGGATGAGAAAAAAGATTTTGGATAAATCCAAGCAAACTCTTTTCACCCTAAGGTAACAGAAACAGAGTAATTTGCCTCTCTTCTTGCTCGTATTTTGTCCAAAGCCCAGAAATGCCTTTTGTCTTTATTGTCTAATTTTTTATTGCAGAAATTTATTTATTCAATCACTATATTTAGTTTAGACAACTTTGCTATAAACAGAGTGTTCAAAATTTTTTTAAATATATATTTTCCGAATAACTACTTTATGTACACTGGGCATCCAGAGGCTATAAAGATGAATGAGGTGTAGTTCTCATCTTCATGGAATTTAATCTTTTCATGGACTATTAAATAATTAAAAAACAATAATATGTATTAAAGTACCAAACGATATATATCCGTATATTCTAAATTGTCTATTACCCTTTTACTCCTGTCTTTTCAACTTAGCCCTTACAAGTGAATTCTTTGCTAAATTTCAAGTACGTTTTATTAAAAAAAATATTTTAGAGATGGAGTCTCTAAAAAGAGTTCAGACTGGTCTTGAACTCTTCACCTCAAGCAATCCTCCAGCCTCAGCCTTTCAAAGTCCTGGGATTACAGGTGTGAGCTAC
The DNA here is from genome assembly GCF_006542625.1 of Nomascus leucogenys. Classification (NCBI taxonomy): domain Eukaryota; kingdom Metazoa; phylum Chordata; class Mammalia; order Primates; family Hylobatidae; genus Nomascus; species Nomascus leucogenys. The sequence goes on from NC_044384.1 coordinate 138,629,206, forward strand.
TGCACCCAGCCAATTCACTTATTTAAAGTTGAATATACCACCAGGTGTGGTGGTGTACACCTATAGTCCCAGCTACTCCAGCTACTCATAAGGCTTTGGTAGGAGAATCCTTTGAGCCTAGGAGTTCTGGGCTGCATTACAGCCTGGGAGACAGAGCAAGACCCCGTCTCTTAAAAAAAATATGTATATATATATATTATACAAACACCAAAGCTCACATATCAAAGTGTGTACTCCCGAATTGACACAGTGACACACCCATGTATCCACACAGTGACCCACCCCTGTATCCACAATTAGATTTGGGAGCAGAACATTACCCCGCCCATATCCTGAGGAGCTGTTATTCTGCCTTCCATTGCCATACAAAAATTTTGCCAGTTTTTGAAATTTGTGAATGGAATGATATATGTGATTTTTGGTTTGGCTTCTTTCACTTAAGTTATGCTTTGAGATTTACTTTTGCTGTTCAGGGTAGCAGTAAATTCCCATAGCTCTGTTATATTAAATTATGTGAATACACTTATATAAATACTCTTTTCCATTCTACTATTGATGGATAATTCGATGATTTCCAGGTTTGGGCTATAATGAAAAGTACTGCTAGGAACATACATGTACATATATTTTGGTAACCTAGAACTCTTTTTATCTGGTCTACACTGGCAGTAGAATTGCTAGGTCCTGGCGTACTGTCTTAGATTGGACTTTTAGCTCAGCTCTGTCTCCCTCTCTGTGTCCTTGCTGTCTGGGTTTGCGGTATCTCCTATTAGTGGAGTTTCAAGTTTTTCCGCATCTTCTTCCACATCTGCAACAACATTTGATATTATAACACTTTTTTTATTTGAGATATTCTTGAGTGTTTTATTATCTACTTTTTACCTAGCTTTTCTCCTGTGCTTGATAAGTCTGAAGGAATTACAGAGAGAGAGACCGTGTAAAATATAACCTGTTTCTGAGTCTGAAATAGGTTGCATTAGAAGATGTAACAACTTGTTTGACAGGCCGTTGTTCTCCCCAAACAACCAGATTTGTCCGAATTCCTACCTGGTTACCAAGTTGTTAGTTACCAGTTGTTTGTTAGTTGACTAGTTAATATCAATTCAGCATCAGTCGGTTCTGTATGGATGTATATGTATATATATAAGATATATACTTAAATATATATCTTATATATATTTAAACATATATCCTTATATATGTTTAAATATATATAAGGATATATGTTTAAATATATATAAGGATATATATTTAAACGTACTGATGGCAGGGTGTGATGGCTCACACCTGTAATCCCAGCACTTTGGGAGGCCAAGTTGGGGGGATCTCTTGAAGCCAGGCGTTTGAGACCAGCCTGGGCGACATAGTGAGACCTCCTCTGTACAAACAAACAAAATAGCTGGGTATAGTGGCACACACATGTAATCCCAGCTACTCAGGAGGCTGAGGCAGGAGGATCGCTTGAGCCCGGGAGATCGAGGTTACAGTGAGCTATGATTGCATGATTGCACGCCAGCCTGGGCAACACAGCAAGACCCTGTCTCTGAAAATAATAATCATCATCATAATAATAAATTGTCCTGGGCAGATGAGGACTTTGATTCAGCATCTGGCTTTTATTCTCCAGAAGAGGGCAGCCTTGTTCCAGGTTTTGTCCGTAGGCCTCCCTGCAGACACCTCCCCACCTCCTCTGTTTGTTAAAGGGCATGCTTTATTTGTTAAGCACATTACAGCCTCCTGGGCAGCCAGGTGGGAACTTGGGAGGTATTTTTTCTCTTTGTTCTTTCTGGCTCTCTAACCAGATTCTAGTTAATTCCACCTGAGGTCTGGACGTGTCCTAGTTTCATTTCTAGACCTGCTGTCCCAGCTCCCTACTGTGTCTCTCAAACTCATGCTGCAGACCCCTCAAATCTCAGACCCTGCCCTCCCCTTTCTCACCTTCTGTCTTTTCCAGAGGAATTTTTCCAAAGCATGTGCTCAAAAACGTTCAAAGGCTGTCTAGCATTTGAAGAAATAAATACGTGTGATTAGGTTGAAGTCTAAATCCCCCGGTGGCATTCTTGGCCCCTAGGAATCAAACTGCAATCCGCTTCTCCACTTTCCTCTACTTGTCCTGCCCTCAAAAAACCCACATTTCTGTGGAGTGAGCAGAACTAGGGTTTGAACAACTCTAGGTCTAAGTCCAAATGTAAAGCTCAATATCTTTACTTTCCATCCACAGGACCGTGGCAAGGAACTTAACCTCTATGAACCCTGGTTTTCATATCAATAGATGGGGCTCAGTGGTACCTACCCCTCATGGTTGGTGTAACAAATAAACGATGCTACGAATGTGAGAGTTCCTGGCATAAAGTGACTACATGATAAACGGTACTATCATTCTCATCATCATCAATTTACTTAATTTACTCTAAGCTTCGCTTCTTCTCATTGTCCAAATTCCCTGCCCTCCTGAGATTTCATCTTGTGAGGTCCAGCCTTGTGCACCTCCTTTATGATAACTGTCTTCCTTTCCTGGGGTCCCAGTGTTCACTGCTACTTCTTAGCACCCTCTTTCAGAGCCAGGTAAAAATTCATTCACCCAAGTTTACCGGGCACCCCCAACAGCACCAGCACTATGCCAGGTACTGTGGGTACTACAGTGAAAGAGGCAGAGAAATCCCTGCCATGGTGACAGGTATACTCTGGCAGAGAAATATGCTTAAATAAATAAATGTGTGTGATGAATTTCAAAATGTTGTGATAACTCTGGGACCACAGAGCAGGAAAATAACTTAGTGTCTCTTCTATATTAGGGGCTGGGGCCCCAAAGGCTTACCTCGGAAAGGCACATTGAAGCTGAGATGGAAGCATGATTAAGTCAGGCCAACTGAGGAGTGGAATAATATTCTAGAAAGAGAGAACCGTGCCCATCTTATCTGTCCTGCCAGTTTTAAATTCTCCAAGATCAGACACTGAATTTTTTTCCCATAAAATCTCCAGCAGCACCTGGAAAGTCCCTTGGCTATAGGAATTGTTCAGAAATTGTTGAGCAAAAAGTGCAAAGAAATGGCAGTTTTTAAAATTGAAGTTTTTAAAAAGATAGGGAAACAAGCTCTTTCTGTTCCTGTGTTTTCTGTTCCTTTCTCGGGGTGGTTACGTATTTTGAGTCCCAAGATGATATGGTAGTGAAAAACTCTAGTTCTTCACAGATTGCTTCTTTTGAGGGCCGAGAGCTCACAAGATGGCCTGGGTGAGGGTTGCTTCAGAACAATTTTTACCCCCTGAAGCAGGAGAGTTCTTCCTGTGTGAGGTGTGCGGGTCACTTTATCCATCACACTGAAGTTCCTTCCTTTGCTTAACAAACGAGTTATAGGGATGAGTTAGACACCCTAGCAATCACCTTCTCCTGGAGTCATCTTATTTCATGGAACTTTGGGGTCCAACTAATTTCTTTTAATGAGAAATTTTAGTTGCCTCTGGGGTGGGGACAGTGATCTCCCATGTAGCAAGAACCAGGCCTGTGGAAGTGGCCCCCCTATGCAGTTTGAAGGTGGCAGCTCCACTCACTCCGTGCCAAGCATGGACACAGGAATCTTCGCCAAGTTTCCCAGGCAGGCAGGCCAGTGCTCAGGCTCAGCGCCACATCCGGGGCTATTCCAAGTCAGGTTTCTTCCACTCCCGGGCAGCGTCTGGGGGTCACAGCTGCAAACAGCTGCTGGCTAGTGGGGCTGTTCCCACCCTCCCCTCAATGCAGCAGCCTTCCTGGGTAAACCCTCTGAGGGCCCTGGCCTCTCGAAGATGGGTGGCGTTCACTGCAAAATGGCTGTGAGTTCTCTTCTGGAGCAAAAGAGCTCTAACAGAGGCCTGCCTACCCTGATTTTTCAGGGGTGGGATGTTGGCAAGGAAGGGACATCTCTATCTCAGCTTACCATGCCCTTCATTTTCAGTTATTATGAGCTGTTTCTTTGCAAGAGAAAGAAAAACTTGTAACTGATGGTCAGATATCATTCACTGGTGGTTTTCGTTTTTACACTTGGATGATTAACCCCGAGGACCAAGCCCACATGATTAGTTTTCATCAGTATTCAAACAAAAATCTAGCAAATAAATAAAAACATATTATTCACACCTGAAGTCTCAGAGAAGGCTGAGAGAGGGGACTTGGATCTAAGGGCCTGAGAGGAGAGGTTATCTCCTAAGAGGAGACTTACGATGCAGGAAGTCAGTGAAGCTGGGACATGACCCTCCATTGCCAGCTGATCCCAGGAGCTGAGTTCCATCAGCCAGGGCCAGGACTCTTCCTGCCCACAATGCTGAAGACAGGCAGGGAGTCAGTGGTGGGCGGGAGAGCTCTTCTGTTGCTCATTTACAGTAGGTCCTTTAAAATGGCAAATGACTGTTTCCGGAAGTCAGGGATGGGGTGACATGGAGGATAAAAATACTGTGGTCCCTCAATATCCATGGGGTGTTGGTTCCAGGACGCCCTGGGATACCAAATCCATGGATGCTCAAGTCCTTGATGTAAAAATGATGCATAGCATTTGCATATTACTGACACACATCCTCCTTTATATATTAAATCATCTTCAGGTTCCTTATAATACATCACACAGTGTAAATAGTTGTTATACTCTATTGTTTAGGGAATAATGACAAGAGAAAATGTCTGTAGGTGTTAGCACAGACACAATCTCCTTTTTTCAAATATTGCTTGAATCTACAGAGGTGGAACCCAGGGATCTGGAGGGAGGACTCTGCTAGATAGAAAAGTGACTGGAGCTGGAATGGCCTTAGTCAACTATCCCTCTTAACAAAAAATTGGTAGAGACATAAGGGAAAAATTGTGGATGATGCAGAATGGTCTTTTAATTGCTAAATTGTAAAGGTGTAAAACGAGTAGTGCTGTAAAATACCCTAAATGCAAAGGGCGTATGGTGAAGGAGGAGAAGATCAGCACGGAGCTGTGGGATCAGGGGCATTTCTTTGAAGATGGGACCTGAGTGGGCTGCAGTGTGACAAAGATCTGGATGGATGTATAGGACAGTTACCTGGAGGAATGCAAACACAGGTGTGTACGGAGGAATGCAGAAAGAAGCATATGGATCTGGTTCTTGGCTTTGCAAGTCACTCCTTCTCGGAGTCAGTGGCTCCCAAGATTTCTGGTATCCCAAGCATGTGCTGCTTTTCCTAGCACACACGTGCACTTGCATGGGGATTATCTTCTGTGCCTTGCATCCGGGATGGGGTGGGGAGTGAAGTATTCTGACGTTGACACTTTCCTTCTGATTTCACCCATTGAGAAAACTGTAAAACCCACTATACATCTGTTAAGTATATAATTTTAAAGCTAAATTTATGCTTAGATATTTCAAAAATGGAAAAGGAGCACGAAGATGGAAGAAGGGATGGCTTCTAAAGACAATAACTGGCAGTTTTTAAACTGGGAGGTTTCTGGCAGACTACAAAGCACAGGACTGAGGTCTCACTGATTCTTGCCAAAAGGTCAGCACGGAGTGTATTTTATTTGTCATCATTTTTGTCTTTCAAGCAGCCACATGAGGGCCAAACTGATGCTTGGGGAGATGGAGTATCTTCCTCCATCACAGGTGAGGAGCCGTCAAGCTGCCCCATGCCAGGGCACCATCTGCTGCAGGATTGCATCCCCTCTGAGTGGCATGAGAGCCACAGCAGGGCGGGCACAAATCCTCCCTCGCTCCACACCCCCATGCTGGTAATGAGCTGACAAGCTGCAGATGGAGCAGGTCAGGAAAGAGAACAAACTTCCCTACCTCCCAAGCAACATACAAAAATGACATCCTTTCTAAATTAGGATCACATTTGCACGCATCCACTTTTGGATAGTCTAATACATCTTTATTAATCTCAAAATATGCCTTTTTGGTCAATAACATTCTTTTAATAACCATTAAAGATAATCTATTATTAAATGGTTAATTTTGCTTCCCTTAGATAAAGATAAGAGAATTCAAATACGAACTTGCCCCGTTCTGTTGAAGTGTACTGAGAGCTGACTGTGTGAACTGAATAATGCTTGTCCTGTAGAGAATGGAGAAGAAAAGCAAAGTTTTGTTCACCTGGGAACACTTTTTTACAATACATTGATACCTAACCTAAATAATTGAATACATATCATAAACATACAAATTACACCATTTAAAATATACTTACTACAAAAAGATCCTGAACATTATTGGTTAATGCAAATAAAATTTCTTCACATTATTATAAAAGTCAAAATATTTTACATCAATTTGTGCTTTTAAAACTATTGCTAGCTCCCCCTGGGAAAAACCAAAATAACTGTATATTGTAGGAAAAAGTTTTTGCACTTTTGACCCAAATACACGTATCAACACAAGAAGAGGCACACTAACATCTAATAATTGTTTTAAATTTCCCTGACACAAACAAACAAAACCTATTTATTCAATGAAATGCATTTCTATGGTAATTGCTAATTTGATGTTTTCACGCGTACACAAAAGAACTACTTTTTCTTGGTCACTAAAGACAGCAAACACTAGATGTCTAGGAATATGTATATATGTGTTTTATATATATATATTTACATACATACATATTTAAGAGAGCATATAAAGAAAATAGGACAGTTTGCACATACATATTCAAAGCCTCTCAGAAATTCCACTTAGGTCCACATTAGTGAGCCTTAAAGTATTGCCAGCGTTCTGTGTAAATAACCAGAGAAGTAAAACAAACTTTAGCAGTGGAGTCCCTCCTTGTACATTAATAGAAAATCTAGTTAGAAGTGGTATGATTAGCTCATAAGAGGTCAGGAGTTCAAGACCAGCCTGGCCAACATGGTGAAAGCTCGTCTTTACTTAAAAAAAAAAAAATACAAAAATTATCCAGGAGTGGTGGCATGTTCCTGTAATCCCAGCTATTCAGGAGGCTGAGGCACGAGAACTGCTTGAACCTGGGAGGCAGAGGTTGCAGTGAGCTGAGACTGCACTACTGCAGTCCAGCCTGGGCAACAGAGTGAGACACTGTCTCAAAAAAAACAAAAAAAGAGGAAAGAAAAGAGAAAAGTGCTTATCACTTAACCTAATTCTTGCTAAGGGAATGTAAATGTACCTTCTTCAGGGAATCCAACATCAAGGTACACTGGCTTAACGGCAGTGACTCACTCATTTTCAATGTAGAGGTAATATTCATAGAAAAATCAATATTCCATGTGGAGAAAATGTATTTTTCCTGTGGATGAATTAATGATTAATTGGGTTGGAGTAAACTTTATTTTCTGCAGCTCTACTATTTATGCGTCGAATGAAGATCCAATTTGACAATCAGCTCTTACAAATGGTCCATCAGATTGGTCAGATATTCTACAGCTCCACTCCCTCCCAGATAAGGTCATTGATTATCTGTGTATAATCAATTGGGGAAGACCCACATCAAGAGAGGACAGAGTATGTGCTGTAACTGAAATGATTCACACCCCTGTTAATGTGTCATAGACCGTAGGATCCCTGGGGAATTAAAAATAGGACAGTTCAGCTAGAATCTTCTGTTTCATCAACTCTCTTTGGTTTCTGATTGTGCTCTCATGCTGAGCCCTTTTTATTTGCATTACAATTTCAATCCTTGGTTGGTGAGAGTTCTTTTTAAATGTTTGTGCTTCAGTGTTGTAGACAACTGAGGTTGCAGATATGGCGTTTATACTATCAAAACAATCATCAAATAATCAAAATAATCATAATTTTGAGTTAAGATTGGAACAGGAGCAGTTAAGCATTATGGTTGGTTGAGGGTCTGTTAATGCTTCTCTGATTCCCTTCCACTTCCGTGGTTTTCCCATCTGCTGGACGGGTGTATAATAACACTTACCTCATACGCCTCTTGATGGAATGAAGCCTGTATCGTGCATTTTTCTTTGGAGAAAGATTACAATTATGGCATTTGAAATACAAGTATATCTCCAGGGAACGTGGGAATTACTTGTCATTATGTAATTTCTTATGAAAGCTTTGTCTAAAATAGCAGATTGCAGAACAGAAAAAATCGGATGCAACTGCAGGAAATGAGACTGAAAAATAATTCAGAGTTAGTTTATGAAGGGCCTGAATGCCATCCAAAGGAGTCTGCATTTATTCTGTAAGACACATTATTTTCTGAAATATATCCCACAGAACACTTGCGCTACAGGATGTTAATACGTCTAGGGCAAGCTAGATTAAGACCAAGCTTTACGGTAGTCCTTAAATATGCGAATGTGCATCGTGATTCTCTAAGGGAGGGTTCTTTGTTGTGTTTCTCAAACTAAACAATATAACTTGGTAATAGGCACACAGGGAATATGAAGAATGTTTCAGCTTGGCACCTTCAGGTCAGTTAATTCTAATATTCTGGGTACCTTCAAGATGCCAGATAGTCATTACCTTGTATCATATGTATCCAGCACACAGCAGGGCTTAGTAAACAAATGGAGTGAATGAAATATCTGAATAGTCCTCAGCTGCCTTACTTATAAAATGGGACAACAGTAATATAATTGTTAAAAATTTGAAGAGTTGGAGAAAAGTGGTCCCAGAATATTTTGCAACCAAGAACTATTTTTTAATTCAAATCAAATTGAAACAGATTTATAAATGAAAAAAAGATAAAAGGGAAAATATGTAAGAGAGTACTATTGAATTATTGTCTAGCTGTTTAATCTTTGCTTAACTTTTCCAAAGCTCATTTGGAAAGGGGATAATCACGCTTACCTTGAAAGGCTGTAATACTCTGCCAAGCAAATGAGCTGGGCCCAGGGGTGGGAGTATAAGGTGCTGTGGTGAAGAGCAGAGGCTAGGAGCCAGACCTGGGTTTGAATCCCAGCTCTGCCTCTAGCTAAATGTGTGATACCTACTATGTGTATAACCTTAAGCAATTTAATTTCTTTCTGCCTCAGTTTTCCTCATCTGCAAAACGGGAACAATAAGTATACTTATCTTGGAGGGCTGTGGTGAGGACTGCTTATAAAATAATGAATGTTGCATTTTTTAAAAATCCTTTTATTACTCTTTTTTAACAAACAGCCCCAGGGACAGGGGACCAGGGGAAGAGGGAGGAGGGGAAGTGAGACTCCAGCCCCACAACCCCTCCCCCGAATCCCTTCCCCCTTATATATTTATAATCTACATACAAGCCCCGGGGGTAGGGAGCAAGAGGAACTCCCTCAGCGGGGTCACAACAGGCCCCAGTGTGTGATGTTCCCCTTCCTGTGTCCATGTGTTCTCATTGTTCAATTCCCACCTATGAGTGAGAACGTGCGGTGTTTGGTTTTTTGTCCTTGTGATAGTTTAATGTTGCATATTAAGAAAAGTTCACAGCTATTCTCATTTCAGATTTTCTATGTAATAGGAAAGAGATGCTGAGGCCTGCCCTAATTTGTTCTTCTTTGACTGCAGCTGCTTGGCTGGTGGTTGGTTCCCATTTCCTCCTTCCTCTAAAACTGGGTGCTCACAGCTCATATTTAACCTGTGCCCTCCCCTACCAAGTCCAACTACTGGGTTAGAACTTCTGTTCTCCTCCAAACTCATATATATGTATTAATTTCATTTAAAAATCCACCAGTATTTTTTTTTTGGCCAACAATATTCAGTGGCATTCATGTTCCTAGCTGGTTTATATTTGGATGGTTTTTTCTCTGGAGTACTCCAAATTTTTGCCTGTTGAATTGATGGTCACTTAAAAGACGGAGGAATTATTGCCATGTAGAATTTGGAAGGAAATAGAAAGGCAAACGAGAAATGAGAATTAGCACTATTCTGCACGGAGATCTGTGATGAGAAAAGAGAACCAAACCAAACTCCAAGATGTTTGTGTAGCTAGTTTGTTAGTTACTTTGATATGCTGGTGTCATATCATCACTAAACTGGGAATTGGAAAAAATTTAAATAGGTGCTTGAATGATTCTCACTATAACTTTATTTTGATTCCATCCTTTGTCCACGTTAATGCTCTTTCTCCCAAATCCTTTGAAGATTCCGTGGAATTTCTCAAACAGACAGCGAGGCATCAGGAAGCCAACAAAGTTTTGTTTTGTTTTGTTTTGTTTGAGATGGAGTTTCACTCTTGTTGCCCAGGCTGGAGTGCAATGGCACAATCTCGGCTCACTGCAACCTCCGCCTCCTGGGTTCAAGCAATTCTGCTGCCTCAGCCTCCCAAGTAGCTGAGATTACAGGCATGTGCCACCAACCCTGCTAATGTTTTGTATTCAATAAAGATGGGGTTTCACCATGTTGGTCAGGCTGGTCTCAAACTCCTGACCTCAGTTGATCCACCCACCTTGGCCTCCTGAAGTGCTGGGATTACAGGCACGAGCCATCGCAACCAGCTGCCAAGCAAGTTTTTAAAAATCCTCCAATAACCCCCCAAACTCTCCCTTCTAGTTCAGATAGTGGGACTCTGTGCTGATGCCAGCAAGTAAATAAGAAAGACACTGTGTGATCTAGTATTAATAAGGAAGTAAGTGATCAAATTATTCCAGCTTGATCAGTAGAATCTATCATCAAGCAAGTTGAGGCCGACAGCATTCACAAATCAACTGTCTATGTTTATACTCAATAATGACTTGTGTTTCCTTTTGAGGACAAGTAAGCTTTTTAAATGATCAAGATGTTTACATTAGTTTTGCTCTTCAATGGCTTTTTAAAAAAAAATCCAAAGGCAGAAGTTAAATTTAAAAGAGATTTCCATGTGACTACCCCAAAAAGAGATTATCAATCACCAAGTTAAATATTTGTATACAAAATAATATCTGGATGCATAGATTCTTATGTTCATCAGATGAAGAGTAAAAGACTTATTAGTCACCATGCTTTATTTACACCCCTGTCAAAATTACATGAAAATATTTCTCTCCAAAGAACCATTCTAGAGAACCCTTTCATACAAAGTGGTGTGTGCACATCTAAGAGGTTGCTCAGACAGTTTAGCTCAAAGGCTAAAGAGTCTAGTAAACTGAGTTCCACCACGTCATGACTTTTAAGTGGTATGCTACCACCAGAAAGAGAGGACTTCAAGCGCAGATTTCTAGCAGCAAGGCCAGGATTAAAATCCCATGTGACAGTAGGCTTCAGAGAGAGGAACAATCCATTCATAATTCAAAGGCCATCAAACCCGAGTTGTAAGAACATTTTTGATTCTGAGATTCTTTTCTTTTTACCAAGAAAATCCCTTACAGTCATGGTTTAATGTCCTGAATTAAGAAATAGAAGAGGCCGGGCGTGGTGGCTCACGCTTGTAATCGCAGCACTTTGGGAGGCTGAGGCGGGCGGATCACGAGGTCAGGAGATCAAGACTATCCTGGCTAACACGGTGAAACCCCGTCTCTACTAAAAATACAAAAAATTAGCTGGGTGTGGTGGCTGACTCCTGTAGTCCCAGCTGCTTGGGAGGCTGAGGCAGGAGAATGGCGTGAACCTGGGAGGCGGAGCTTGCAGTGAGCTGAGATCGCGCCAATGCGCTCCAGCCTGGGCGACAGAGGGAGACTCTGTCACAAAAAAAAAAAAAAAAAAAAAAAGAGAAATAGAAGAAACCAAATTAATTTTTAATTTATACTCCACTTATATATGTTTTCAATCATCCACTACTGCAGGATGTACACTGAACCGTACAAGTCATGTGAATCATTTTCACCAGACAACCTCATCTGCCAAAATGGTGATAACACAATCTTATTTTGAAGCCAAAAGAGAGTTATAAACATCAATCGTTTTCAGATATGCTTTAAAAATAGTTCTTTAAGTTTGTTCAAAAGTAACATCATTATTTTAAGTTATAGCACAATCATTAAAGGAAAAAAGAACCCAAGAACAAATGAAATTCATTATTATTTTAGTTACTTTTAGTGGAAAAAATAAAACAAGGTTTGGATTTTCATCCAGGATAAAGTAAAATGACTCTTGTCAGATGTCAATTTTCTCATTAATGAACTACTTGAGACCGTACTCCTGGGTCAACTTATTTCTGCTTCTTCTGTCTATAGACCTGTCTTAATTATATTTTTGTCTCAGGATCCATGACATAGATTTAAACAGACCCATGGGCAAATCTAAACAGTGACCACACAGTGTCCAGTCTATTTGTTTCTCTACAAAGTGACAGAAATTCAACCTTTAATCAGTAGAAGTTGATTCTACCTAAATTCCTAATATAACTAATAAAATGTAGTCACCTTCAATAAAATAAATGCCCAGATACTATTTTAAAGGATACAGCAAATCCCAGTCATACCTCTACCAAGGCTAACTATGCTGTACCTTAATTTGTTTGTTCTCAGAGCTAAAATCAGTGCTTCACCTAGATTCTCCTTTCCTAAAGAGTCCGGCAACGCAAAATAAATGCCTAGTTCTTGATGCAGACTCATCATTAGTCAATCTTGGTCTTGGATATTCATGCTTCTAAAAAGCATGATTGATAACAATCTTGCTAATAAGCAATAGTAATATCAATCTTGAATATTTATGCATCTAAATAAGATTGGAAGAATATCACTTGGGTACTTGCATATAACTCCTAGTACCTACATACTCCACTCCTTACAAGCTAACAATGCCTTTATTATTATTACTATTATTATTATTTTGAGACAGAGTCTTGCTATGTTGCCCAGGCTGCAGGGCAGTGGTGCAATCATAGCTCACTGCAGCCTTGAACTCTTGGGCTCCTATGATCCTCCTGCCTCAGTCTCTCGAGTAGCTTGGATGACAGGCATGCACCACCACACCTGGCTAATTTTTTATAGAGATGGGGTCTTGCTATGTTGCCCAGGCTACTCTTGAACCCCTGGGTTCAAGTGATCCTTCCACCTCGGCCTCCCAAAGTGCTGGGATTACAGGTATGAGCCACCATGCTCAGCCTAACAGTGCCTTTAAAAACCTCCTGGGCTACATTGAAAACCTTATTATCACATGTCAACTTACTTTGAAGCAAGTTTGCTTATAATTTAGAAAAGTCCTTGTAACACTTCTTGGTTCTCTCCACTGTCACTCAGTTTTCTGAAAACTTTAAGTAAAAGCAAGGCCTTGGCAACAAGATAACTCATCACATGGTTCAATGTATATCTGTGCAATGGATCAAGTTTACCTACTATCTTGCACACTGCTCTCAATTATAACCTGAGAACCAGAAATTATCCCCTCACTTTATAAAAATACTGTTTTTTAAAAGATTATTTAACAGCATAATCTTTTTAAATTGATGTGTAATACTGAAAAACACTATACATGTACTTTATCTCTCTGGGGTTAAACAAAATCTGAGCTGTACTGAAGGGCATTTTCTGTTGCTTCTTCAGATCTTTTATATTAACATTTAAGCACAAATGCCCTTTGTCAAGTACTTTCAGTGCCAGGATCTGTGCTTATTCAAAGATAAAAACAAAAACAACCAAATAACTAATAGTCTCTGCAGACCAAAGCATAAATGGATTAACAAATAACACTGAATGCAAATTCAGGTAACCATATCAAACCTAATGAAAAGAATGTGGTTCATCTTTTGGAAGAGTTGTCTAAAAGGATCCCATCAATCACAACTTCCCTTTTTCTCTGCAATGATACACCAGTTACCATGATCATTCCCAGAACTCAGGATACGGAGCTCTGACACATTCTCCTTAAGCAGACTGCAGAGCTCCCCTTCTCGAAACACATGGTAGTAGCGCATAAAGGCTCTGGAGTCCAAAATATCAGGCTGTGGATCTTCGACAGACATTGTATCATCTGGGTTGGAATCTGTGGAATCGACTGCAGAAATCCTTCTCAATATTTTAGTAGCAGAAGGATTATCATCTTGTAAGTTACCTGCATCTGCACAATTCCCACTGGTATTAGTGCCATCCAGAAAATTTCCCCCTCCATTTCTCCTCATTTCTCCTTGATGGTCTCCATTTAAATGCTTCAGAGTGCCTGGTGCTCTCAGCCACTCCAGGTGTTTTCGAGAAGAAGATTCCACAAACACTTCCTCATCTAAGCTTTGCTCTTTTGTTGAAAAGGGCTCTTGGTGATCAAAGTCTAAACTAGAGTGTCTGGAAGGCTGGATTGTTACAGTGCTATTGGCCCAAACTTCTGTGTTTTTCAAGGGTCTTACTCTTTCAATTTGCTTCCTCAGAGTCGATTCATCCAAAGATCTTGAGAAAAACCAGGAACGAAACGATTTTCCTAATGTGCCGTAGAATCCATATTCTTCCTCGCCTTCCTTAGAAATATTTGCAAAACAGGTTCTTGCCATAGCAGGTTCATAGTCCACACTGTGGGACCGTTTTGAACCACACTGCTCTTTAAAACAAACAGAACAGCTACACTCAGAGCAAGGAGGATGGTAGGGATGGCCTCTTTCTGGATGTCCACACTGTCTCTTCCTCCCAGACTGGCTGGACTCTGAGAAGAGCTGGGAACACAGGGCCCTGTTCCATGGAACAAGCACGTCTTGCTTCTCAAAGCGACGGTTCTTTTGTTCCATTGCCCAAACGTAAATCATCAGCTGGCCTCCAGGAACTAAGACCCTGGCCATTTCTTTTATTGCTCTGATTCTTCTTTGTTTTGTAGAAAAATGATGTATGACTGAAAAAGACAAAACTAGATCTCAGTGTGTATGCACATACATAAACCCACACACGTATATACTGGTGTTTGCCATATAACAATGATGAAATTTTGACATCTAATAAAACCTTCTTATTTCCTCCATGGCAACGATGATGACAGAAATGGCACAGGCCTGATTTTAGGAGAAACATACATTTTGGCTTTGGCTCCTGTACTTTAATATTAGATGGCTGATCTCGGGCAAGATATTTAAGTTCTACAGATTTTAAGTTTCTTCCTCTATAATAAGTCTAGAGTCCATAAATCCATAAAGTCTCTTCCAGTTCCAAAATACTATGGGTTTTTTTTAACCAGGATGGTCAATGTGAATTACTAAAATTTGAAAGGGATATTAAATGTTCCCTTTGAATTCTATGAGGTAATCCACTGTTTTAATGAATAATTTGTACTTCTACAGTAATAGCTGAGAAGTAGAGAAATATGTTAAAGACTGTTTCTCTGTCTAGATAATGCAAAGATCAGCAGCTCACCCCAAGTCCAATTGGTTGCTTATAATAAAGTATAAAATAGTTGTGTCTATTTAAAAAATCAGTGTATAGGTCATCATTTTACTTCCAATTTCTGCAAAGTCAAAATGAGCTTCAAGTAAGACTGCCTTTATCAAGTCATAAGTGTGTTATTAGGCATAATTTTATCCGCCAATAGAAAGTGCTAGTCTGTTAGTTCTTGAGGGAGTGTAATCACGGTATTGTGTCAAGAGAAAACTTCAAATTATTTTTGCCTACACAGACCCACCAATATATCAGGGAGGAAATTAATCTCAAGCAAAGTTGAAAGACTCTTGTTTTGATATGAGCTGTGAGGGCAGAGACAGAGCCTGAAAGCGTTGCTCTAAGGGTCAAAATAATCCAACTGTTACTGGTGATTTTAGGCAAACTAATCTTCGTAGTTTACCTGCCACAGAGACATATTAAATACCAAAAATGGGGTTTGCGTACAGATCAAACTAATAAGGAAATATCACTCAACAGATACATTTTGTATCGTTAGCAATCAAGTTTTCATTCCTATCAACAGCACACAAACCTTGGTATCTCTACCATGCAGCAATGTAAGAAAGCCAGAGGTGTGAGGGTGAAATGAGTTTGAAGAACAAGACACCATTGTATTTCATTCTGCTAGATCTTTCTGTAACTAGTTTTGTGATCTTTGACCAATCGCTGTATCCCCCTGGCCTCAGACTGCCGCCACCCACTCCCCAAAAGAATAGTCCTTTAATGTGGCTCATTTGAAAGCTACCTTTCTAGAAGTAGAGTCCTGATTACTAAGCTAAGGAGGTATAGCAGTCAGGACTGAGAAAGACTCAATCCACTGCTAATGCTCACATGTATCCGTGGTTACTAATAGCCATTAATATCTCCCGTGCCGCGTGCAGTGGCTTACGCCAGTAATCCCAACACTTTGGGAGGCTGAGGTGGTGGATCACTTGAGGCCAGGAGTTTGAGACCAGCCTGGGCAACATGGCAAAACCACATCTCTACAAAAAATACAAAAAAATTAACTGGTCGCAGTGGTGTGTGCCTGTAGTTCCAGCTACTGAGGAGGCTAAAGTGGGAGGATCATTTGAGCCGGGGAGGTCAAGGTTGCAGTGGGCCATGATCATGCCACTGCAGTCCAGTCTGGCCAACAGAGTGAGACGCTGTCTCATATATATGTATATATATATATACATATGTATATATATATATATATATGTACACACACACATATATATGTATGTATGTATGTATGTATGTATCTCCCATAACTTGCACCTAATTCACTTTAGAGCTTCTTCTATGGATGCATTTTCTAAATACAATCCATCTTCATTATTCATGGATTCTGTATTTGCAAATTTGCCCACTTGATAATCAATCGCCCCCAAATCAATACTCCCCAAATTGTAATCCCCCAAATCAATACTCCCAGACTTTCACAGTCATTCACTGACGAATGCAGAAGCGCAACTTGAGCCTCTCGATGCATGTATTCCCGGCTGAGATGAAACAAAGCAATGCTCTTCCTTCTTATTTCAACTCTAATACTGTAAACAAGGGTTCTTTTTGTGATCTATTTTGTGCCACATTTGCTGCATGTTTGTGCTTCTTGTTGGTGATTTTGCTATTTGAAATCGCGTCCAAAGTGTTGAGGTGTTATTTAGTGCTTCTAAGCCTTGGAAGACTGTGATGCACCTTACGGAGGAAATATGAGTTAGATAACTTCGTTCAGGCACGAGTTGCAGTGCTGTTGGCATGAGTTTAAAATGAAATAAACTGTCTTTAAACAGAAACACACATAAAACAAGGCAATATATTGTTCAGCTGACAAAAATGTTGTGACCAGAGGCTCACAGAAACCCAATCCTGTATGCCTCTTGGGATTCTATATTCCACTGAATGTATTAATTCAGTGTTCACAGAGACTTTATAGAACATTACTACTGTAGATAATGATAATTGACTGTATTTTTTGGGGGTTGGTATAAGACCAATAAAAACCCATTAAAATGGGACTATTTTAATAAAATGATCTCTTTTCAGTAGACTCATACATCAACATTCAGAATTTTATTGGGCTTCAAAGTAGGTTTTTTTCTTTGTTGTTTTTTTTTTGTTTTTTGTTTTTTGTTTTTTTGAGACAGAGTCTTGCTCTGTCACCCAGGATGTAGTAGCTCCATCTCAGCTGCAGCCTCTGCCTTCTGAGTTCAGGTGATTCTCCTCTCTCAGCCTTCTGAGTAGCTGGGACCACAGGTGTATATCACCACACCTAGCTAATTTTTGTATTTTTTGTAGAGATGGAGTTTTGCCATGTTGCCCAGGCTGGTATCGAATTCCTGGGCTCAAGCCATCTTCCTGCCTCAGCCTCCCAAAGTGCTGGGATTACAGGCGTGAGCCACCACGCCTGGCCAAGTTTGTTTTTTTTGTTTAAGAAAGTCCTTATTTATTCATTTATTAATGCCTAAGTGACCATTCCTTTCTAATCAGATGTTATAGCATAATTTCACCCAGGAATATCAGTCTTTTATATTGTTTTATATTTATACTTAAAGTGTAATAAGTAACAGCCTTTAAGCCAAATGTTCTTAAGAAAAAAATAGCTGGCCGGGGATGGTGGCTCACACCTGTAATTCCAGCACTTTGAAGGGCTGAGGTGGGCAGATCACTTGAGTTCAGGAGTTCAAGACCAGCCTGGGCAACATAGTGAAACCCCATCTCTACCAAAAAATAAAAAAATAAAAAAAAATTAGCTGGGTGTGGTGGTGCGTGTCTGTGGTCCTAGCTACTCAGGAAGCTGATGTGAGAGAATCACTTGAGCCCAGGAGGCAGAGGTTGAAGTGAGCTGAGATCACGCCACTGTACTCCGACCTGGGTGACAGAGTAAGACCCTGTCTCAAAAAAAAAAAAAAAAGTCTACAAATGATTACTTCATTACGTAGTAAATGTATTACACATGCATACATGTACATACTCTATTAAGAAACATTGTAAATGTATCTAAAATGGGAAGTGAGAATATATTTATGTGAAATATCAATGTCTGGAAACTATATTTAATTTTTAAAAGTACTTTTTGTTTAAAAAATCATAATCACAACTTGTAAAGGCAAAAGTAGTACTCAGTATATATATCCTAAAGCAATATTTTCCTGCTGAGAGCCCAGACAGTAGGTAGGTTGAATTCAATTACTGGATTCCAGATTCAGATGAGAAGTTACTCACAGTCTCCTTTAATGTCTTGTTATATCTTGATATTTTATCATTTATTGACATTTAACTTTTCAACTCTCGCCTCTCTAACCTTCAGCATTCAGAATCTACAGGTTTACTGTAAAGCAGGCTTTTTTAAAATATCAGTACTATTGACATTTTGGGCTAGATAATTCGTTTTCTTGTTTTTTAGACGGAGTCTTGCTCTGTCGCCCAGGCTGGGGTGCAGTGGTGTGACTTGGCTCACTGCAACTTCTGCCTGCCGGGTTCAAGCAATTCTCCTGTCTCAGCCTCCCAAGTAGCCGAGCCTCAGGCATGTGCCACCATGCCTGGCTAATTTTGTATTTTTAGTAGAGATGGGGTTTCACCATATTGGCCAGGCTGGTCTCGAACTCCTGACCTCGTGATCTGCCCGCCTCGGCCTCCCAAAATGGTTAATTCTTTATTGTGGGAGCCTACTTACTAGATGACATTGTACATACACATATACAAACATCCAGTTGCGACAATTAAAAATGTCTCCAGACATTGCCTGTGTCCCCTGGGGAAAGGGGGAAAGAGCAACATAACCCCCACTTGAGAAGCACTAGCCTGAAGTGCATTGTTGATTGCTGCTATGTTAATACGCCACCACTTTTCCCTAGGATGTTTATCAGACTATTTCAAAGGTAAGTAAAACAATGTTTCTTTTTCTACTCTGCCAGCAAATGAAGGCATAACCCGGTATGATGCTTATGTCACATTATTATTAAAAGATGTGGAAAAGCAAATATATATATACATATATATTTCTTCCTGTTAAGCAGGAAGTGCCAACATACAGAATTTTAAACAGAGAAGTAAATATATAGGGACATAAGAGAGACAGTCTATTGAAATTTCTCATAGTATACTTCCTTTTATATATATTATTTATGTTTATATATTTATATATATTTCTCGTAATATAGGTCCTTATATATGTAATATAATATGAGCAATTTCAATAGACATGTCTCTTATGCCTCATTTAGTTATATAAACACATATATATTTTATATATATAAATATATACTTCATATTTATATTTATATATGTTTTTATATATATATGATTTTCAGGGACAGGGTCCCTTATGTATGTTTTATATATATATATATGTATAAATGATTTTTAGGGACGAGGTCTCACTATGTTGCCCAGGCTGGACTCAAACTCCTGGACTCAAACGATCCTCTCACCCCAGCCTCCCAAAGTCGCTGGGACTACGGGTGCCCGCCACCATGCCTGGCTACCATAATATAGTTCTAACTGTGAAATCTAACTAAAAATAACCACATCACATTAATTCCTAGTTACAGATCATAAAAACGCGTGCTGTTTTTCCACTCAAGGAAACATTTTTAATTCGAAGGTGGTAACTAGGTGTGCTCCATTTTCTCTGAGGGCAAGGCATGAGATGTAAACTGAAAATAGAGGACTTAGCCAGATATGCATGGAGTGTTTCCCAAGCATAGGAAAGCTGGTCTATATCCCCTTCCTTCACCAGTGGCTCAGTGGCATGGTCTGGATGTAGGTGGCCTTGCAGACTGAAACGAACTTAGCCTGGGCGTGGTGGCTCATGCCTGTAATCACAACACTTCGGGAGGCCAAGGCAGGTGGATTGGTTGAGCCCGGGAGTTCAAGACCAGCCTGGACAATATGGCAATCCCGTCTCTACAAAAAAATTAGAAAAAATTAGCCAGGCATGGTGGTGTGTGCCTGTAGTCCCAACTACTTGGGAGGCTGAGGCAGGAGGATAACCTGAGCCCAGGAGGTCGAGGCTGCCACTGCACTCCAGCCAGGATGATAAGAGTGAGACCAATAAAAAAAACTGGTCTCACTTTACGCTAAACCTGCAGATTCTAAATGCTGAAGGTTAGAGAGGCGAGGCATGTACACTTGAAAAGTTAAATGTCAACAAATGATAAAATATCGAGATGTAACAAGACATCTCAAAACAAATTGTCTCAAAAAATAAAAAATAAAAAAAATTCTTGAATCATTAAAAAAATCCAATAACAATTTGAAGGTTTAAATAGTTAAAAAAATAAAAAATACAATGAGTGTAGACAAAAGAAGAGCAAAGAGTTCACACATTTCTTTGACTTTTTATTTTATTTTATTTTATTTTATTTATTTGTTTATTTATTTATTTATTTGAGATGCAGTCTCACTCTGTTGCTTAGGCTGGAGTGCAGTGGCATGATCTCGGCTCACTGCAACCTCCTCCTTCTGGGTTCAAGTAATGCCCTGCCTCAGCCTCCCGAGTAGCTGGATTACAACTGCTCACCACCATGCCCGGCTAATTTTTGTATTTTTAGTAGAGACGGGGTTTCACCATCTTGGCCAGGCTGGTCTTGAACTCCTGACTTTGGGATCCACCCACCTTGGCCTCCCAAAGTGCTAGGATTACGGGCATGAGTCACCGTGCCCGGCCCATTTCTTTGACTTTTCTCCAATTTCTAGTTAAGTGGAATGACCAAACCAAAACCTTTTTCCACTAAAGATTCAAAGCATTGTATAGTGTTGCTTAATTCAACAAGGTTTCCTTCTGGTTATAGACTGAATGTTTGTGGCCTCCAAGACCCATATGTCGAAGCCCTAACCCCCAGTATGAAGGTATTAGGAGGTCAGAACTTTAGGAGGTTTAGATGAAGTTGTGAGTGGGCCCCCATTATGGGCTTAATGGCCTATTTATAAGAAGAGACCAGAGAGCTTGCTCTGTCTCTCTTTCTCCCCTTCTCTTTCCAGTCTCCTGCCACATTCCACATGATGACACAGCAAGAAGTAAGCCATCTGCAAGCTGGTAGGAGGGTCCCAACCAGAACCTTACCCTGCTGGCATCCTGATCTCAGATATCCAGCCTCCAGAACTGTGAGAAATAAATGTCTGTTGTTTAAGCCAAGTCTATGGTATTTTGTTATAGCAGGCTGCAAAGGCTAAGACAATCCTCTTAATGCTTACAACCAAAATGGATCTAATAGTTTCAACTGCAAATAAGACTATCAGAGAGCGAGTATCCATGGCAACCATCTCTTGCCAGTCCTTACTAGTTCCAAGGTTACGGCTTCCAGGTCTGCCTCCCCTCACCATATGAAGAAACAGTCCCCACCTAATGTTGGATAAATCAATCTTTCATCTATTTTAGGAAAAGAGCAAATCATCTTATTCTGCAATTTTGTCATGAATAACTCCATTTTATAAAAGATCATCTTTCTTGGATAAAACTTGTTATTCAAATAGCATTTTTGTTTTGTTTTGTTTTGTTTTGTTTTTGAGATGAGTCTCACTCTGTCATCCAGGCTGGAGTGCAGTGGCCTGATCTCAGCTCACTGCAACCTCCGCCTTCCAGGTTCAAGTGATTCTCCTGCCTCAGCCTCCTGAGTAGCTGGGACTACAGGCACTTGCACCATGCCCGGCTAATTTTTGTATTTTTAGTAGAGATGGGTTTCACCATGTTGGCCAGGCTGGTCTTGGTCTCCTGACCTCATGATCCACCCTCTTCGGCCTCCCAAAGGGCTGGGATTACAGGCGTGAGCCACCGCACCCAGCCAAATAGGTTGATTTTTAAGAATGTATTAGGACAAGTAATTTGCTTTGCAAAATATTTTTCCATTGCAAAACAAACAAACAAAAAAACCTTGTCATAGGATTCCATTAAATATCAAGTTTCCGTGCATATTTAAATATGGCAGGTGTCATGTATTCTTTACCTGCATGTATTTCAGTCATGGATTTTTTTCCCCCATTTTTTGGCATGTGTGTTTTCTGGGCACACTTGTTGGGAGGATATGAGAAACACATTCCCTAGACTCATGAACAATCTTCGGCAGTAAATGAGCAGAGTGGCATTATAAAAACAATGCAATCCAAGACCAGATGGGACCTATCTTCTCCAGGAACTTGAGTACCAGTGAGTGGCAGATTGGTCCAGGTGACATTAATGTGTTAGCCCTAGAATTCTCTGTTAACAAAGGCCACTATTTTGGCCTAAAAAAAGGTAATATAACTTCTAAAAATCTACTTTGCTTTGGATGAATCTGGCTTCATTTAAATAAAATGAAGTGCTATTTTCAATGAGTAACATTCCTCTAATCCTTTATTACTCATAAATAAAAGAAATTGGAATGAATCATAAAAAAACTGCAATAACAATTTGAAGGTTTAAATAGTTAAAACAATCATATGTGCCATAAATACATTTTGGAGTTGAGTCCAATCACTCAAGTAGTTGAAACAATTTTTTTAAATTAGATAAAATAAATTACATTGACATTTCTACACAGAACGGATGTTGAGTCATGAGAACAGACTAAACCATGTCAATTATTCTCATGGCAAAGGGTGAATGTGTGATCCGGCTGCCTTACCTCCTATGGAGATGATGGCATCGAAGCCCTCATCCCTAAAGGGGAGATTAAGGTTGTCACATACCATGGCTTCACATCCTCTATCCCGGGCAATCTCTACCAGTGGCCCACAGTAGTCACAGCCCACGGTATGTACCTGGCTGTTCACTTTAAGATACTTTCCAGTCCCACAACCTATAAGAGAAAAACCTGCGTTACATGCTATCCTCAATGGAAAGTGTGAAATAGTTCGTCTCATAACAATAAATATAATTAACTTTTTATATATATTTTTTGAGACAGAGTCTCCCTCAGTCACCCAGGCTGGAGTGCAGTGGCGCGATCTCGGCTCACTGCAACCTTTGCCTCCCGGGTTCAAGCAATTCTCTTGCCTCAGCCTCCCGAGTAGGTGGGATCATAGGCGCGTGACACCATGACCAGCTAATTTTGTATTGCTAGTAGAGACGGGTTTCTCGCTGTTGGTTAGGTTGGTCTTGAACTCCCAACCTCAGGTGATCCGCCCGACTGGGCCTCCCAAAGTGTTGGGATTACAGGCGTGAGCCACTGCGCCTGGTCAACATTTTTTTTTTTTTAACTAACCAAGATAGAATACAACATGGTGTGAAAGTATTCACAAAAGCAAAAGAAAAGCCTTCAGCGAATACTTACATATTCTCATATAGAAGAGAGAAAGGCAATAGGAAAAAAATAACATGTATTGAATATTTAATGAGGTAATGTCCACAGGGGTCAGTACACTGGCGCAACCAAGGCACGTTAGCTGGTCCACAGCAAGAGAAATAGTTCTAGTATCCCAGAGACCGTGTGTAGCCTCTAAGCTCACATCCATATTTCATTGTGTATATACGCATGTTACGGCCTTTATTCTCCTGTTGTCTCTCCAAAGATTCTTACCACTTGCTGACTGCAAAACAAACAACTGTCAACAACTTTTCAATTATTTATACACTAAAACATGCCTTTCAAATTTTTAAAATTTGAACTTGAATTAGAAAAGAATTTTTAACTTTGTTTTTATCCAATCTCTATTCATTGCTACATTTAAAATGATCTCTATGGGTCCAGTATACAACTCAGATTATAAAAACTACTTTTTTCTTAAATAGACAATTTTTGATATTCACTTTCCAGTAGCAGAGACCTAAGTAATTCAGGATTTACAATGCCCAAAGATTCAGATCATTGAGGTCTTACTGATGTTATGATGGAAGAAGGTAGTAACATGAATGAATAACCACCTTGAAACAAAGCCTTCTACAATCTAATACTGAGTATTATATTCTACCACAGATATATAGTCTAATTCCTTTCCAGAAATATTAAAAGAAATCATTACAGCCTATATTTGTACCTATTGGCATTACCTATAAAATTTTTCTACCTGAAAAAATATCTACCACTATTTAAAGATGATTAGTTTGCTGCTTCTGAAATACATCAGGACACTAATAATCCCTCCTTACTAGGCACTTTCAAAATTATGATACAATAAAAGCAAACTTAAGATTCATTAATGCCAGCTGAGACAGTGGAGAATATATGAATAAAAAATAAAATTTGGGGTCTGGCGCGGTGGCTCATGCCTATAATCCTAGCACTTTGGAACGCTGCGGCGGGTGGATCACTTGAGGGCAGGAGTTCGAGACCAGCCTGGCCAACATGGTGAAACCCCTCTCTACTAAAAATACAAAAATTAGCTGGGTGTGGTGGCAGGCACCTGTAATCCCAGCTACTCAGTAGGCTGAGGCAGAAAAAATCACTTAAATCCAGGAGGTGGAGGTTGCAGTGAGCTGGGGTAGCATCATTGCACTCCAACCTAGGTGATGACAGAGTTAGATTTTGTCTCAAAAAAAAAAAAAGAAAAAAGAAAACAATTCCAGCATCATTATTTCTATGTAAATGTGACCATATTATTTCTATGTAAATGTTTCTAAGACACCGTCGTGGTCTTAGAAACACCTTTGATCTCGTAGCCACATGGTTCCCAATAATGCTTATGAGAAAAACTACCCACTATTTGAAGGCAATCATGGGGAAAATATAATTCACAAAGTATTTTAAAATTAAAATCCTGTGTATTTCAAAAGACGATGGTCCTATTTTAAGAAAAATAACCTTGCAACTCGTTTTCTTTTTCATTGGCTCGAGGGATACTTTAGGATAAATGAAAGGGAAATTTACTTCAATGATATTAATAAAATCAGACTCATAGATCTTTAGAACGAGGAGGTCCTGCTCAGAGAGCATTTTGTAATAAGGAGGAAACAGAGGTCTTTTCTCCTGACAACGCTTCCAGTGCCCTAGAAGTCTTGATTTGCCCCTATTCATTTCTAATGGCATTCATGTCTAAATCTTGAATTGAACGAAAAAAGAATTTTAAATATTTTTTAATCCAATCTATTGTCTATTCATCAAACAGCTGATGATTCTAGCTAAGTGGAAAACCTAGCGACAAAAACCATTTCCTTTAGAGGACAGTCATATTATCATCTGTCTTTTCTTCTGCTCATCCCTTTGAACTTCTTTCTTTTTCATTTCTTTCTTCTTTAACTTCAATTTTATTAAAATGCATCTTTTATTTTGGAATGAAAACATGACCATATTTATTGAATAGTTTAAAAAATGTATATAGTACAAAATTCAAAAGATACAAATTGGCAAAAAGATATTTACTATAGATGTAGTTGTTGATTTGCACAGAGGTATTTAAAGAATATTATTTGTAATATTATTTTTTTTTTTTTTGAGATATGGTCTCACTATGTCACCCAGGCTGGAGTGCAATGGCACCATCTCGACTCACTGCAACCTCTGCCTCCCAGACTCATGCTGTCCTCCTACCTCAGCCTCTCAAGTAGCTGAGACTACAGGCATGTGCCACCATGCTCAGCTAATTATTTTTATTGTTGTTGTATTTTTTGTAGAGATGGGGTTTCACCATGTTGTCCAGGCTGGTCTTGAACTCCTGAGCTGAATGATCTGCCCGCCTCACCTCCCAAAGTGCTAGGATTACAGGTGTGAGATACTGTGCCCAGCCTATTTGTAGTGTAATTTGTACTGGCAAAATACAGCAAACAACATATATTAAATGTTAATATGGCACTATTAGCATAGAATGCTAGGCAGCTTTTAATACTGGGTAGCTCTATAATAAATATAAATATGGAATGATTTCCTCAATATATTAAAAGTATAACAAAACCTAGGTGTATAATTATAATTGTTTTTATAGCATACTACCATTAGTGTAACCAAAAAAGGGAAATTACCCATCACACACTCACAGGCACAAATATGCTCATATTTACATAAAACATCTCAAAAAGATCATACAAGAAGCTAATAGCATCAGAAGCCTCTGGTGTGGGCTGCTTGGCGCCAGGGAGTGGGATGGGAGAAGATTTTACACTATGCATTCTTTTGTGCTTTGTTGCCGAACCGTTATCAGTGGGTTACCTATTAAAATACTTTTACACATTTTGAACCATTTGTTCACATCCTTTCACTATTTTTCTTGTGGCTTGTTGGTAGTTTTTCTTTTTTATTCTTTTGAACTTAATTCCTTCTGTTTGATACTCTGAATCTTTTAACCAACATCTTACCATTTCCTACACCTACCCCACCCGCTTTGACACCCCAGCCCCAGGTAACCACCATTTTAATCTCTCCTTCTATGAGTCCAACTGTTTTAGATCCCATAAATAAGTGAGATCACTGGGTATTTGTCTTTCTGTGCCTGGCTGATTTCACCTAGCATAATATCTTCCAGGTTCCTCTGTGTTGTCGCAAATGACAGGATGCTGGTCTTTTTTTACAGTAATACTGAAGAATGCTTAGTAGATTAAAAAAATTACCAGCCGGGCGTGGCAGCTCACGCCTGTAATCCCAGCACTTTGGGAGGCCAAGGTGGGTGGATCACGAGGTCAGGAGATCGAGACCATCCTGGCTAACACGGTGAAAACCCGTCTCTACTAAAAATACAAAAAATTAGCCGGGCGTGGTGGCGGGCACCTGTAGTCCCAGCTACTAGGGAGGCTGAGGCAGGAGAATGGCGTGAACCTGGGAGGCGGAGTTTGCAGTGAGCAGAGATAGCGCCACTGCACTCCAGCCTGGGCAACAGAGCAAGATTCTGTCTCAAAAAAAAAAAAAAAAATCTAGATTTCTATGACATGTGTTGCAGATATTTTTACTTAGTTTGGTTTTGGTCTTTTGAATTGTATGTCTGCTAGATTTTTGTCTTGTGGAAGTTTTCCATTTTGATAGGGTCAAAGTTATCTGTCAATATAGTTAATCCTCATAAATTACAGCTTCCATATTTGCAGTTAATCTACCTGCTGAAATTTATTTGTAACCCCAACGACAATACTATAGCCTTGCATGGCCATTATTAGACTTATATACTCACAGTGCAGCAAAATATTTGAGTCACCTGAGACCCACATACCCAGCCTCCTTTTTTCAGCTCCCATACCGTAATTAAGTGTCCTTTCCATAATCTACTTAGGGCTACAATTTCTCGATTTGTACAGTTTTTACCGGTGATTTTGCTGTTTCAAATGGCCTAAGCCTGGGGCTGAAATGCCGTCTAGTGTTCCTGAACATAAGAAGGCTGGGATGTCTCTGATGGACAAAATATATGTGTTAGATAAGCTTTGTTCACGAAAAAGTTATAGTGTGTTGGCCATGAGCCCAATGTTTATGAAATAATGATATATAGTAAACAAAGTGTCTTTAAACAGAAACACATATGCAACAAGCTTATACATTGGTAAATTGACAAAAATGTTGTGACCTGAAGCTTACAGGAGCCTAATCCAATATTTTCCCTAAAAACAATGATTCAGTATTTGCCAATTCAATGTTTATGATACATATATGAAATGTAAGTACTGTGAATAATGGCAATCAACTGTATATTCTTTTATGATTTCTTGTTGTATGTGTATCATACATAGGCATTTTGCCTCTGAGAATATTTTAAATAACAATCTAGTTGTCATTTAGTCCTTTAATGAACTCATTTTCTTATGCTTAAATCTTTGCTTCATTTGGAATTTATTTTGATGCAAGGTGTGAGAAAGAAACTGTCTGATTATATATGTTGTTATCCCAAAGCCATTTACTGAATAGTTCCTTTTCCCCACTGATTTTAAGATCCTGGTATGTGGTTTACTTAGATTATAGGTGGTAAGAGCTCCAAACTCACTGCACATTCTGAAACTAGGTTTATTATTTTTTAATTTACATGATAGAGATATTTTTCAAAGACTCCCAATTTCCATGTGACATGCACCGCTTCCCCAGATTCCACATTTCTCATACCATCTTCAGCAAGCCACAAGTTCTGGTATGTCTGTTTCTCTTACCAGTATTTAGAATGAATATCAAACTAGACAGACTTTGCAACTACAGACTTAGGACTCATGGGTGCAGTCAGCATGCAATTGCTAGAACGCAGTTTTAGGTGGGTAAGCCTTGAGTGAGATTCCAACCACATCTTAAGTCTCAGTCCTAGATCTACTAAGCTGTGGTTTACCAGTTCTTGATTTAGGAACATACTGAACCAACGTCCTCCAGACAAATAAGTTATTATTAAAATACTGTCTAATTAAAGATACACTCCTATAATGAAACACCTATAGAATAATTAAAGGAAAGGACCCATGAGATTCATAAGATATTACTGGACCTCTTCCATAATCCTGCAATTCTATAGAAGGCATGTGAGCCACCCAAAGTGAGCCACCAGCGGAGAACACATTTGGCAAACGTGAATATCTTTAAATTTACAACGGTTGGTTTCACAAGCCATCATTTCCATCCTGATTTATTCAATCAATGTCAGGTCCATTTTGGTGGAGGATGTACACAAAGGCCCTGAAAAGCCACTGTCTAAATGTAAAGTTTGAGGCCAGGCACGGTGGCTCAAGCCTGTAATCCCAGCACTTTGGGAGGCCGAGACAGATGGATCACCTGAGGTCAGGAGTTTGGGACCAGCCTGGCCAACATGGCAAAACCCCGTTTCTACTAAAAATACAAAAATTAGCTGGGCGTGGTGGCGGGTGCCTGTAATCATAGCTATTTGGGAGGCTGAGGCAGGAGAATCAGTTGAACCCGGGAGGCGGAGTTTGTAGCAAGCTGAGATTGCACCCCTGCACTCCAGTCTGGCTGACAATAGTGAAACTCCATCTCAAAAAAAAAAAAAAAAAAAGTTTGAGAAAGTTTTTTGCTTGCTGCTGACTTGACTGTCTGAGTTTCTGCTGTAAAATAAATATTCTAGATACTGGCATGCCAAGGGTGCAATTTCAGGATTCCTATTAGAACAAAAATGAAAAATGAATCTGAAAAGCAAAGGCTCAATGGAAGGTATTTCATGCTACATGGCCCAATGCTGGGTTACCTATGTCAGCAATGAGGCTGCCTGGTTACCTATGTCAGCAATGAGGCTGCCTGGCTTCTGCTCTTGCAGGAACTGGCGGACACGAGGCCAGGCTTTGCTCTGCAGGTCGCTGAAGTAAGGGGCTGTGCTCTCGTACACATTGTGCACATGCTGCTTCTCCAGCTGGGCGGCTTCATGATCCATCCTGGAGAAAACAGGACCAACCCAAGGCATGCAGGTCAGCCTATGCATCATAGACGGCTGAAGGAGGATGCAGATTTCCTAAAATCTGGAGCCTAAAACTGCAGAAGTCGTGCTGTTTACACACTTTCTTATAAGCTGCAAAGAACAATACCTTCACTGTAACCTTGCCATAGTTGCCAAATACTAGCAAATGCATGGTTTTTATCTGTTATGTTAAAGAAAACAATGAGCTAATTATTTGTTTGAGAATGAGCTAATTATTGTGTAATAAGTTCCTGTACAAGATGAATTCTTAATTTTGGAAGCATAGCCAAAATTCTTACCAAATGGTTTACTTTGGATAAGACCACTGTATGATGCTAAATACATTTCACAATTTCATAACAGGTAGCTCACCATATCAACCCAATAACAAAGCCCTATTAATTCTCCCTTTTTAGTGTTTTGGTTCCAGCCATGTCTCTATATCACTACTGCTTTTATTTTAGTATAGGTGCCCATTTCTTTACTGGATTACTTCAACAGCTGGCAAACAGTTCTCTTGCCCTTGAATGCTTTTCCCAATTTCAATTACGTCATAATTATTTTTGTAAAATACAGGACTGGTTGTGTTGCTTCTTATTATTTATTTTTAATTTTTGTGGATACATAGTAGGTGTATATATTTATGGAGTAAATGAGAAGTTTTGATACAGGCATGCAAGGCGTAATAATCACATCAGGGAGAATGGGGTGTCCATCACCTTGAGCATTTATCCTTTGTGTTACAAACAATCCAATATACTCTTTTAGTCATTTAAAAATGTACAAATTATTTTTTTACTATAGTCACCCTGTTGTGCTAGCAAATACTAGGTCTTATTCTATTTTTTGTACCCATTAACCATCTCCACTTCCCTCCCACCTCCCCACTACCCTTCGCAGCCTCTCGTAACCATCCTTCTACTCTCTATATCCGTGAGTTCAATTATTTTAATTTTTAGCTCCCACAAATAAGTGAGAACATGTGAAGCCTGTCTTTCTGTGCCTGACTGATTTCAGCTAACATAATGACCTCCAGTTCCATCCATGTTATTGCAAATGACAGGATTTCTTTTTTTTTTTTTTTTTTTTTTTTTGAGATGGAGTCTCGCTCTGTCGCCCAGGCTGGAGTGCAGTTGCATGATCTTGGCTCACTGTAACCTCTGTGGCAAGTTCCTCCAGGCCATGGGCAGGTCTAGAGGTGCTGTCTGGGAGCCAGGGACTGGAGTCAAAAACCTTAGAAGTCTACTTGGTGTTCTATTGTACTGTGGCTGAGCTGGCACTGAAGCCATGAGATGCAGCCCTTCCCACTCTTCCCTCCCCTTTCCAAAGACCCCTTCCCTACTGTGGCCGAGCTGGTACCTAAGATGCAAGGCAAAGTCCCCTTTCCTTGTCCCTGCACTTTTCTTAAGCAGGAGTCTTGCCCCATAGCCACCACAGCTGGGAATGTGCTGAGTCTCATCTGGAGCCAGCAAGACTCAGAGTCTCAGCCAAGGCCCCCAGCGTACTACTTGGGTATCACTGCTGGTTATTCAGGGCCCAAGGGCTCTTTAGTCAGAAGGTGATGGGTCCTGCCAGGACTAGGTCCTTCCCTTCAAGACAGCAGGTTGCCTTCCGGCCCAGAGTGTGTCTAGAAATGTCATCTGGGAGGTAGGTCCTGCACAGAGGGCCTCAGGACTCTCCCTGGGTCCTATCCTACCGCAGCTGAGCTGGTATCCAAAATACAAGACAAAGTCCTCTTTATTCTTCTCTTCCCTCTCCTCTCCTCAAGCAGAAGGGCTGGCTCTCTTTTGGAGCCAGGAGCTGTGCAGCCTGGGTTGGGGGAGGGGTGATGCAAGCACTCCCTTAGCAGCCCTAGCTGGTGTCTTAGTAGGTGGCATTCGCTCCTCCCCACCTAGTCCACGGGCTCTGAGGCCAGTTCAGCAGGAGGACTCACCTAGGAGCTGCAGTCCTTGTGGCCTAGACTGCCTTTCAAGTTTATTTAGTACTCCAGATCCCTTTAGCCTACAGTGGTGAGGCCTGCAGGCACTCAAGTTCAGACTGCTGGGATCTGCAATTCCCCTCTGGCTAGGGCTGGTTTAAACGCTCCCTCTGTGGGCAGGTGCTAGCTGAGTTCAGCCACGTGGTTTTGCTTTCTATTGTGACAGGGCAGCACTGAGTTCAATACAGTGTTTCACAAATGCAGCGTTCTCGCTCCCCTAAGCACATAGTCTCTCTCCATGCTACATGGCTACTGCCAGGGGGTTGGAGGAGGGATGGCATGGGCAATTCAAGACTGTCTTGCTCACCCTCTTCAGGGCTTCCTTTACTGATATGAAGTCAAAACCAGGCACTGTGAGTGCTCTCCTGATTTTTGGTTCTTATGTAGGTGCTTTTTTTTTTGCGTGTTAACTTTGGTCCTTGTGGGGAGGGTGGCGGAGCGGGGACACACCATCAGTGGAGCTTTCCATTTGGCCATCTTCCTCCACGCTACCCCTCTCAATTCTTACCTTCAACTTCTTCAGAGGCATTTTACAGCTTGTCCCATTGGGTTCAGCTGGCTTAGGCAGGCTCATAAGGCTCTTTCTGATCTGGCCTCACCGGACCTCTTAAGGGTCATTTCTTACCGTCTTTCCTCAGCATTAGCCATAATACCCAATGACCCATTGTTTCTCAGCGGTGGCACATACCCTCTCATCCAGGGGCCTGAACAGATGCTGTGCTTTACCTGGCTAAATTCTAGTCGTTCTTGGAAAAGGCATCACCTCCTCCAGGAAGGCTTCCCTGACCTTCAAGGCAGGATAAGGGCAACAGGAAAGGAGTAAGAAAAGCACAAGAGCAGGTCTCGTTTTGGGCTTAACCCTGTAATTATTCTATTCTATTTTGGCATGTAAGTGAGTGGTATCCCAGGGAAGTGGCCAGGGCTCGGGTTGTGGCTTTTACCTATCAGTATGAAAGTATTTTCAATCATTTAAGAACCCATTTGGCCCTACTGATGGCTATCAGCTATTGCATCCCATGCATACCTCTACAGGGATCACGGAGTCCTGTAATTGTTGAATTTAGATAAGATATTTTTCTCTGGCAGAGTCTGCTGGAAGACCCTGGAGAACAAAGACTTGTCTTACTTAATACTGAGTCCCCAGCACTTAGGACACAGCAGACCCCCAGCAAATGATCAAATAAATACACATAACGAGAATGGAATCTGGCTCTGAGTACAGAGGGTAGTATTGGCTTTGGTTAGTAGAGGGAGTGATCACCCTGAGGAGCTGGGGAAGGGAGGGGACCCTACACCTGCAAACTGGCAGATGGGAGTGTAACTGGAGAGAAGATACTGTCCCTGGACAGCCTCTGTCCCAGCACCTCTACCCCTATCCTGGGAAGTGGGAAGTACAAGATGGTGTCTGCCAAGTTACTTCCCTGTATGGAGAGAGACTTTGAGACTATGCAAATATTGTTTCTTATTTGCTCACCCACCAGTTTTAGCATCTACCAGTGATTCTTGCCCCAATTATTACTACAAGTATCACCAAATGATGATAATATAATTCCATCATTCCTTCCATTTCAAGGAAGAGCTGTTCAGGATTTACTCTTAAAATGTAATAGGATGTCTTTAATCAGTATGAACCAACCCACAGCCCCTGCAAAAAATCCTAGCAAACTCCTAACTGTGTATAAATCTAACTTGTGAGGTCTGACTAAACTTCCACCCAAATTGAAACAGCTTATGTTGCACCTTCAACTGAAATTTACAAAGTAAACATATGGCTGGCTATAACTGCCCACACAAGAGAAAAACAGAAACACTGTGTGCTTTTCATTTAAATCAAAATCTCAGTAGATTTTAGTCTATTTACGTTTCCCCTTTCTCAAGGAATCAATCAAGCAATAAAATTTAGAGAACACTAGGACAAGTAAGTTTTTCTTTATTGCACTTGCAAATGTTAAGCGGTAACCGACATAAACTGGGTTCCTTGCAATATGAAGTTTAAAAGTGACTCCAATTTCAAGCTCAGAATTTGTAGTATCTGAACGGCACCCCCTGAGATCTTTCCCTAAGTTTTCTATGGCCTCTACTATCAAGTAACGTAAAAGAGAGTTATTTTTAAGTGTATAAGCAATATGAATCCATTTTGTTTTTCTGACATTTTACAGTTAACTTTATAAACACTGCAGATTTAAATTTCAAATGCTGTGGATTTAAATTTCCTACAGTAGTTTCCACATGAATTTTATGTATACAAGCAAATTCCTTGTGAGTTTGAAAGTGTGACTAAGGTAATAAGACTAGTACTAAAACAAGAGCATGGGATTCCAGATGAAGCGAGAGATAAAGGGTTTGGATTAGCCAGGATTCCTAATCTGTGTGCTGTCAAATTCCAGACCCATAAAATAATCCACATAAAAAGTCAGTATTTAAAGCCTCACATTGTGTCCCTCCTTTGAGATTCAAAATGCACACCAGCACACTACGAGTTTTGAAAAATCTTGGAGAAAAGAGTCCCAATTGATGTTTTTAAAATCTGGCTTTTTTCTCAGAATTATTGGGTCTCTAATACTCTTTCTGTCTTTAAACACCTCTTGTCTTTTTAGGAAATAATATTCTGCAGAAGACACTTTGGAAATGTTAATTTAACGTTTTCCAATTTAAGAAAGTCCCCAACACAAAGGAAGCATTTTTCCTGAGCATCCTTTTCCATTCATGTAGTTTTAGCGAAGTATGTTATCTATAAATCATAACTTCTAAGATGGTTTATAAAAAGACGAAAAGTATGAGACAGTAAACATTTTAACTAGAAAGTCAGAAGGATGCGCATCAGAGTTGCTCATCACTGTCCATCCAAGAGAACCTGCTTCTGAGCGTTGTGCCTCCTCTTTCCAGGGATCCCCGCCTCACTGAGTGGACCCAGGTTGAAAACCAGACCTACAGGGAACAAGTCCATGGGCGAGACTGACCCAATTTTGAGAATTTGAACTAAAAGACCTGAGTAGTCAGATGACCGCACGTGGTTAGTTGCAATCACTTGGAGTCTGTGTTAGGGAGTCCATTTTTAGCCATGCACATACGGATGAACCAAAAGAATATTTTTCTGCAAAATAAATGTAGCTGTAGGGAAAGAAAAACAAGGTGAGAATCCGTGATGCTTCATAACACAGTGGGGGGGGAAGGCAGAAGGACTGGGGAAGTCTAATAGACGATATTCTATTTCTAGTCCCTATGTGGGCTCTAGACAGGGTCTCAGGGTCACTCAACTCCAAGAAACCTGTTCATTTTAGAGTACCAGGCTTGCGTCCTGAGGTACTTCATTTCCTAACCTTGTATCTCAAATGCATACCCTGTTGTAGCCCTAAAATATTCTTCACTTGAACTCATTTCTGTTTCTTACAACCACACCTTTCCCAAGGCAGGCAAACTGCTTTTTTAATTAACATTTTGAAATGATGATTTTATACTTTAAATAACTAGTGTGCAAGGATGCTGACACATAATGTTGTAATATCTTACCTATATTGCTACTTTTCAAGCAACTTGTAAAGCTTACAATGTAATCTTGAAACAAACCCCCAAAACTGAATGCTAACAATCAAAAGAAATCGTAAATATGATGACAAAAACATAAATGAAACTGAGTAGACAAAGATACAACTAACTTTGCCAGGGGGAAGTTGATGTAGGCACAGCAGAGGAGACCTCAGACATTGAATCATCTTTGTTCCTTCCCTTGCCCCACAAACTCTGCCTATTTCTAGCATTTATTTCTTGGAGGACGGAAGAGAGGACAGAAAGTGACAGAAAACTAACAGGAGAGTTAGTGGCCTGGCATGTTTCCCAAGGCTAGAAAAACAAAGAGAAGGACATTGGCAGTTCCTGCTTCTAGCAACAGGGTTCTATTGAGAAGTCACAAATGTTTAGTTTTCCTGCCCTGGGCATGTGATTAGGCTAACATTTTTCTACCTACTTGAATTCAGGTAAACCCTATGTGACTTGCTATAGCATAAATGTCATCTGAAAAGATCACGATTACCCCAGTGTGTTGCTTCCCAAGTTCCCTATCCCTTATGTCTGCAATGAAATGTTCCTTGTCCTGGAGGCATCAGCCTGGGTCCTCAGAACTCTTGATGGAGAGGTATCATGGGTATTCTAATCCCACCCACCAAAAGGAATAAACAGTTCAGTTCATCATATGAACTGCAGAATATCTAGATCATGAAAAAGTAAAAAGTATACATCAGTTTTTATTAGATGACAACTTGTTACCATTTACGTTTCCCCCTTTTTTCTTTATAAAGTTTAAAAGTTTTCTTTCTCGTAGAGATATAATAAAATTGAGAGAAAACTGGATACAGTTTTGCATCCTACTTTTTTGAACTTAATACTGTGAGCCAAGTGGCAACTTCTACCTACAGTCTTCTCCACCTTCTCAAAGAAATATAACCTCCACACTCCCTAATTCCACAGCACTTGAAATATATCATGTGCTGTAAAGTATTATAATGGCTTAAGTATTTCTACTAGATTCTGAACTTCTAAAGAAGAAACAAGATTTCATACACATCTTTGGTTAGCCCATAGTATCTAGCACTGGGCCTAAATGTAATAGGTCTAAATACCTTTAGTGAATTCATCAATGATAGAACTCCAGCCAATTAAACAATATTTCTTTTAAAATTTTAAATCATATTTTAACAGTTTTATTTAGGTATAACTGACATATAACAAACTGCATATATTTAAAGTATATAATTTGATGTTTTTACATACATATGTGAGTGCGTATGTGTGTATGTATGTTTGAAACCATCAAGACACTCAAGATAATGAACATATCCTTCCCCCAATAAATCACCCCTCCCATCTTCCCCCACCCTGAACAATCTTTCTTTTTTTTTTCTTTTTTTTTTTTTTTTTTGAGACGGAGTCTCCCTCTGTCACCCAGGCTGGAGTGAAATGGCATGATCTTGGCTCACTGCAACCTCTGCCTCCCATGTTCAAGTGATTCTCCTGCCTCAGCCTCCTGAGTAGCTGGGATTACAGGTATGTACCACCATGCCTAGCTAATTTTTGTATTTTTACTAGAGACGGGGTTTCACCATGTTGGTCAGGCTGGTCTTGAACATCTGACCTCATGATCCACCCGCCTTGGCCTCCCAAAGTGCTAGGATTACAGGCGTGAGCCACTGCACCCAGCTCCTGAACAATCTTTCTTAATGCTATGTTTCTGGGTAAAGAAACAGGGATAGAGAGGTGGACATTGACATATATATCCAACAACCACAATTTCAAAGGGAACTTTGACTGTTTGATGTGTCGACAAATAAAAGTAAAAAGGTTTTTTCCCAAGTTTTTCCAACTTCTTAATGATCACTGGAAAGCTACGCACATATTCACACCCAGAGGCAAATAGCAAAAATATTCCGAGGAACTGAAAAGGCTTCCAGGGAAAAGGTTTTTCTACTGTCTCATCAAGGAGATAAGACTCTGCACTTGACCCACAGGAATCTAGTGAACTCTGAGAAGGCTTTGTTTTGTCCCCAAGAGTGGCTCCTTGCCCCAGGGAGGAGGTGCTATAACTAAACGTCCTCAGGACGGTGCTTTTTATACTCGCTCCTCCTAAGAAGTTAGCACAGAGACCGGGGTAATAGGCTATAAGCACTTAGCCCTATCATCAGAAGGGATTTCTCATTTGTTTGTGATGGGAACTTCCATTACCTCTATCTTGAGTTTCTTTCTGTACCACACTTTTCCCTGTAGTGAGTCCTCTATGTTTTAGCTCAATGGAAAACACACGTGGCTTTAAAACAGTTCTGTCTCCAAATACTGACATACATTTATGAATTAAAACCTCTTTGTATCATATAGAGCAATAAAGCTTTTAGAGGAAAATACAGAACATCTTCATGACCTTGGAGTAAGTAAAAATTTCTTACAAAGGGTCATATAAAGTGCTAACCATAGAAGGAAAAATAAAGTAGACTACATTAAAATGAAGACATCATGAAGAGGGAAAATTCAACCCAGAGTTGAAGAAGTATTCATAGTACATACCGTCAATCCCTATATTAGTCCATTTTGTGTTGCTGTAAAGGAATACCTGAGGCTGGGTAACTTATAAGGACAAGCAGTTTATTCGGTTCACGGTTCTGCAGGCTGTACAAACATGGCACCAGCATCTGCTGGGATCCTAGTGAGGCTTCAGGAAGCTGTTACTCATGGTGGAAGGTGACTGAGGAGCACGTGTGTCACAAGGTCAGAGAGGGAGCAAGAGAGAGGGGAGGAGATGTCAGGCTCCTTTAAACAACTAGCTCTCGTGAACTGATAGAGCAAGAACTCAACCATTACCACGAGGAGGACCCCAAGCCATTCCTGAGGCATCCACCCCCATAACTCAAACACCTCCCAATGGCCCCCACCTCCAACATTTGGGGTCACATTTTAACATGAGATTTGGAGGGGACAAACATCCAAATGATATAAGTTCCATAAATATCACATTAAAA
Organism: Nomascus leucogenys; assembly: GCF_006542625.1. Classification (NCBI taxonomy): domain Eukaryota; kingdom Metazoa; phylum Chordata; class Mammalia; order Primates; family Hylobatidae; genus Nomascus; species Nomascus leucogenys. The sequence continues at coordinate 138,666,992 of NC_044384.1, forward strand.
GGGAAGTCTACAAAAGAATACACACTGTAGGATTCCATTTATGGAAAGTACAAAAACATGAGCCCATAGATGGATCAGAGAAAGTAAAAAATAAAATAAAATAAAGAAGGTAAAAAAACAGATAAAACAAATGTGGGCCATTAGAAGCGGGGATAGAGGCTGCCTGGGTTAGCACCTGGCAGGGAGCACTAGGGGTCGGGAGGTGGTCCTGGGGTGCTGGTAATGTTCTGTTTCTTGATCTGGGCTTGGGTTACATGAGGGCGCTCAGGTTATGAAAAATTCATTCACTTATTTGTACATTTATGACATATGTACTTTGGTCCACGTATATTTCAATTAAAACCCCCTTTTACTTTGAGGCAATTGCCTGTTATGTACTTTAAACCATGTTAGAATTTGAAACTGAGCAGAGTATCCTCTCTCATCTGTGTTCTGCCATTCCCATGAAGGATGAATGCCATCCAGCCAGTGCCTTCCAGGCAGCTAGAAACTGGAGATCACTGGGTTGAAAGATCAGGTGAAATGTCAAAGCAGTATCCCCATTCAATAAGATTATGTCACAGTATATACAGAAACTGCTCAGAGAGTTTTAGCTCAGAAGAAATCTAACTGAAGAAATAAGGAACTTAAATGAGATAATGTCCAATGCCAGATTATCCAGTAACCAGCCAAGAATAGGGTCCATTTGCTTCACTAAAGAAGTTGTTTCAGTTAGGGCAGCAGGTAAGTGACTCATCAGTATGATGAGAGGAAGGAAATTCATTTTACCTACCTTACATTTGTGATCTTAATACATGTTGAATAGCTTTACTCAATAACTCAAAGTGAAATTAAGGATGAATTGTGCCAGCCACGGCTTCCAAGTAGCACAACTATAATAATGTATGAGGATTACTGATCTCAATAAATAGATGGGAACATAAATTGTGTAAAGGTCCAGGAAGGAGGCTACATGATCCTCAGCTTATAGCAGCAAGTAGTTGCTGTTGATGCTTACCTTCGTTCTCTAATCAGCTTGCTGTTTCATGGTTACTGTTACTCGTTAAGACAATTCTCAGTTACTTCAGTACCTTATGAAAAATGTATGGACAAACTAGTGTCCTCATTTACTACTGTCATGTGGATCATCTGTAATATTTAGTCTACTGTTTATGTGGCTCTTTATATGTGCAGTTATTGGAAAAATCTGCTGAGCTTTTTATTCTGCAGGGAATAAAGTCTGTCTGAAAAATGTTATAATATTTATAAGCCTTAGAACCTAAGACAACAAAGACTTGGGCTAACTGGTATCTGGGTGGTTAATCTCCCGAAACACACACAACTAATAGAAGAATCAGTGTTCCCTCCAAAAAAGCCAAACCCAAAACAAAAACAACACAAAGAAGACAAAAATATGTATCAGTAAAGTTTTCTTTATAAAAATCAAGAAAAGGATCAAGACAGAATGACAAGGAAAAGAAAGAAACCAGGGGAAGTGAAAGGAGAAGAAACGGGGAAATCAATATATGTATTGAATGATTATCATGCGGTTCATGTATGTTAGTGCAAAGAAAGCCAGAGACGGAGAATAAGGAAAGCAGACAAAGAGCTAAGAGCTATGACTTAATACGTATAAAGAATAGAGACAAGAAAAGAAAAGGTAAAAAATATATAATTTTGTATATATCTGTTTATATCTACTCCAATTAGCACTCAAACTAGATTTATATCATCAAATATCAATTGCTTATATAAGTTTTTACACATTTATCACTAATGGAAATTACATTTTGACAACTTCTAACTGCAGCTGAAACTTGCTTGAACCTTTGTGTTAAGAAACTAAAATCCAAAATAATGCCAAAGATTAACAATTCTTGCTCTAGAAAGTCTAGAGTTGTACTGTGTTGCAGTTTATTATGTTCATTTCCCACAGTATTAGGAAATTATTAAAAAGGGAAATTTTCATGAGCCCTCTGTGTGTGTAGGCTGACACATCTTCAAATGAATGCATGAGAAGTTGGGAACTGCGCCTTGGAACTCAGCCTAGAAGCGTAGGCAAGATTTGAAAATGTTCTTTTCAGCCAGGCGCGGTGGCTCACGCCTGTAATCCCAGCACTTTGTGAGGCCGAGGCGAGTGGATCACCTGAGGTTGGGAGTTCAAGACCAGCCTGACCAACATGGAGAAACCCCATCTCTACTAAAAATACAAAAATTAGCCGGGCATGGTGGTACATGCCTGTAATCCTAGCTACTCAGGAGGCTGAGGCAGGAGAATTGCTTGAACGTGAAAGGCGGAGGTTGCAGTGAGCCGAGATTGTGCCATTGCACTCCAGCCGGGGCAACGAGCAAAACTCCGTCTCAAATAAAATAAGAAAATGTTCTTTTATTGTCATTTAAATTGCACTTGCAAGAAGAATCAATTCAAGGGTTCCCCAAAGGTGGACAAGCCACTGTGCTTTTAAGGTCCTCTTAGCCTGCTTTTCAGGGAAAGTAGCAAACTTGAGAATTCCATCACAGCTAAGGCATGTAAATTAAGTCACCTTGGGGCACTTGATGTGTTTGAAGAGCTGACCACTACAGAAGGGAAGAAAGGAAAGGGAGAAAGAGAAAAGACACTTAATCCATGTAGCTAGAGGCATGCAGGCATGAAGGTATTGCCTAGTCAATACCTTCTAGTCAATATCAGCATCTTCTTAAAAAATAAAAAAGCTTCTAGTCAATATCAGTATCTTTTAAAAAATAAAAAAGACCTTAGTTTGAAAGAGCAGAGGGTCCATCAGAGGTAGCAGTGAAAAGTAATTTTGGAGATCTAAGATTCTGGGGAATATCTAATCTGTTCCCAAGCCTGAGACCATGCACCCACATATGACCACTGTTTGCAAACGCAGACATTTTAGAGATTAAAATACTTTTAAAAACCTCTGTTTGTCCTCTGTTCCTTTGGGGAACTGCATCTCTCTCAGACTCCAAGTGTCCGCGGGGCCTGCCAGGCACACTGACAGTGGCAGTGGGGTGGGCACATGATCCAATGTTGGACAGTTATTCTCTCTCGCCTGGGAAATTGACAAGAGGTTGGAGCAGAACTGCTGATGGCTCAGCCCTGAAGAAAAGATCCTCATGCCTCATCCCAAGTTGTAACTTTCCCCAGGTTTGGTTTCCAGCAGTTCCTTTTATTGTGCCACCTACTTAGGCACTCCCAACAAATCCTCCTTCTTGCTTTAGTTCATTTTGACATGTATAGCCAAAGGACTAAAGTATTACAAACTTGAATGCTTCTTCACAACCACAGCATGTACCCCAGTGGGGGCCACAGTGAAAGATATGTACCATGGCCACTAGGGTTGCCAACAGGACTCATCACAAATGGATGAAGGGACTCTTGTTGGAGCAAAAGAACCTACTGAGATGGCAATGTGCTATTGGAATGCCAGCCTAGAAGATCAAAGTTGTCACAGTGCTGGCACCTTTGCCCCCTTTCTGTCTTTCTGTTTGTACTGCCATCCCATAGTATCTCAGCTAGTCTAACTGATCTGTCTGTTCCTCTTGCTGTCTCTGCACCCCCCACATCTATCCCCTCTAATATATTCATAATGATGGGAGTTGGCAACACAACCTTCTCTGTTAATGTCCACTTAGCTGGAGACACAACAGATTCCTATAGTAAAAGGTTACTGCGTAGACCGCATAGCACGCGTGCCATTCCTGTTTTACTGGCTACAATTCATGATTTTTCTTCTATGAATTCAAGGAAAGTTGGTTAGAATCTGTATTTCAGGCCAGTGCAGGGTTAATTTTTCTAAACAACCCATTGGATTATATTCACTCCTTCTTGAAAGCCCTTCAGGGGACCTCTACTGCCTACAGGATAGCACCTGCACTCCTCAGTCTGTCATGAAAACCCTCCCTGACCTGGCCCAGTCCACTTTTCCAGTCTTATATCCTGAAACTACAGTACATCAGACTCTCAGCTCTACCCACACAAATCTACTCAATTTTTCCCGAGTGGGACTTGCTCAGGACCTTATTCAGGTCTTTGCTGAAGCCAGAGTCTATCCTCTCTCACCTGCAATGCTCTCCTATCACTTCCTCCTGCCAAAATCTTCTGGTCTGCAAAGTCTAGCACAGTTTCTTCCTCCTGCATAAAGGATTCATGGATAACTACAGATAAAAATCATCCATCCCAGGACTTATTATTATTATTATTATTATTATCATTATTGTTATTGGAGATGGAGTCTTGCTCTGTCTCCCAGGCTGGAGCGCAGTGGCACGATCTCTAAACACTGCAACCTCCACCTCCTGGGCTCAAGAAATTCTCCTGCCTCAGCCTCCTGAGTAGCTGGGACCACAGGCTCACGCCACACGCCCAGCTTGTGTGTGTGTGTGTGTGTATTTTAGTAGAAATGGGGTTTCACCATGTTTCCCAGGCTGGTCTCAAACTCCTGAGCTCAGGCAATCCGCCCGCCTTGGCCTCCCAAAATGCTATAATTACAGGTGTGAGCCACTGTGCCCGACCCCAGGACTTCTACACACTGCAAATTTATTAACTCTATCACTCTTGGGGCATTTTTCCAGATACTGTCATGAAATTTCAACTCTGTATATGTTCCCAACTAGATGATAAGTCTTTGGAGGGCAGAGATGGAAATGTGATGGTTTTATATATCTATATCTATGTCTCATCTGTACATCATAGAGCCTAGGATAGTGCAGAACACAGAGCGTCACTCAATGATTAATTGTAGAGCCAGTGAATCAAGGAGCTGTTTCTTAGCTCCCTCTGCAAAACAACAATACTTTACTCTGTACGAGCTGGTCCTTGACTCTTTGGTCATAAATCCTAAAGAGCCAGCTGTGAGTCAATGGGCACTGGGAGGAAAGCAGAACTAAGACTGAGCTTTTCCAGTTTTATTTTGTGTTTTCTGATTTGCTGCCCCAGAGGTCTGTTGTTGTTGTTTTTGAGACAGAGTCTTGCTCTTGTCACCCAGCCTGGAGTGCAGTGGCGCGATCTCGGCTCACTGCAACCTCCGCCTCCTGGGTTCAAGCAATTCTCCTGGCCCAGCCTCCCGAGTAGTTGGGATTATAGGCGCCTGCCACCACGACTGGCTAAGTTGTGCATTTTTAGTAGAGACAGGGTCACCATGTTGGCCAGGCTAGTCTTGAACTCCTGACCTCAGGTGATCCTGGCTCGGCTTCCGAAAGTGCTGGGATTACAGGCATGAGCCAACGCACCCAGCCAGTCTGTATTATAGGTACAATCTAGGCACACAATGGTCACTTTTTCATAACTAACAAGAAATACAAACATTGGAAATGGCTCTCCTATTGTAAATGCCACAGAAGACACTGAATTAAAAAAGAGACAGCATAAAATTCTGCTTTAAATTCCAAAGACATACTTAAACTACAATTCTAAAGTGAAAATGCAAGTTGGTCAGAACAGTTAAAAGACAACTTATATTATAAAAAAGACCTGATTACAAAATGCATAACTTTTTAATTTTCTTTTCTTTTTTTTTTTTTATATATCTTAGGAAATCTTTTTTTTTTTATTATTATTATACTTTAAGTTCTAGGGTACATGTGCACAATGTGCAGGTTTGTTACATATGTATCCATGTGCCATGTTGGTGTGCTGCACCCATTAACTCATCATTTAGCATTAGGTATATCTCCTAATGCTGTCCCTCCCCACTCCCCTCACCCCACAACAGTCCCCAGAGTGTGATGTTCCCCTTCCTGTGTCCATGAGTTCTCATTGTTCAATTCCCACCTATGCGTGAGAACTTGCGGTGTTTGGTTTTTTGTCCTTGAGATAGTTTGCTGTGAATGATGCTTTCCAGCTTCATCCATGTCCCTACAAAGGACATGAACTCATCATTTTTTATGGCTGCATAGTATTCCATGGTGTATATGTGCTAATTTTACTTTCTAATACATGCAACTTCACACTTAACATCTACATATCATTTCCAAGTACAAATGATATTGTAAACTTTTGTGTGCTAAAAATCTCATTTACAAATATGTTTAAGTCCTACAAAAGTATTTTGCTTTGTAAAAATGCTAAATATATTCTTATAATTTTTACACACCCTGTACAACTACTTTCAAACACTGTTTTTCCACCTCGTGCAAAAATAAATTCCAACTTACTTTATATCACATTGTCATAAATTTAAAATTATAGGGACTGGGAAGAATCAGGTTCACTGAAGACGCACATTGCTAAAAACACCTCAGGGTATGTGAGTTGCAGAAGGGCTGAAAGCTACTAACCTGAGTCATCCTGTGATTACAGGAAAATTACCTCTTGTCTTTGTGAATCACGGCAGTCTCCACCTCCAGAGAGTGAGAGTTGCTTCTCATAACTTTCTCAATGTGTAACGTAAATGAAAACTTGTAGGAGTGAAATGAAATAGTGCAGTCCTTCTCATGATAAACCACTTGTGTGAGTCTCTGAAGGGAGCACAGGCCCTATCAGGAAGAAAACAAATACTAAATCTCATTTCACATGATAAACATATGGAGCCAGCTACAGCCCAGGCTGACTTCCTGACCTATGCATAAATTACCCAGCCAAGTAGGGATTAGAAAGAATTGTTAATATGTGGAGTGTGCCAGAATTATAAGAGCAGTTCAAATCAATAGGCCAATAAATCAATTCCTAAGCTTTATATAAAACATACAATACTTTCTCCTAAAATTAAATTGAACGATTTCATCTTGTTCCGGGGAAAATTGCTAACATTGAGAGTCATCTCTGATTCCAGGGGCTTAATTAAATGTATACTACCTAAGACAATGTTACTAAATTGTACTAAATCATTCCAGTACAATCGGACTGCTCAATATTTTCCATGTTACCAGCTACTTTCATGTCACTTTGATAAGTACTCGCAGTTATTCATCATTGTTCACATTTTTCTTCTTCATAAGAGTTTGTCATGAAACCGATCAAAAGGCTTTTGGTTATTAAAAAAATAATGCACCAAGAACCACTTTGTAATAAAGAGGTCTTGTGATATACAATGAGATCCCGAGAGATGCCTGATGTGATAGGAAAAGCCCATCCTGTAACACCTTGGACCCTAATTGCTTGTCTGCAAGTGGGGTGAATGGACCATAATCTATGGCACCACATTGCCACAAACTGTACTCATTACACCCAGTGATTCTCACGATGGCAGGGTGCGTGTGGGTTTTCTACTCAGAGATGCATGTGCCTTCCCTCAACATTCCGCTACACCAGCCCCACCCCAGTCCTGGCCCCTATTTAAGAATCACTGATCTGGATGTGCTTTGGAAAGCTTCTCTCTAGTCTTCAGAACTTGCCTATAGATTTTAACCCCAGCTACGTCTCACCCATATTTAGGCACATGATCTGTGCCATTGAGAGCCACAGAAGCTAACTTTTTAGAAGTGCATTTAAGAAGCATTTTGAAAGAGCTACCAAAGCATCTTATCTTTCCTCATGCAATTTTAGAGCCTGCTTTAATTATAAGAGAGATGATGTTTGCTAACTGAGTCCCTATGACAGGGTGAAGCTAAAGACTCTCCATTCGGACTTACCCTGCCAGGCTCTGACCTGGGCAGTTGACTGTCATCAGACAATGTGGTTGTCTATGCGCCTTTCCTTCAGGCATTTGTGCCTAAATGTGTTAGACCCCTCAGATAAGCCACCAAAGGCAAACTCTTCAATGCTCCCATCAGTGAAAGTACCAATGAGAAGAAGAATTGTAGCTAGCGTAGAAGTAGGAGGCATATGTGAGCTACCTGGGCAGGAGGCTTGTCTACATGTCCAAATCAGGCACCCAAAACACCTTCAGATATGACTGATTTTACTTCATTTTCCTAAATTAGGATCCAAATTTGCCTCTGTCTAAAGTGCATGAATCATATCACCTTCTCCAAGAAGTTGCTGGGCAAAGATAGAATGGGGTCGTATATACCTAAAAGGAGTTGAATTCCAATTGAGTCTTTTTATTAAATCAGTCATATTTAGTAATGAAAGAAACACATTTCTTCTTCTCTTCTCTTTGACTAAACAGGAGGCCATTTTCTAGGGCAAGGTCTGTATCTTAAACCTTCTGAAATGAGCCATGCGTGTATTTTCCTGGGAAGAGGGTCAGCACCTCAAACCACGGCTCAGGGGCAAAGCCAGATTTTTGAAAAAAAAAATAATTTTCTGTATTAAATTAAAAATACACATTCATCTTTTCAACAAATATTAACTGAATCTCTGGCAGATGTAAGGCACTAGGGATAGAGATAAAACAGCTCTCACCCCATTCGGGACCCCAGAATTATTTGAAGCATACAAATAAATATAAAATTAAAGTGTAATAGAACTTTACTTCTGGGATGGATACATCCTGAGCTAATGTGATTCCCCAAACTCATGCCTTGCCTTATTTAATACCAAAAATCAAGATTATTTGATATAATCTTCTAAAAAATAATAGAATTGATATGCTTTGGCTGTGTCCCCACCCAAATCTCATCTTGAATTGTAGTTCCCATAATCCCGATGTATCGTGGCAGGGACCTGGTGGGAGGTAACTGAATGATAGGGGTGGTTACCCTCATGCTGTTCTCATGATAGTGAGTGAGTTCTCACGAGATCTGATGGTTTTATAAGGGACTTTTTTCCCTTTTGCTTGGCACTTCTCCTTGCTGCCGCCATGTGAAGAAGGATATGTTTGCTTCCCCTTCCACTCATGATTGTAAGTTTCCTGAGGCCTCCCCAGCCATGCTGAACCGTGAGCCAATTAAACCTCTTTCCTTTATAAATTACGCAGTCTCAGGTATGTCTTTATTAGTAGCCTGAGAATGGACTAATACAATAATCATATATTCATACAATCATTATAAAATAATCATTTTGTGTCATTGCAAACTATTAAGCATCATGGACCTTTAGGTCACTTACAGTGTTCAAAATCACATTGTCAATACCCCTTATCTGGTGTGATGAGTGTTATGATGTGGGTGTGCACCGGTGCTACAGGAGCACATAGGCGACTAATCCAGCCTGGAGTGGGAAGGGGGAGTGAAGGCTCCCTCAAGGGACTGACACCCAAACTGAAGTTCAAAAGATGAGCGGGGTCAGCCAGGTGAAAAGGAGAAGTGGGTGATTCCAGGCATATGAAACAGCATATGCAAAAAGAAAGACACAAAGCCAATAAATGAATAACAACAGCAATAACAGCAACACACGCACAGAAATATATACAGATGGTCCCAGACTTATGAAGGTTTGACTTTATGATGGTGTGAAAGTGATATACATTCAGTAATAATTGTGCTTTGAATTTTGAATTCTGATCTTTTTACCAGGATAATGACATGCGGTGGGATCCTCTCTCACAATGCTGAGAAGCCACAGAGAGCCACATCTCCCAGATGGCACACCATCATGAATGTAGACAACTGAGATTCGACAGTGTTCCTTTTGCCAGGTGATTTTGCCCAGCTGTCGGCTAATGTAAATGTTCTGAGCACGTTTAAGGTAGGCTAGGGGGGTAAGCTATGATGTTCTGTACGTTAGGTGTATTAAATGCATTTTTTTTTTTTTGAGAGAAGGTATTCATTCTGTTGGCCAGGCTGGAGTGCAGTGGCACCATCACAGCTCCTGCAGCCTTGACCTCCCAGGTGCAAATGATCCTCCTGCTTCAGCCCCCCCAAGTATCTGGGACTATAGGCGTGTGCCACCACAGCCTGCTAATTTTGTTATTTTTGTAGAAATGGGGTCTCCCTACGTTCCCCAGGCTGGTCTCAAACTCCTGGGCTCAAACAATCCTCCTGCCTTGGCCTCCTGAAATGCTGGGATTACAGAAGTGAGCCACTGCACCAGGCCTAAGTGCATTTTTGACTTATAATATTTTCAACTTGTAATGGGTTTATTGGGATGTAACCCCATCATAAGTGGAGAACTGTCTGTATTAATTATTTGCTATGGGCCAGGCCCTGTCGTAAGCATTTAACACATTGACTCTTCCCAATAATTATAGAAAATAGAAACTACTACTTCCCCCATTTTACAGATAAGAAAACTGAGGCATGGAGGACCTAAGTGACTTTCACAAAGTTACATAGCTAGTAAGTGGCAGAACCAAGATTTGAACCCAGACAATATGACCCTAGAGTTCGCACTCTTAACTATACAGATGGCGAGGAAAAAGGGAGGCAGGGAAGCAAATGGTGAAATAAGAGGCTGGAAGAGAGGGTTGGAGTCAGATCATATAGGGCCTAGTCCAGCTTCTGAACATCAGGGGGAACCACTGAATTATTTCAACAAGAAGAATGACAAAAGTCGATCTGTGTTTTAGAAATTGCCTCTGGCAGTAGTGTAGACCGGCACTGCATGGATGGGTCCACAATGAAGACAGAGAACGAACTTGGTTAAATATGTCAGCAAAGAATGATATTAATAATGCTTAGAAAGGATTCAAATGAAGAGATATTAAGGAGAAAGAACCAAATTAATAGGACGTGGTGACTCATGCAGAGTTAAGGCAGGGAACATGCTGAAGATGAAGCTCTGATAATAAGCCTGATACAGTACAATGTACCACTACTATCCTAAAATAGGGAAGAAGAAAGAATACAAGGTAAAGCAAAGGGAACTTTAGTAATGGCCATATTTAAACTCTAATAAACCCTTCTTTTGTAATGCATGTGAATACATCCAAATTAGTTTACTTAAGATGTATGCATTTGCGGGAAATAGGATATAAGAAGGACTAGATACGGGTAACTGATGTTGAAATGTCATAACGGTCAGCAAGGCATTGTATTTTATATTACAGTATGAGCTATTTGAACATATGTTCCATAATTGACGGCAGCACTTTCTAGACAGGGACAATACGTCTTATGATCTCTGCATCTTTTTTGGTATTTTTACAATGTTCAGTAAATGTCTACTGTATAAATACGTGAAGAACAGAAAAGAAGGATGGCCCCAGGGTAGACAGTACAGTGGTTCACCATCAGAGGAAACGCGATAGGAGGTGGAGGTTTTAGACTTGGGCATATTGTCTCTGTGGTATCTGAAGGACAACAAACTTAGATGGTCATGAATCTCAGGAGAACTTTATTTAAACATCATCACTGGGCACAGTGGCTCATGCCTGTAATCCCAACACTTTGGGAGGCTGGGATAGGCAGATCACCTGAGGTCAGGAGTTCAAGACCAGCCTCGCCAACATGGTGAAACCCCGTCTCTACTAAACTTACAAAAATTAGCCAGGTGTGGTAAGAAGTGCCTGTAATCCCAGCTACTCAGGAGGCTGAGGCAGGAGAATCCGTTTGAACCTGGGAGGCGGAGGTTGCAGTGAGCCAAGATCATGCCACTGCACTCCAGCCTGGGCGACAGAGTGAGACTCCATCTCAAAAAAATTAAATAAATAAAAATAATCATTATTCTAGTACATAGCCCATTAGGGACATTACAGTATATTAAATCAAAAGAGAATACACACAGTAAGAAAAGAAATGAAGCTAGAGGAGGAAGGATCACAAACTCTTAAGTCCCATAGATGTTGGCATTAGAGGAGAGGCTAGCCATTTACGATAGAGCTCTATTATAACTAAATTTAGTTTAAGAAATGTTGACTAAGCACCTACTAGGCAACAGATGCTTTGGTAGCTGTAAGACAAACAAAGATGGGTGGTCCCTACTGTCTCAAAGCTACAGACTAATTCAGGAGTAACACAGAATAAGAGCTGAATAAGCACAGCCAGGGGTAAGCATATGACAGGTGGATACAAAAGCATAGACAGCAAGCAATATTAGCTTTTCTAGATTGGGGTGATACTTTGACTCTGGTTCCGACTCCCTCCGAATAATGAAGCTAGTGAAACAGCCTCATAAATATTTTCTCCTTTGGGTAGAACTCCTTAATGATACGCCAGAGAGATTACAATGGAAATGCTAAGGAAAGGAACAGCTGGCATCTCTCCTTGAAATCCCATGAGCAGAACAAATTCAGAGCTTCAAAACAACAAAATATGTTGCACCGGGAGAATACGACCCTCTCTGGAATCCCACCAGGGACTAGAAAGTTACCCCCGATAAACATGTTGAAAGAAAGTGAACGACGTGAGGGGCGTTTATCTTTGGGGAAAGAGATCGAATACTCCCTGAGGGCACTTTGTTTTCCTCGAAAAATGTCAAGGAGTATGTGTCTAAATGGACTTCAATAAGAGCAGGACATTAGCCCCAAACACGAAATAGGGGAAATAAACGTGATAACATCTGGGTGGGGAATGTGAGCGTGTGTGTGTGTTGAGGGGGGTGGTTGTAAGAGGATAATGTAAAAATCAGGAAAAGAGAGCTCACAGCTTAATATTGATTGTGGGATCAGTTACCAAAGGCCGTTGCTCCACAGGCAATGACAAGGCCATGTTCATTGCAACTATATTACAATTCATTTTGATTTTGTAGATGAAAGAATGTCCGAAATGAACAAGAAAATCAAACATGATAGTGAAGAAAAATGAAAATATAGTGCCCAGCTTCCCCTAGGCATTGGCTGCTGGTGTCAATTTGACAAAAACAGCTCTCAGTTTGTGTTGGGATAAAAGCAATAGGTCCCCCAAAATAGCAGCGTGGAAGAAGACTGCTCTGCTATTACATATGAAAGACACTTCCAGAGAAGAAGTGGAACTTGTATTACTCATCCTGTTTTCTCCCAGGAAGGAAGGTTTAGGCAGGATAGAGGACAAGGAATCCCAAAGTCATTTTACTGAAAAAAGGTTGCTCAAGAAAGAGCTTTTAAAGGAAGATCATGGTTTTCAACCATGAAGCTCTAAGTTACCTAATGATTTTTCTAAGGCTGAGTTAAGGGGAAATGTGACGATGAATTATACATTAGTGTATTTCATAAAATAAATTTATAACACAGTTGATCCCAAAGAGGCACTCATGGGCTTATTACAGTTTGACTACCCCTTAACCGAAGTGCTTGGGACCAGAAGTGTTTCAGATTTTAGATTTTAGAAGATTCGCATAGACAGAATGACATTTCTTAGGCATGAGACCCAAGTCTAAACACAAAATTCATGGATGTTTCATAATACCTTATATACATGGCCTGAAGGTGATTTTATGCCACATTTTTAATCATTTTGTGCATGAAACAAAATTTGTGTACATTGAACCATCAGAAAGAAAAGGTGTCACTATCTCAGCCACGCATGTGGATAATCTGTGGTTGTGTGACCTCACCATCATTCCTGACTCTATATGCTTCTGATAAGCAATCATGTTCATATACTTATTCACACTTAAATACTTAACAGTAAAAATAGGACATATCATTAATACAGTTTGAAAAAAAAAGTATTCAGGGTAGCCAAGCAGCACAACATCAGATACCTGTGTCAGCTGTTAACAGCAACAAGTAAGAGCAGGCTTTCAATCTCCATCTGCAGTGCTGTTTTGATTAAAGGGCTACTGTACACTGTAGTTTATTTTTCAAGGCAAGAAGAAACATCAAGCAGTTGAGAGACCAAAAAGTCGGGCCTCTAGGGATGAGGAGACATTCTGCTAGAAGGGTTTTATTATTATTGTTTTTTTTGAGACGGAGTCTTGCTCTGTTGCCCAGGCTGGAGTGCAGTGGCACCATCTCAGCTCACTGCTACCTCCGCCTCCTGGATTCAAGTGATTCTCCTGCCTCAGCCTCCTGAGTAGCTGAGATTACAGGCACCTGCCACAATGCCCAGCTAATTTCTGTAATTTTAGTAGAGATGGGATTTCACCATGTTGGCCAGGCTGGTCTCGAACTCCTGACCTCAGGTAATCTGCCCTCCTCGGCCTCCCAAAGTGCTGGGATTACAGATGTGAGCCACTGCATTCAGCCTGCTAGTGGCTTTTAAAAAATATTTCCTCCAGAGTCACCTGCCTAATTTAAGAATTGTTTTGTTTGTCTTGGAACTCTCTCTTTGATTTTATAAACTGACATGATTTCTTGTGTTATGGCTGCACACTGCTCTAGTCCTTCAATAAGCCCATCGCACCTTTTCACCATGCCATATAATTGGTGCCTGAACACATGCCATTTTATTACACTTTGTGAGTGTGCCCGCCGGGGGAAATCTGGGCATGAGAGGAAAACATAGCATCCAAAGAGGGGTGGAAGGGCCTTTTGTCCCTTGGAGACGCTGAAGAAACCATGTGTCCCGTGGCTGCATTTTGACTGCAACCAGTCACATGAAGTCAGGTGTGACTTCCACTTGTGGCATCATGTGGGCACTCAAAAAGTTTCAAATTTTTGAGCATTTCAGATTTGGAATTTCAGACTAGAAATATCCAACCTGTACTAAAAAATAAACTAAATAAACTCTGATTATTATTATTATTATTATTATTATTATTATTATTTTTGATGGAGTCTCACTCTGTCACCCAGGCTGGAGTATAGTAGTACGATCTTGGCTCACTGCAACCTCTGCCTCTTGGGTTCCAGTGATGTTCCCACCTCAGCCTCCTGAGTAGCTGGGATTACAATCATGTGCCACCACACCCAGCTAATTTTTGTGTTTTTAGTAGAGACGGGGTTTCACCATGTTGGCCAGGCTTGTCTTGAACTCCTGACCTCAAGTGATCCACCTACTGCGGCATCCCAAAGTGCTGGGATTACAGGCATGAGCTACCGTGTCTGACCCTGATTATGTATGTGAATTTCAGACAGTCCATGTATATGCAAAGCATAGTAGAATCTGGTCTGTCAAGGATCTCATGGTGTGGATTCCAGCTCCGTCTTATCCCTCTTGTGAGTACCCCTGCCCCTTCCCTATCACCTCCGCCTGGGGTTAAGTCCTCACATGGTCCAGGATTTCCCACTCGTGCAGACTGCACAGTCCAGAAAAATCTCAAAGGGACAATTGGAGAACTAGAGGGACCAGCTGATTTTTTACTTGAGGGCAAAGACATGGATAGGTATGTAGACAGATAGATATAATAGATAGATACAGATATTGTAAAGCTTATTATTTAGTATTACCATAATTTCATAGAAAAATGGACAATTTTACCCTCATAAAATTTAGGAGGTCATGATCTCAAACCAAAGGAGGGTCCTTTGAAATTGAACAGAATTTATGAAGAACTAACTATATCATGTTTAATTTTCTCATTTCACTACAGATTGATGAAAAAGTTATCACCTCCCAACACTGGCTTTGGGAAGCTGAGGCAGGAGGATCACTTGAGGCCATATGTTTGAGATAAGCCAGGGCAACTTAATGAGACTCTTGTCTCTACAAAAGATTGAAAAATAGCCGGGTGTGGTGGTGCATGCCTATAGTCCTAGCTACTCAGGAGACTGAGGCTGGGTGATTACTTGAGCCCAGGAGGTTGAGGCTGCAGTGAGGTATGATCACAACACTGCACTCCAGCCTGGGCAATAGAGCGAGACCCTGTTTCTATTAAAAAAAAAAGAAAAGAAAGAAAGGAAAGGAAAAATAAACCAACACTAGAATAAAGAACTGAATTTGGGGAAGGAGATAATATAATGGTCTCCAATCTCACATGCTCCGTGCCGTCACACCCAAGTCCTGAAAGTCATCCTCTATGTCACCATTGTATCACTCTCCAGCTCTAAAGAGAAAGTCCAAATACCTGAGCATGTCACCTAAAGCCCCCCACAATCTGATCTGCATCTTCGCTCATGATGTCCCACCCCCAATTCACACCCTGTGCTCTGCCAGCACCATTTGAATTAGCCAGCCAATGACTTCTCTGTGACAACGAGAGGAGGACTCTGCACCAGAATGTAAATCAACGCGTTGCTTCTATCATGGAGAAACTCTTGCAGTGATCAAAGAAATCAAAGAAAAAGGAATCCGCAGAGTCACTTCGTGGATTTATATTCAAGCACAAGCTCCTTTTCTAAATCAACGTGTTGCTTCTATTATGGAGAAACTCTTGCAGTGATCAAAGAAACAAACAAACAAAAAAAGGAATCCGCATAGTGACTTCGTATTTATATTCCAGCACAAGCTCCTTATCTAAATCAATGTGTTGCTTCTATCATGGAGAATCTCTTGCAGTGATCAAAGGAACACAAACAAACAAACAAAAAAGGAATTCGCATAGTGAATTCGTGGATTTATATTCCAGAACAAGCTCCTTATCTAGTGCCACTGCTCTTCCCTCTGGACTTGAAATTCCCTGAATGCTTTGGACATTTGATACCTTCATGCTTTTTGCTCATCTGTTCCCTCTCTGCCTGGAATTTCCTTTCTCCTCTACACCACCTAACTGACCCAAGTGTCTTTGAAGGTTCAGCTTGTGTCATGAAGCCTTTCTTGTCCCCCATGTAGGATTTGTCTGCTGTGCTCTCTTGTACCTCTCCTGTATTGTATGATAGGCTTTGGCACTAGTGCTGTGGTTGCAATCTTGATTTATTTTGGCTTTAATATCTCAGGACATTTTCTACTCAACTCTGTAGTGTGCAGTGCTAGTGGGATGCAGAGCCTTGCCTCTCACTATAGACACTATTTCCCACTCCCTGTCCCATAAGATGGTGTAGTCATACCATGACATGCCCATATCCTAACCTCTGGAACCTGGGAATGTGACCTTATTTGGAAAAAAGGTTTATAGATGTAATTAAAGATCTCAAGGCGAGATCATCCTGGGTTATCTGGGTGGACCCTACATGCCAATGACAAGTGTCCTTATAATAGACAGGAGAAAAGACAGAAGGCAGAGATTAGAGTTACACTAGCACAAGCCAAAGAGTGCCTGGGCTCACTGGGAACTGGAGGAGGCAAGGAGGAATTTTCCTGTGGAGAATTCAAAGGGAGCAGGGCCCCGCTGACAACTTGATTTAGGACGTCTGGCCTCCAGAGCTGCAAGGTAATACATTTCTATTGTTTTCAGCCACCCAGTTTGTGGTCATTTATTACAGCAGCCCCAGGAAACAAATATAGATGCCTGGCCCTATGACCTAGATTCAATCAACCATGAACTCTCATCCTGGACTCTGAATGCAAAGCGAGTTATTCAAAGGCAAAGGCGGGGTGACAGTGTCCTGGCCACATCACTCCCACTAAAAGGGGCCCTTGTCCTTCTCAGAGGATCAGGGTTCAAACCCATTTTCCCGCCCAGGTTCTCTCGATTCTGTACAGTCCCTACTGTATTCCAGAAAATGTTTTCTCTGCTTAAGATATCCAGAATTCCTTTCTGTTGCCTGCAATTCACAATTTTAACTAAATTTTAAAAAATGTGTTGGTCATTGTTGCGGCCATTCCGAGAGAAATATGAAGATTCTGAAAAACATCATTAAGTCCAGAATGGGACTCTGCAACCAATGGCGTACAGTAGCAGAAAGCTCATTTAACTAATCACCTGTAGTTGCAGGAATTAGGTATCCAAGTAGGGCAAGGCTTTGGGAGTTAACATCGTTCTCACTGGAGAATGCTACCAAGGGCATGAGGAATTCAAGAAGGCAGGAAGGCATTTGAATGAGCTTAAGAAAAAAAAAAAACTCAGACACTGCATGTTCTCACTCATAGGTAGGAACTGAACAATGAGAACACATGGACACAGGAAGGGGAACATCACACACCGGGGCCTGTTGTGGGGTGTGGGGAGTGGGGAGGGATAGCATTAGGAGATATACCTAATGTTAAATGACGAGTTAATGGGTGCAGCACACCAACATGGCACATGTATACATATGTAGCTAACCTGCACATTGTGCACATGTACCCTAAAACTTAAAGTAAAATTTAAAAAAAAGAAAAAGAAAAAAAAACTCAAATCATTTTTATTTTTTTATTTTTATTTTTATTTTGAGATGGAGTCTTACTCTGTCGCCCAGGCTGGAGTGCAGTGGCATGATCTTGGCTCACTGCAACCTCCCATTTAATTCTTAACTCGACACAGGCTTGATTCTCTTATCTCTTGAAGCTGTAGTGCTAAGGCAGCTGAAATATAAACTCCAGGTTAGTGAGAATCTACAGGCTGCCAAATTACTTGAATTCACAGCCTCCCCAAATATTTTATGCGAAAGTGAGGGCATTGCCTGTAGGGGTCAAAACTGGGCCCTGAGAACAGGAATGAGAATTTTTGGATGCAGCACTCTGTCACTGCCCTGAAAAGGACAACCCTTACTTCCTCATAGGCCTGCCATTCCCCCGCCAGAGGGAGTTTCCTGTAAGAGGGAGAGAGCTCAGGCCATTCCACACCTCCACGTTCCCTCCCCTTCTCACTGTCCCTAAGTCTGTAACTGGCCACTTTCCTGCATGTTCCAGAGAAAAAATA
Organism: Nomascus leucogenys; assembly: GCF_006542625.1. Taxonomy (NCBI): domain Eukaryota; kingdom Metazoa; phylum Chordata; class Mammalia; order Primates; family Hylobatidae; genus Nomascus; species Nomascus leucogenys. Next base: position 138,685,254 of record NC_044384.1, read on the forward strand.
TTACAAAGTCAAACCCAGAAAGTTTACACACTAGATTTACAGCCCATTGAATTTAGAAGGCAAAGATCTGGGGTAAGTATCCACATATATGGATTCTGAAGGTGACTGCCAAAGAGAAAGAAATGTAATTATAGACTATACTGAGTTTATCAACATGGGCGAGCTTACCAGGGAGTCTGGACTCCATGTGCCAACCTGGGCAACTGAATGCGGTTCTAGGAGCTTGCTCATCTGTCAAATCAAAACCTGGACTCAGTGGTGGCCTCACCAGAGTTGAGATGCTGTGTATTTGTTGGTTAAAGGTCAACTAAGGCGTAGCAAGTGGGCCTGTTTCATGCCCTGCAGTGGCTACTATATTGACGGTTAGTGACACAGAAACAGTTTGGGGAAGAGTCATATAAATGAACTTCTCAGAATTGCTCATAGTGCAAGAATCTGCCTGTCTATCTATCTATCTATCTATCTATCTATCTATCTATCTATCTATCTATCTATCTATCTATCTATCTATCTATCTATCTATCTATCTATCTATCTATTGAGCTATCTATCATCTGTCTATCTCTCTGTCGCAGGTGAGCAGCAACTGTCTCGGCCAGTGGTGCAGGTATAAACGAATTTACCAAGACAGTTGTAGGTAAAGAAAAGCAGATTTATTAGGGAAACTTGGAAAATATGTTGCCAGGTTGCAATGGGCAGAATCAGCAGAAGAGGAGCTGACTGACAGGAAACCAAGGCTTGCTGGAGATTTTACAGAACGGTTCTTGTGCTGATTGATAACGCCAAGGTAACAGGGAGCTCACCTGCATTCTTCTGTCAGCCAAGGAGCTTGATGATAAATGGAAGTGTCTGATGATGAGCAGGAAGTTTGTGAGTTACGCATGTTATTTGCTCAGAGGCTTATAGGTCCTGGGCCATGAAGAAAGGCAGACTTATAGCTTATTTGCTTTCTCTCTTTGCTTTCCCCTGGTCCTGTCAGCCTGACTCCTTTTTCCTAATTAAGACTCCACACTGTCCATCTATTTTTTTTTTTTGGAGACAGGGTCTCACTCTGTCATGCAGGCTCCAGTGCAGTGGTGCAATCACAGCTCACTGTGGCCTTGACCTCCTGGGCTCAAGCAGTCCTCCCACCTCAGCCTCCCCAGTAGCTGGGACTACAGGCATATGCCATGGCACCTGGCTAATGTTTTTGTATTTTTTTCTTTTTTTTTTTGTAGAGAGAGGGTCTTGTTATATTGCCCAGACTGGACTTGAACTCCTAGCCTCAAGCCATCCTCCCGCCCTGGCCTCCCAAAGTGCTGAGATTACAGGCATGAGCCACTGCAAGAATGTATTTTGTTTGTTTGTTTGTTTGTTTTTGAGACAGAGTCTTGCTCTGTCGCCAGGGTGGAGTGCAGTTGCATGATCTCAGCTCACTGCAATCTCTGCCTCCTGGGTTCAAGCTATTCTCCTGCCTCAGCCTCCAAAGTAGCTGAGACTACAGACACGTGCCACCATGCTCAACCAATTTTTGTATTTTTAGTAGAGATGAGGTTTCATCACGTTGGCCAGGATGTTCTTGATCTCTCGACCTCTTGATCCACCCACCTCAGCCTCCCAAAGTGCTGGGATTACAGGTGTGAGCCACCATGCTCAGCCAAGAATATTTTTAACTCAAGAAAATAAGATGGTCATGGTGACCTCCTTGCTTGACACTCTAGGGCTTGCTTGACTGGGGTCGTGAATAGGTTGACAGCTATCTGTGTGCACAGTAACACATTGCTCTCCTCTCCAGGCTGATCTTGCGATTGGCACTGCTGAGTGCTCCATCGACCAGCAGAAGTAATAAACCCTGAGCCCACGGCATTATACAAAGCCTCAAGGGAATCAGCCATCTGTCTGACAGCAGGCTGATTGTCTGGGGTCACCTTCCATCCTGGAGGGGGCAGTAACTGGAGAGGGATTCAACAGAGTAGACATTTAATCTGCATTTGAATTTTCTCTTTGCCCACAATGCTTCTAGTTGCAACACCATCTGCTAGCAGCACCTCCAGGAGGCTCTCCAAGGAAGATTCTTTGCCCTCAGGCCTCCATCTGGGGCATGAGCAGGCATAGGCAGGATTTGGGAGGAGGCAGCAGGAGCAGAAGTCAAGTTAAGTATTACCCCAACTCCCTCCCAGATAGGTCTGGGTTGAACAATGGCTTTGTCCTTTGCCTGCAGATCGCAGCTCCTACTGGGCAGCTCTTTCCTGGGGTTAAAGTTATGCCAAATTCTGGTATCCAGCCTTTCTGCTTTCCCTTTCAGGCTAAGGATGGTAATCCTGTCAGTGCTAACCCCAGGATGCTTTGCCATCCCTGGTTAGTTTTCTTAACCTTGCTGACACTTTGTGAATGGGCCTTTTACTAAACTCTCTTTAGTAACATCTTTTGAATACACCACTTTTTACAGAAATCTGTACTGATATGTTATTTTAATTTTATTTTTTATTTTTTGTATTTTTAGTAGAGATGGGGTTTTACCATATTACCCAGGCTGGTCTCAAACTCCTGACCTCAAGTGATCTGCCTGCTTCTGCCTCCCAAAGTGCTGAGATTATAGGCATGAGCCACTGCACCCGGCCCATATGCTATGTTAATGAAACTAATATATAGTATCTCACACAACGTTGCTGCTGACCAAGAAATTATAGTGAAAAAAAAAAAGTAAAGCATAAACAATGCCCTCTTACTGATCCTACCATGTATTCATCACCTAAAAATCCCTGGCCTTTTACGATGGTGAAATAGTCTCTAAAAGTCTCAGTTAAGCTGCAAGTGGGAAAATCTTTGGAGCTGGGAAAGTGGCTTTGTACATATAGTCCTCCCAATGGAGAACTAGGGCAGGTGCCGAGTGTGGCAGCAGGAACTCACCAGTGGCACTGGGTCCTGGTCCGACTGACTGTTGTACCTAAGACTCCTGGCATGGTGGAGCTTCCCTGGGGCACATTTACTCTCCAAGTCTAGTTCTCTGGCTTTCTGTGTCTTCCATATTTCAATAAATTCCTGATCAGTCCAAACATCACGAGTCAGTTTCTGTTGCTTGTAATCACCAACCATGGCTCACACAGAACTGAGAAAACATTATCGTATTCATTTGTTGCTGCTTGTTTATTGCCCCCAACTTTTACTCTTTATGGACAGTGACCATACCTGTCTCATCTCTTTATCCGTAACGTCTGTCACCATATCTGGCAAATATGTTGGTGGTGGATTATCATCAGTTGAAGGAATGAATGCCTCCAAATAGCTAGAAGCATCAGTTTATTTATTTTTATTTTTATGTTTGAGACAGACGCTTGCTCTGTTGCCCAAGCTGGAGTGTAGTAGCACCATCTCGGCTCACAGCTACCTCCACCTCACAGGTTCAAACGATTCTCAGAACTTAGCTTCTGAAGGAGCTGGGATTACAGACACGTGCCACCATACCCAGCTAATTTTTTGTATTTTTAATAGAGACTGGGTTTTGCCATGTTGGCCAGGCTGGTCTTGAACTCCTGACCTCAAGTGATCTGCTCGCCTCAGCCTGCCAAAGTGTTGGGATTACAGGCATGAGCCACTACACCTCCCCTAGAAGCATCAATTTAAAAGCATTTTTTTTCTTTCCTGCTACTTTTAGAAGAAAGGAGCAAATAATAACTTCTAAATTTTATTCTGGGGTCAGTCTATATATGTTCAACAATTATGCAGTCAACAAAATATCAAGTATATTGTTCAGGGGAGTGGACCACTTAGATTCCCATGGGCTTAAACCAGCAAATCTACTAATCTATTTGTATCTCTTCTCGTATACTCTTTCTTCCTGGAAGAGAGATGAGGATGAACTATCTGTACTTCTATAACGCAAACCCCACTAACCGTACACGGAATTCTACGTTCTGGACAATTAACAGCTTCTCTCCTGTAATTTTCTTCTCTCTCTTCTCAGTCATCGATTTCCCCCATTAGTGTAAAAAATACACTTCAATATCTCAACTGAAAAAAAAAATCTGCTTATGTATGACCATAGATCATGATCCAGTCTCAACCCTAACTTCTCTGCTTCCTTTTATGGCAAAGTTCTCTTACAAATAATGCTGCCTCTATCTGTTGGCTTTCCTTTGATCTGAAAACTTTAGCTTTATGATCTTTTAGGGGATCATAAAACACCTGTCAACCACAGACGTGAAGAGGGGCACCTAGCAAGCTGTGTAACCAGGTGAGCTACTTCAAAAAAACAAAGCAAAACAAAACCCTGCCTGTTGCCGTCCTGCCTCCTGTCCCTTTTCATGCAAGGGAAGTGAAATGCTTTTATTTTACAAATAATGCAGCCGTTTACTTTTCATCAACCTCACAACATTAGTTTCACTGCAACGCAGGCAGTACTCCAGACTGCCACGTTTTGCTTCCAGCCTTCATCACCACTTGAAACATCTATTGGCCAACCTGTTGTCTGGAACGAGCAGGACTTGCAGGTGACTTCATATCCCTGGAAACTTATTCTGTTGGGGCTCATTCTTCCATTGCCCTTGAATGAAAATCAGGCAGGCTCACAGATTTTTTATAAATTTCAATAATAAGTAAATGCTCTCCAAATCACAAAACATTCTCACTTCTGATATTAAGATTCCTCATCCAGTATAAAATCCAGGCTCCAAGTTTCATCACCATTTGAAACTTCTCATCTTCAGCTTGGACCTGCTGCTATCAGGAAGCTTGCAGTGGGAAAGATTTCTTCTCTTGGTGCATCCTTCACTCCCAGCTCAGTAGTTAATAGGACAGGGTTGCGGTGGTGGTGAGGGGAGCAGGCAAGGAGAGGTTAGGGAGCCAGAAAAGTCCTTTTCTTTTCTTTTCTTAAGAGACAGTGTGTTGCTTGTCACCCAGGCTGGAGTGCATTGGTGCGATCATGGCTCACTGCAGCCTTGAATTTCTGGGCTCAAGCCACCCTTCCACCTCAGCCTTCTCAGTAGCTGGGACTACAAGTGCTTGCCACTATGCCTGGCTTTTTAAAAAAAAAATTAAATATATTTTTAGATCTCACTATAATGTACAGGCTGGTCTCAAACTCCTGGCCTCAAGCGATCCTCCCATCTTAGCCTCCCAAAGTACTAGGATTACAGGTATGAGGAGCCATTGCATCTGGCCAAAATGTTCTTTTTGACTGGTACTGGTGTGAACTGAGTTCACTGATCTCTGGGCATGGTTGGAACTAAAGGCTGTTCTCGTTCATGAAGCATTTTTGTGGACCTCATGGAATCTTTCACTGGCTCTGTGCAGACACTCATGGATGAAGTCCTTTCACCAGCAGTTTTCTGAAACGGATAATCCACTATCCTGCTGGCTGCCTATGACAGTTCCATGTCATCCACCCCTACACCTCCAACATGTTTCACCTGCCATCTCTTCACCTCTCCAGATGAGATCCTAGCCAATGCCATCTGTCTTTCGTGGCCCACAGCTAGTCCAAGGAAAACAAGCACCTTTGTTCTCTCTTCAGTGAGAGCAGCAGTTACTTCCCAAACAATACTCACCCTCTGCTGCCATAGGTTGCTTCTACCAGCCTTTAGATTTTTTCACGCATAGCTCGGTCCAGACCGCTGTGTCTGAGATCTCATCTGCAGTGCCACATAGCCAGCTTTCTGTGTGGTCCTCCTGAAGTCCCTGTCACTTGACTTGAGGATGGGGAGAAACACCTTCTTCTCTCCTCCCACGATGCTGTGAGTGTGTTGGCAAGGGAAGGGGCACCCAGAGCACGCCAAAAAAAAATCTTCCTAAATACATCTCCGCAGTGTCCAACTGGGTATTGGACTAAGGGCCACAAAACCAGATTTCCTATTATTCAGACTTAAAAAGCAATGCAATTCTGACACGTGCCACAAACCCGGATAAACCTGGAAGACATTATGCTCAGTGAAATAAGCCAGACATGAAAGGACAAACACTGCATGATTCCACTCATGTGAGGTTCCTGGAACAGTCAGATACATAGAGACAGAAAGCAGAATGGTGGCTGCCAGGGCCTGGGGAGTCGTGGTAAAAGGAGCTTAGTGTTTAAACGGCCTGGAGGTTCACTTTGGGAAGATGAAAAAGTTCTGGCAATGGATGATAGTGATGGTTGCACAAGACTGTTAATGTATTTAAAGCCCCTGAGTTATATAATTAAAAATGGTTAAATGGTCATTTTTATATTATGCATATTTTACCACAATAAAAAACATTTCAGTCATTTCTTCTGCAAGTCCTGCTGAGGTAGTCTAGCAACTAGCTTCAGAACATGAGAGTCATTGTCACCTAGCGTATTTGGGACCATGCCTGTTATCAAGCCATTGTCTCTCCCCTCCAAACACTCCCTCCTACACACCGCTTTGTGTGGAGAGGGCGGGACTCTGTAAACAGCACTGCTAGTTTACTGTCTGTGCTGACAGGGGACACTATAGGAAGCCTGGAAGGACAGGGTGGGAGAGGAGGCCGGCTCCTCTCTGTTTGCCTCCTATTCCTGCCAGAGTTGGCCAGCAACAGCCCTTCACCCTGGCAGCGGCATTTGTTTCCAATAGCAGTCAGTTTCCAGTTTCTTTCACTTTCCCAGGACTAGCTCTTTTGCACACCCCTAAAAGACACCTCACCCACACAAGCAAGGCTCCTCCCAAGAGATCTGCCTCCCAACTCCTCAGGGACTCTCCTCTGAGCTCTCAAAGTCTCCGCACCAGCCGGCCAGCCCCACCTCCTCGGGAGTCTGGGTCCCAGCTCTAGGGACCCCTCGTCCAAGCTTCTAGGTTCTGAGAAGCTCATTCTCTTTGTCCCCTCAGCACAGGGGGCAGCTGCTTCCTGCTGTTATTCTTGCCATCCTGCCTCATTTGTTCCCTCTTTGCATTGCTCTCTCTAACCAATTCCTTATATTAAATTTTCTCTGTTAACATAACTGATGGGGTTTTCCCTCCCAGACTCTACCTAACACTGCTGTATTTTTGCAAAACATGAAAACAATAAAGAGTTCCTTTTCAGTATTTGGCTAGAGTTATTTATGGCTTGTCTCTCCCAGTGAGTTTGTAAATTCCATGAAATCAGGGTTTGTTTTTTTTTTTTTTTTGGTTCACGGATGCTATGTTCTGCATTCTAAACACGGCCTGGCCCAAAGCAGGCACCCAATCTTACCTGTTGGACAAATAAATAGGAAATATTTAAACATAAAAAAAGTAATTTTGGTCATGAAAATATGCTTATAATATGTAAAAGTGATAACCACATCTAAATATATTTGCAGGAAAATAAGTAGCTGAACTCTCTTTTTCTGAAATTTTTAGTAACATCCATTTTCTGCTTCCCCCGCCGCCCATTTTCTTGTTTGCTAATTTTTGTCAGTGGTGTTTCTCCATTTTTTCCCTGCAGATTAGGGCGAGTTGTCCACAAGATAGTCATTCAGCCAGTAAAACACTTTTTAATGTCGACTGTATACTGGATATCGCACTAGATGCTGTAATTACAAGTTCATTTTAAATCCAGCTAATACACAATTCGAAATTGGCACACCAACACAATATGTTAAACCTCACAAAGAAAACTTCAAAAGTAGAACTCAGAGGATTTCATTATTATGAAAAAATGCCGTACTGGGAGAACCCTGAGGTCACAGGCTCAGGCCCGTCGTTCCCTGGCAAAGTGACCCTAGGCAAAATATTTAGCTTCTGTGGGTACATGCTCTTTCCTCTTAGAAATAAAGAAATATCAAAATGAAAAACAAAACAAAAAAGAAAAAAATTGAAAAAAGGGGAAACAAAAAGAAGAAAAATAAATAAATACCAGTATTTGATACTACAGCAGGGAAACGACAGTTAACAAAACTTTGTTGTCTATTTCAAAATAGCTACAAGAACTGTAATGTTCCCAAGGCAAAGAAAAGATACATGTTTGAGGTGATGGTATGCAAATTACTCAGATTAATCATCACATATTGTATGCATGTGTCAAAATATCACCTGTACCCCCAAAATATGTACAACTATGATATATCATTTAAAAATGCAAAAAATGAAGAAATACAGATACTTTCTGAAGTGCCTTTCCTCTTTTAAGACTGAGCCTTCATAGAGAAATGTGCTTTAACATCCCCCAAATCACAACACAGCTTTCGAGCATTGGCAGCCAATATGCAGACTTGAATTTCTTCTTATCACAGTTCCCAAACGCGTTACCCTGTACAGACTAAGAGACTAGAAAGACATGAAGTGACTGACAGGAAGCCAAAAGTGTCATAAAAAGCCTTGGTGCCAATTCCTATTTCCAGTTCCAAATAAAATTGTGATTTTCTGTAGCGATACTTTTAAAACTTCGCTGGATATTTTTAGGACCTTAATCCATGGAATAGTATTAATATTGACAGCTGCATTAACCATCTCACACATTTGAATACACTGCAAGCCTCAAAAAAGGTCAGCAGAGCTGGCTCATCACTTTCACTGATGTAAATCTGTAGGACCGCCCAGAAGGCGTCTGCTCTAGATCTGAACAACAGAGTCCACGTTTACCAAGAAGCCCTGCACCAAGCCATGAAAGTGAATTGGAATCATGGAGCAATGAGAAGAGGAAGGCACCTGCCATAATGTGCTCTCTTCACTGTTAGGTTGGGATGGAGAATACTGAATACATGACGACCTAAAAGTTGGGCAAATGACACTTTGGAAATAAGAGTGAATAAATGAGGAGAAATAGGCTTACATAAAAAATAGGACCAAAAGTTCAAGGACAGTGAAGGAAGACACTGGTCTGTTTAATAATAACAGATGTCTACAAGCTAATGAAGTAAATTTGTTTTGTTTTGTTTCATATATTTTTGTTCACAGAAGTGAAACACTTTGCACATTCCTGGAAGAAAACCAAGTGGTATTGGAGTTATCACCAGGAGAGGGGCTAAAGGGAAGGGTTATTCAGCAACAATGAGGTCACCAAGGAGCTCTAATAGTTCTGCCTCGTTATGCGTGGTGGTTGGCCCTCTGTATCTGAGTTCCACATGGGCCAGTCTGACCAACTGTGTATCAAAAACATTTAAAATCAGAATCATGCCTGTAATTCCAGCATTTGGGGAAGCTCTGAGGTGGGAGAATGGCTTGAGGTCAGTTTGAGACCAGCCTGGGCCAAGTAGCAAGACCATGTCTCTACAAAAAACAGAAAAAAAAAATTAAAACATTAGCGGGGTGTGGTGGTGCAGGCCTGTAATCCTAGCTACTTGGGAGGCTTAGGTGGGAGGATTCCTGGAGCCCAGGTGCTTGAGGCTACGGTGAGCCGTGATTGTGCCAGTGCACTCTACACTCCAGCCTGCGGTATAGAGCAAGACTCAGTCTCTAAAAAAAGAAGAAAGAAACAATAAAAAGAGAATTTTTAAAAAAAGAAAAAATATTAGGAAAAAATAAAAAATAATACAAATAAGAGATACATTATTACAACTACTTAGCACTTACATTGCATTAGGTTATTGCAAGTAATCTAGAGATGATTTAAAATAATGGGAGAATGTACCCAGGTTATATGCAAATACTATGCCCTTTTATGTCACAGAGTTGAGCATCCATGAATTTTAATACAGGGGTGTCGGGGTAGAGTGGGTCCTGGAACCAATCCCCTTTGGATGCAAAGGAGTGACTGGGTGTGTTTGTATACTTATTTATATATACACAACACAAAAACATACGAAGGTAGATTTACAGGCCTCTGTGAGCCCAAAGGTAGCTAGCACTGTCCCAGAGACTAGGATGGATGGAAACCTGTGTAATCAAGAGACGGTGGGCCAGTTTTTTTGTTTGTTTGTTTGTTTTTAGACACAGTTTCACTCTCTCGCCTAGGCTGGAGTTCAGTGGCGCAATCTCAGCTCACTGCAATCTCCACCTTCCAAGCGATTCTCCTGCCTCAGCCTCCCGAGTAGCTAGAATTAAAGGTGCATGCTACCACGCCCGGCCAATATTTTGTATTATTAGTAAAGATGGGGCTTCACCATGTTGATCAGGCTAGCCTCAAACTCCTGACCTCAGGTGATCCACCCCCCTTGGCCTCCCGAAGTGCTGGGATTACAGGTGTGAGTCACTGCACCCAGCCCATTTTTCGGTTTTATACAAATATGTGTAAGAGCAGGCTTATGTGACCACTGTTGAAGGCCTGCAAATGTGTTGCTTCTCCATGGGGTGAGTCAGGCCAGGCCTGTGTAGATAATGAACAGCATGGCTCTCTACCCACCATACTTCACCTCTTCTAGTAACTGACCCTGTCAAACAGGACCACACCTCCTGCGAGAGGCAGAGGTACACTCTTGCGACACAGGGAGGGGCCTTCTGTCCCTCCCACCCTGAGGACTGACTCCTCCCAGAGTTGGGAGCTGAACCGGGAGTCCACGTGGCCATCGGCTCACAGCTCACGCCTCCAAATATCACTGTCTTAAGATTCCAGTTAACCTGATTGCATTCCATTAAAATGCAGACCTCCACTTAGAAAGCATTAAGGGATTTTGGTAATTTATTTAAAACTATGTAGCTCTTTACAACAAATATACCAGAAATTGCTAAAATGTCTGTCACTGGATAATGTCTGTTTATGAAAGGAAAAGTCTCCTTTTGTAGCAATTCCAGCCAAACAACAAGCCTGAGGCTTTCTAGATTAAAGGGACAGAAACCAGGAAGATCCGCCCACTTCCTCACTCTTCTTGACCTCATCCCCATCACACAGGCCACATGCCCAGAAAGTCACATACTCCCGTAGAACTTTATGGTCCCTTGGGATGTGTGTCTTCTGTGACTTGAACAGTATTTCATTTAAAATAGCACCTTTGGCCAGGTGGTGACTCATGTCTGTAATCCCAGCACTTAGGGAGATTGAGGTGGGTGGATTGCTTCAGCCCAGGAGTTTGAGACCAGCCTGGGCAACATGGTGAAATCCCATCTCTACTAAAAATGCAAGAATTAGCTGGGTGTGTTGGTGTGTGCCTGTGGTCCCAGCTGCTCAGGAGGCTGAGGTGAGAGCCCAGTAGGCAGAGGTTGCAGTGAGCCCAGATCGTGCCACTGCACTCCAGCCTGGGCAACAGAGCAAGACCCTGTCTCAAAAAGTAAATAAGTAAACAAATTAGAAGACTGTTGTCTTTTTTAGCAGCTGTATAATAAGGACCTTCAGCCTGTCCAAAGACATGGGAAAATTAAACTGTTAACAATGCTTCAAAACCCATTTGTTAAGCTTTGTCCCACTGACCACTTTCATACTGACCATCACTATATGCATAAAGATGTATTTAATACTCTTCTGACATTCTAAGTGGATGAGTAATTATAATTCTACTATGGAAGTGACTACTCACTTAAAAAGAAAAATTGAAAACTCAAGAGGCTTTGCCATTGTTAAGGAGCTTCTTTCATTAGAAAGGATGCATTTAATTATTAGTTCATTGGTGGAGAAAAGCTAAAAACAATCTAAATGAAGAGGGTCTGAGTTGGTCAAATGCTAACTGGAGAATGTCATCCTTTTTAATGCCAACTTTAACCCAAGAAAAATCTCTGGGGTAAACAAATCATCGTTGTCATCATCCCTGCCATTTCGTTATGGTCTGGTGAGGTTCAGTCTTTGTAGGGGAGCTATAGGATGGAGTAGTAGTTCAGAAAAGGATTTTTCTAGACCTACAGTCCCAAGGTCAAGTCTCAGCTGTGCCACTGTCTAGTCCTATGAAATACATTTGTTCCTAATACCTTTGATGACTTTTTACCTATATGCCTTTGTTCAACCCACTGGTATTTAACTTAACTGATCAAAGATTTCTGGAAATAGTGCATATCTTTGGATGATCATTTCAGAAAGAGAACAAATTCAGGAGATGACTTACCCAGGATCCTAGAGATATGTCTTGTTTGGACATGTAAAACTTGTAAAACATTTCTGCTTCTCAATTTGAATTTTGTGTACTGTTAAAAAATACCTAGAATGTCATTACCTATCCTTCCAACACCTTAAGAGTATTCAGCATCGGTGTCTGTAAGGAAGGTGAGTACTAGAGTACTACCTAACCTAAAATGCTTTTGGATTATAATCTCATAATGTAAACATGGAAAGGAACACTGTAAAATGGAAGCAAGGTAATAAGAATGTGGTAAAGCCTATTTTTTTGCTTCTCTTGGAAAACAAGGCTTGCAGACTTCCCCACTGCACCCAGCCCCTCAACAAACCCTACGAAGCCCAGGTCCCATCTCGAACAGGATGGTTCCCCTAACCCTATGTGCTAGAAATGAGGGTGCTCTGTGAATTCCCACAGCACCCAGTTCTTACTCTCATACATTGGATGGCATTCATGCATGCCATCTCCTGTATTAATCAAAGAAGTCCCAGGCTAAATAAATGGCCACTGAACTAAAAATTTAGACCAATTTAAATAAATGCTGTGCCACATGGCTAAACAATAGAAATAGCTGTATTATCATGGAAATCTTTCCAACACATGCTTTTATGTCTATCTAAATAGTCTATAAGTAACACACTTTTTATTGGTAACATATGAGCTAATTATGACAAAATATTACAGAACAGCAATGTCTAGCTTGTAAATAACACATCTTTATTGATAACATAGGGGTTATCCATAAAGATGACAAACTATTATACAATAGCAATGCTTTCCAGGGTTAACAAAGCATCTGCATCCACACTAAATGGCACATGGCTGTATTTGTTTGGAGTATTTCCTCCCCCCGCCCCCACCCTGAGCACAGAGACAGGGTCTTACTCTGTCACCCAGGCTGGAGTGCAGTAGCTCCTAAGTAGCTGGGGCCACAGGTATGGGCCACCATGCCAGGATACCGTTTTTTTTACTTTTTGTAGAGATGGGGGTTCTTACTATGTTGCCCAGGCTGGTCTTGAACTCCTGGGCTCAAGTGATCCTTCTACCTTGGTCTCCCAAAGTGCTGGGATTCGAGGCGTACATCAGCATGCCTGGCCATGGAGTGCTTCTTTTTTTTTCTTTTTTTCTTTTTGAGACAGAGTCTTGCTCTGTCACCCAGGCTGGGGTGCAGTGGCACTATCTTGGCTCACTACTACTTCCGCCTCCCAGGTTCAAGTGATTCTCCTGCCTCAGCCTCCCGAGTAGCTGGGTCTACAGGTGCCCGCCACCACACCCGGCTCATTTTTATATATTTAGTAGAGATGGGGTTTTGCCATGTTGCCCAGGCTGGTCTTCAACTGCTGAGCTCAAGCAATCTGCCTGCCTCAGTCTCCCCACATACTAGGGTTACAGGCGTGAGTCGCTGTGCCCCAGCCTGCCCCATCTTGCTGTTGGCTGTCACTTCTCACTCTCATTGTTCCTGTCTCCACAAGCTCCTCCACTTTCTAATTTCCTGCTTGTAGTCTACCTTGGGCTTAAAAAAAAAAAATCAAACAACTAAACTTTTTGGGATCCTATCAAAAATATGAAGAAAAAGACTTTCGGGTCATCAGAGGGGTTAGCTTTCGATAAAGGAGTTTGGTGACATCCTGTACTGACAGCTCACAGGCCACCTTGGTTCTGGACAGGGATCTAGATGCTGGGGAAGGCTGGCCACACCATGTCTTCTGGCTAAGCCCTTGGGTAGTTGGCCTTCTGATTGCCAGCCTTCTGCTTTTTAGCCAAATCTCCCTGCCACCATCTCTATGCTCTGTGTTCACTGTGATGCTAGCTGTTTCTTTCAAACTGAGCTCCTCAATAGCTTGGATTTTGTAGTTCCCTCCAGAGTCTCCGAATCCACACCTGCTTAATACCTACAAAAACCAATTCAGCCATATGGCTTGAATGCTTATATCACACACAGAGGCTTTTGGTTCTGAGTAAGTGCCACAATTATGAAAATTGCACTGAAGTAGGGAATAATGCCAGTTGAAAGAATGGCCTCATTTGCAGGCAGCTTGCACTGTATTTTATAAGAATGTGTTTGAAATTTTAAGCTTTCCTGTGGCAGCAAATTGTACTTCTCCTAGTGGGAGGAGTTATTAAGTCTGTGACCAGAAAAAACCAGACTGTTTTGGAAAGTTTAATTTTTTCGGTTTTCATATTCCATTTTATGACTGTGTTTGTTTTTTCAGAGATAAGCGTGTGTATAAGAAAACAGTCTTATCTCTGAACCAAGCACACAGCTCACATCTGTAATCCCAGCACTTTGGGAGGCTGAGATGGGAGGATCATTTGAGGCTAGGAGTTTGAGACCAGCCTAGGCATCATAGTGAGACCCCCATCTTTACAAAAACAAACAAACAAACAAACAAAAAACATTAGCCTGGTGTGGTGGCACGCTTGTAGTCCCAGTTACTCAGGAGGATAAGGAGGGAAGATTGCTTGAGCCCAGGAGTTTGAGGCTACAATAAGCTGTGATTGTGCCACTGCACTCCAGCCTGAGTGACAGAGAGACCCCGTCTCAAAAACAAACAAACAAGCAAAAACAAACAAACGAAAAGCACAGTCTATTATTTAGAGTTAAAAACTACAAATACTATTTTTTAACCTCAATGAATTCTATCATAAACTGCTTTAAAAAAAAAACAAATTAAACAGGAATACAGAACTCTAGCTCTAAATTTAAAATTACAAAATAAATAAGACAAAGCATTCGACCTGAAGTCTCTGCGGCAGGACGGAAATGTTCTGGTAGATGGCTATAAAACATCTCACAGAAGCTAGAAGGCCATCTATTTTGTAAAATACACAACTAGTTTGCTTATTGCCAAGAAAGATGACGATGTGTTATCAACTGTAAGATGTACCCCATGCCAATGATGTTGAAATGTAAAATAATGTTTTTCAAAAAGATGAAATACAATATTTTGGAAAATAGCTTTAAAATAACAAAAGTAATGTCACAATAATGACATGAGTCTATTTGAGTTTCCATAGAAAAGCCAATATTCTACCTTGATCATCAAATCTCTGTTTTAGGGCATCCTACATTGTTAGAAAATGAGAAGTTACACAGTTCATGTACGAGAAGACCAGAGTCAAAAACAGGTGAATGGATTACAAAACCAAAGCTGATGCGATTGGTGTCATTTATATATATTTGGGAATCAACCAGTATGGAAACAGTATGATTACTTTCTCGAGGAGCAAGGACTAGAATCCATACGGAATGATTCCACATGTCCACAGATCTATCATGCCACGCTGCAGTCTAGTTTAAATAATCAGAAAACAGAGGCTACTCAGGCATAGCTTTAATGAAAGTAGCCATTGCACAAGGTTTTAAAAAACTTGTATACATTTTTGTTTTGTTTGAGGCAGGGTCTTCTTCTGCTGCGCAGCCTGGAGTGCAGTGGTGCAATCATGGCTCACCACAGCATTGACCTCCAAGGCTCAAGCAATCCTCTCTGCTCAGCCTTCTGAGTAGCTAGAACTACAGGCACACTCCACCATCCCCAGGCTAATTTTTTTTTCGTAGAGATGGGGTTTCGCCATGTTGCCCAAGCGGTCTTGAATTCCTGGGCTCAAGCGATCTGCCTGGCTCTGCCTCCCAAAACGCTAGGATTACGGGCATGAGCCACTGTGTCCTGTCAGTATACGTGTGTTTTTTTGTCTTGTTTTGTTTTGTTTTGTTTTTGTGACGAAGTCTCACTCTGTCTCCCAGGCTGGAGTGCAGTGGTGCAATCTTGGCTCACTGGCAACCTCCACCTCCCAGGTTCAAGCGATTCTCCTGCCTCAGCCTCCCGAGTAGCTGGGACTACAGATTCATGCCACCACACCAGGCTAATTTTTGAATTTTTAAAGTAGAGATGGTGTTTCACTATATTGGCTGGCTGTTCTCAAACTCCTGACCTCATGATCCGCCCACCTTGGCCTCCCAAAGTGCTGGGATTACTGGAGTGAGCCACAACACCCGGCCTCTAGTATACATGGTTTAGTGATTACTATTTACCCGTAATAAAAAGCTCCATGTAAAAATATAACATAATTTTTCCTCCATTTTTTAGTTATTCAATTATTCTTGAATTTCCTGCTTTAATGGATAAATCATAATACTCAGCGGACTGGGAAGAATTCAAACCCCCAAATCATGTGGCTACAAGTTTTTAACTTGACAACTGAGTTGACAAGCCCCACCTCATCTACAGCACAAACACACAGCCACAGCGTGAAGTCAGTCAGCTGTTAGCTGCAGCAGTGGTAGGATTTCTAGTAGGTTCTGCCTTTCAAAGATTCACTCTCATTCTAAAGTGGTATGCTACACATAAAACCATCAATCTGGCCAGGCGCAGTGGCTCATGCCTATAATCCCAGTACTTTGGGAGGCTGAGGTTGGCAGATCACTTGAGCTCAGGAGTTCCGGACCAGCCTGGACAACATAGCGAGACCCCGTCTCTACAAAAAATATAAAAATTAGCTGGGTGTAGTGGCACACACCTGTGGTCCCAGCTACTTGGGGGGCTGAGGTAGGAGGATCGCTTGAACCCAGGAGGCAGAGGTTGCAGTGAACCAAGATCACACCACTGGACTCCAGCCTGGGTGATAGAGGGGACCCTATCAAAAAAAAAAAAAAAACAAACAGAACCAATTTTATGCCAGAACACGTCTTCTTAAGGAGAACAAAAATCTTCTGTATGCACATACTGCCAACACATTTTAAAAGGCCCACATTTTAACAAGTAGAATAGACAAACTATCAGACAAGAGATCATAAATTATATTGGCTGAAAAAAATTGTTAAAATTATCTAACTCAACATTCTGCATGTAGGTTTCTACACATAATGTACATGTATGGGTGTGTCTACATAGCTTTTTGAAGGGAATGGCATATGATGAAGCCCATTTTTCCATAGTTATGATGGTGTGCTAGCAAAGCAAGAATATCAAGGTCTGCATGTCTGCCAACTCAATGCATAGCCCCAAGAGCTTCCTGCAGAGGAAATCTAGCATGGAGAATCCAGTCCATGTCTGTAGGACAAAACATTAATGGTAGAAGGCTGGAGAAACTTGTGGATGGTTGGCATTGCAGCTTCAGGGCTGGCATTCTCTCTGGTTTCAGGTGTGTCTGTTAATGGATTCTGTGGTCTCTGACCCAAGTCTTTAACCAATATGAAACTGGATGGCAAGAAGGTGGTCTGCTGAAAAGTCTGATTGAATATATTCTCCTCGCCTGCTAAAAGCTTGGGTGAAATGTCTGCACTGAAGGTGCAGTATAGCTGATTAGATGTTTCCTCTGGGATTAAGGCAACAGAGCTGTTCTGTTTTGTTAATTCCCTTGACTTGGAGCTATGTAGCCCACCATTTGACCTGCCGTCACTTGGAGCCCTGAAGGTAACGTTTTCTACAACTCCTATGCTAGCATCAAGTAAGGTATTTGTTAACTTTAAAAAAAATATGAATTTTTTTAAATTAAAATATTGCATTGGTGTGGTACTTGGGTTACAGCTGATGAACCACTATTGATATTTATTATTAAATAACATTCATAGGCTATATTAGGATTCACTGTTTGTATTAGACAGTTCTTTGTGTTTTGCCAATGCATAATGTCACATATCCACCATTACCATATCACACAGAACAGTTTTTTGTTTGTTTTGAGATGGAATCTCACTCTGTCACCAGGCTGGAGTGCAGTGGCGCACTCTCGGCTCACTGCAACCTCTGCTTCCCAGGTTCAAGCTGTTCTCCTGCCTCAGCCTCCTGAGTAGCTGGGACTACAGGCGTGCACCACCACGCCCAGCTAATTTTTGTATTTTTAGTAGAGACAAGGTTTCACTACATTGGCCAGGATGGTATCTATCTCTTGACCTCTTGATCTGCCCGCCTTGGCCTCCCAAAGTGCTGAGATTACAGGCATGAGCCACTGCACCCGGCCTAGTTTTATTGCCCTACAAATCCCTGGTGTTTAACCTATTCTTCTCTTCCCCCTACACTTGACCAATGGCAACCACTGATATTTTTACAGTCTCTAGAGTTTTGCCTTTCCATATGTCAATTAGCTGGAATCACACAGCATTTAGCCTTTTTCTGACTGGCTTCTTTTACTTACTAATATGCATTAAGGGTTCCACTGTGTCTTTTTGTGACTTGAAAAATCATTTCATTTTAATCACTAAATAATATTCCATTGTAAGGATATACCACAATTTGTTTATCCATTCACCTATTGAAGGACATCTTGGTTGCTTCTAGTTTTTGGCAATTAGGAACAAAGTGGTTACAGACATTTGTGTGCAGGTTTCTGTGTGGGGCTGCCTGTTCATTTTTCAGTCTTCACCGATACAGGTACAGTCCAAGGAGAGCAGGCCTGGGAACACTGTCCATTCTGGGCTGCCATAAGATACCCTGTGGGCTCCATGTTTCTGAAAGCTCCTTAATACCTGTTTGGCTCTCAGCTACCATTTCTGATTGTCAGGTAACTTCTGCAGATGTATTTTCTTAAGCTTGGTTACTACTAATGACTGAAATGTATATATTTCCCTCAAGGCTGCCACTAAAAATGAGCAGATTTCCTCTGTTGACTCCTTAGGTGCCAAAACTGGCTCAGATAATTAAACAGGGGGAGCAATTCCCATATAGTAAATGCAGCAACTCCTTATTTGTCCCAGACGCATGGACATTACTTTCCAGGACTGTAAAGCTCCAGTGGAAATTGTATTACTTAAAACTTCCAATGAAGAGTTGCATTTTGATGTCTCCACTTCCATAAACGGATTGTCTAAATTGAGATCAGCTGCACGTATGCTCTTAACACTGGCATTCAGATATCTACTTCCACAGCCAAAGGAAGAATACCAGTACCTGGAAGCTTTCTGTTCTGCTGTAGCCTGTCTCCTTTCATCTCAGCTTCCAAATCAACAGATACAGATTAAGTATCCCTTTTCTGAAATCTTTGCGACCAGGCCAGGCGTGGTGGCTCACGTTTGTAATCCCAGCACTTGGGGAAGCTGAGGTGGGAGGATTGCTTGAGCCTAGGAGTTCAAGACCAGCCTGGGCAAAGTAGGCTTTTTGTGAGACCTAGTATATACAAAAAATAAACAAAATTAGCTAGGGGTAGTGGCATGAACCTGTGGTCCCGGCTACTTGGGAGGCTGAGGCAGGAGGATCATTTGAGCCCAGGAGGTTGAGGTTCCAATGAGCCATGATGATGCCACTGCACTCCAGCCTGGGCAACAGAGCAAGACTCTGTCAAAAAAAAAAAAAATGAAGGAAAAAGGAAAGGAGAGGAGAGGAGAGGAGAGGAAAATACAAAATGCTTGGGACCAGAAGTGTTTCCAATTCTGGCATATTTGCATAGACATAAACACAATATTCATTTATGATTTATATACAGACAGCTGAAGGTAATTTTATACAATCTTTTAAAATAATTGTATGCATGAAACAAAGTTTGGACTGCGTTTTGACCGCAATCTGTCAAGTGAAGTCAGGTGTGGGATTTTTCCACTTGTGGCATATCATATTAGTGCTCAAAAATTTTTGGATATTGGAGCATTTCAGATTTTGGATTTTCAGGTTAGGGATGCTCAACCTGTAGTTGTTAGACCTGTTCCCTTCCACTCAGGAAGTTCATGGTCCCCTGTGTTACAAAGATGTTCTTGGTCACATGGAGAACTCTTTTTATTATTATTATTATACTTTAAGTTCCAGGGTACATGTGCAGAACACGCAGGTTTGTTACCTAGGTATGCATGTGCCATGGTGGTTTGCTGTACCCATCAACTTGTCATTTACATTTGATATTTCTCCTAATGCTATCCCTCCCCCAGCCCGTGACCCCTGACAAGCCCCAGTGTGTGATGTTCCCCGCCCTGTGTCCAAGTGTTCTCATTGTTCAATTCCCACCTATGAATCAGAACAAGTGGTGTTTGGCTTTCTGTCCTTGTGAAAGTTTGCTGAGAATGATGGTTTCCAGCTTCATCCATGTCCCCACAAAGGGTAAGAACTCATCCTTTTTTATGGCTGCATAGTATTCCATGGCATATAGGTCACATGGAGAATTCTTTTGTTCAATCACATGCTGGTTCTTTGTGCTACTGAAGGCCATCATTTTGTTCAGATTCTGACATTCTAGATGCTAGCCTTGTTCATTTAGAGACATACATTTGTGGTAAATGCATCATGGTAGTTGTGACAGAGAAACTAGCTTCCTTTCTTGTATGGAGATGAAATTTAAGATCTCGGGTGCTTTTTTCAGCAGGGAGTTTGTTTGAATTACCTGCTTCTTCTGATGAATCCTACAAAGGCATAGCTGGGCACCAATCTGTTGCAGTACTATGCTGGAGAAACAGGATCGGAAATATCTTACAGAAGAAAAGAATGCTTTTCTTTTCCTTCCATTTTTAATTTCTTCATTTAAAAACCAATACTTGGGTATATACCTAAAAGAACTGAAAGCAGGGACTCTAAGAGATATCTGTACACTCATGTTCACGGCAGCATTATGCACAATAGGCAAAAGGTGGAAGCAAGCCATGTATCCGAACTGCAGCTGAATGGATAAGCATAATGTGGCATAAACAGACAATGGGGTATTATTCAGCCTTAAAAAGAAAGGAGATTCTGATATACACTGTAACATGGATGAACCTTGAAAATATTATACTACGTGGAATAAATTAATCACAAAAGGACAAATACTATATAGGGATTCCACTTATATAGTATATTAGTCGGTTTTCACCCTGCTGATAAAGACATAAAATGAGGTTTAATGGACTCACAGTTCCACGTGGCTGGGGAGGCCTCACAATCATGGCGGAAAGTAAAAGTCATGTCTTACAGGGGCGGCAGGCAAGAGAGAAGCTGGGGCAGGGAAACTCCCCCTTATAAAACCGTCAGATTTTGTGAGACTTATTTACTATCACAACAGCAGGGAAAACACCCGCCCCCATGATTCAGTTACCTCCTACTGGGACCCTCCCACGATTGGTTGAGAATTGTGGGAGCAACAATTTCGGTGGGTACCAAGCCAAACCATGTCATATAGGTTCCTAGAATAATCAAACTTACACAGGCAGGGTGATTGCCAGGTACTGTGAGGAGGAGGGATGGGGAGTTATGGTTTAACGCGTATGGAGTTTCACTTTGAGAAGATAAAAACATTCTGGAGATGGATGGCAGCGATGGTTGCACAACAATGTGAAAATAAATGTCATTGAACTGTACACTCAAAAAACAGTTAAAATAGTATATTTCATTCTATGTATACTTTATTACAATTTTTTAAAATCAATGTTGCAGTTAATGCTATCAAGCTATAATACTATCACCTTAATCTTGAGTGACCGTTAAGTCTTGGTCACCCCTAGGTTTGCTGAGGCAGTCTCCATTTATGCTTCTGTATTCAGGGCAATCACTAATCATTCCCTCTTCACTCTCAACAGTGTCCTGGCTTGAACAATAAGTCATCTGATCACCCTAGATCTATTTCATAATTGTGTAAGTCACTGAATTGCCATCTTTGTATGCAAATGTCTTAACATTGAGACTGTACCTGTATTTTTTTAATTAATCATAAATTTGATGTCCCATGGAATGTTATAGGCTGATAAAATTTTAAAGGCTTCTGATTACTTTCTGAACACTAGAGCACCAAAAGCAGTCCTTATTTCTTACAAACACATTATTTCTCTAAACACTAAAACCCTCTAACATTTGTCAAGCTCACCTACTTCACTAGCTCCGTGTTAAAAGGAACAGAAAAGACCAGGACATGGTCCCAGATAGTTGCTACTTCTTGCTTCTCTTGGCTACCTTTTTGTTGTTGTTAAAAATATCAACAAATATTCTTTGAAGTCAGAAATATGTTCATGTTTCAATTATTTCCATCTTCCACCTCACTATGAGAGAATACACCACTTTCTCTTCGAGTAAGCTACTGTTCTGCACTTATAATAAAAGTACCATACTATCATAACCTTATTGTTATCCACCCCCTGGACGAATATCTTCTCTCATTTTCCAACTCCAAATATCAGAGGTAAATATAACACAATTTTGTTCAATAACCAAGACCATCCCTTGATGTGCTAATGTAATTTGTGAGTGCAAATAAACTGGTAATTTATTGCTTAAAAATAGAAGAGATCCAATCATATCTACTTCAGTAGTTTGGAAAAAAAGGAATCTGACAAGCACCAGGATATGAAATAAGTAATTAAAGTGAATTCAAGCATACTCTTATGTTATTCTCCAATAAACAAGTCATGTCTATTTCTGTAATCCTTAAAATGAGCATGCTGAAAGTTACAGGGGAGAGAAAGATCCGGGAAAAACACAGATAATTCATCTAACGAAAGAACTAGCAAGCCGTTGCTATTATTTCTCTCTTAGGACATTAGTTTCTTCCTTTGTATTGTGGTTCATTAAATGGGTAGACTATCTGTGGCTTTGAGAAGGAAAAATAATTTTTAAAAAATCATTTTCCTAATATTTTACCTTGATTATGAAACCAAACCTAAGGAACATTATTTCCATTCAATTAGTACCACATGCAGAGGCAGGCGCTTGGTAATTTTTAGTTATTCATTTGCTTGATGCTTTTTCCAGCAATTTCAGCTGCAAAACGATAACATCCATCTGTTTGAAAAGGTAACTGGTTAGCAACTAGCTCCTTTAAAAATTTTTTACAACATATCCTCTTACCTTTCCAAAGTCAATCTGCACCAGCTTTGAAAATAAATATTCTAGCCAAATCTCAGATGAAATATGTTTTAGATATGTGTTAGTCATGATGGATTGTCACACAACATTCACTCCTATGTCCTTCAAGTGTGCATCCCTCTACCTTTGAGGCTAGAAAACTATAAGCTGCATTTCCCAGAGTCCCTTGCAGCTAGGGTTCTGGGCACAGTGTTCTTCCAGAGAGATGAGCAGGGTAAGAAGGAAAGTAGGAAAGTGGAGAGCATCTAAGGAAAACATTTGCTTCCTTGTTTTTGTTGTTGGTAGCAATGTTCAGTCACTAGCTTCCTAGGGTGGAGAGGCATTTTGCAGCAGCCTCTCTGATCAATGGAACACAGCCCAAAAGGTGCACCCTTGATGTTAGCAGTTCTAGTGGTGGTTCTTATTCCCAGCCCCCAGGCTGTGGCAATGACAGCAGCAACCCTGGGGGCCAATCAAGCTTGCTGCCTGGGAGCCAACGCATGAGGCTCAGGCCAGAGCTCCTCCTCTACTTTCAGTTGCAACCTTCATTCCAACCTTCTTGTGAGCACCTAATTCTCATATTCAACCTCTTCCTGCTCAAAATAGTTAGGATAGTTTCCATTATCTGCAACCTAACAGAGAAGAACGAGAAGGTAGAAATGAGCACATTCAATACAGCAAGATGGGACGTAACACCCCAGAAGAACCATGGAAGTGGCAAAGGTTGTGCCTATTTGACATTTGCAGTGACACATTTAAGAACAAGAAGTTCATAGGCTGCACCTTCCAGGACTACCCAAATCAGGACTAACAATCCTTTAGGGCCTAGGGTTGATGCTGAGACATATTAACAAAGGCTGGGAAATAATCGTCGGGACCCCTCGAGAGAAAAGAAGGGAGGACAGAAGGGAACAGGGAAAAGCAAAGAGAATAAAAACACGCATATGTGTGAAGCGGATCATACATCAAACTCCTCAAGTGCCCTCCTCCCCCTACCACCTCATCGTCATCTCTAAAAACAACCACAGTTTACTTCTTTAACCTAGCTGAGTCAAAGGCCTGTCTAGTGTGGAGGAGATGCAAGTGTGACAGCCTCTGGCTCCCAAAGGACACTGATTACTAAGAGTACAGCATATTCTATACTCTATGCTATAGGAGTATACTAGGAGTATATTCAGTATACCCAGATGGGGGATTGAACCAGTGAACCAAATATTCAGTTCTAGAGTCAATTAGGCAGCAACCTCTCTGCAGCCTCCAGGAGATGATATTTGGTCAACACACTCCTACTTCTTGTTATAAATCCCTCTTTATGACTGCTCACAATGTGCCAACTGTGTACTCAGCATTTTACACCTATTCATTTGCTCCCCACAGCCACCTGGGGAGGTGTCATTATGTCCATTTTACAGACAAGGAAATGGCTCAGAGCTGGGCTTTTTAATCCGGGTGATCTAGTTCAAACTCTTAAAATGTCTTCTTTGAGTGGTTAGAAGTTTCTCCGGATGAGAAGCGAGTATCCAAAATGAATCACGTTAACTCTTTTTGAAGATGTCTCAGGTAGGAGTTCTATGCAATGTACTTTCTTTATGGCATCAAGAGAAGTGAGTCACAAAAGCTGAAGGACATTTAACTGGCCATTTGGCATCACTCTTCAGTCTGTCCTTAAATGAATTCCCCAGTTATCTTAATGCTTTCATGCCATTCTTTTCAGAAGAATTCCTAATTTATCTATGAGTAAAAACATAAGATTGCACAGACAAGTGCTGACAGCCTAATTTCAATAATGCATTACACCAGGGGCTTAATTGCAATGAGAGCTTTCACTCAATTCCTGTTTAAAAATACAAATGAGAACAGTGACATGTAGTAAACACAGGCATTTAATTGCATTTTGCTCTCAATATTATGAGCCTGTATAGTGCCAAATACGTCTTGCTTGTGTCTTCTTCAAAGCAATGATAGAGCCTTCTTCATAAATGTGTTTCAAATTTTGGAAACTAGTTCTCTAAAGGAGCATGTAAATTCTTTACAAGTGAAATGCATTTAAGCATCCTCATATCACCCTATCAGAAATACTATAAGGTCTGGTCTCTTCTTTACAACCCTTGCAATCTCCAGTAAGATTTGGCTGTCAAAGATACACAGAGATTTAAGAGTTACTGGGAAGACCCCCACTCCCATTGACCTTCCAATTTAAGGCAGAGTTAACCATCCAAACAGGGTATTCCCAATTTCACATCACTCTGGTAAGTAAAATTTTATTAAAACCTTTGAACTACCTTGGAACTTTATCCATATTAAGATATACACGCAAAAAGGCACATTTCCAAAGAACATCATTACGGTAATTGAATCTTTCTACAAATAAAATTTCTTTGGAGTTAGAAAAACAAGGTATACAGAGCTCCCTTTTCAAATCTGATCAAATGCATTAATAAAACAGTAGTTCTTTGGCACAATTTCCTCACTGACAAGATATGTCCTAACTTCTCAAAGATCTTCTTTAAATAAGTTATAGGTAACCAATGACCATCTGAGAGCCACTTCCATTCTCCCAAGTGATCTTCTTGCTGTGAGCAACTCTAAGGCACCACTCACAATACTGGACAGTTCTTTACCCTGTATTCTCAGTCAGCCATCAAGGACAGAGAAAGCTCCAACTCTCCCCCAAACTTCAAACAAGTTAACCATTCATTAGCTAAAACATAAAGGCTTCCAAGGTGGGTGGATCATTTGAGGTCAGGAGTTCAAGACCAGCCTGGCCAACAAGGTGAAATCCCCGTCTCTACTAAAAATACAAAAAAATTAGCTGGGCATGGTGGTTTGCACCTGTAATCCCAGCTACTGGGGAGGCTGAGGCAGGAGAATCGGTTGAACTCGGGAGACGCAGGTTGTAGTGAGCCAAGATCGCACCACTGCACCCCAGCCTAGGCGATAGAGTGAGGCTCCGTCTCAAACAAAAACAAACAAACAAGTAAATAATAAAAAATAGAAAGATAAAGGCTTCCATTTGCTGATGTCACACAAATAATAGCATTTTTAATTGCTGAAACAGGGTGAAATGCCAATGGTTAGCTGTAATATTACCAATAATCTTAACCTCAAAACAATATAGATATATTTTAGCTCTTTCTACAAACTAAATTTTCAATGCACATTTAAATTCATGCCCACCACCTAACATAAAGCTGTGCAAGTAGACGTTTACAGCCTTATCTTCTTCTACATAGAGCATTGTGGGCTCACATCATTTATCACAAAGAACCCACGTACTATAAAAAGAATCAGCCGGGCCCGGTGGCTCATTCTCAATAATTCTTTATCCATCAACTGCTGTTTATAAAGCACCTACTCCACGCCTGTAATTCCAGCACTTTGGGAGGCCCAGGCAGGCGGATCACGAGGTCAGGAGTTCAAGACCAGCCTGACCAACATGGTGAAACCCCGTCTCTATTAAAAATACAAAAATTAGCCAGGCATGGTGGCGGTTGCCTGTAATCCCAGCTACTCAGAAGGCTGAGGCAGGGGAATTGCTCGAACCCGGGAGGCGGAGGTTGCAGTGAGCCGAGATCGTGCCATTGCACTCCAGCCTGGGTGACAGAGAGAGACTCCGTCAAACAACAAGAACAAAAATCCCCACAACATAGCAAGTAATATCATACAAATCCTTACCTTCCTATTTTGGCATTCCTTCTTAAACTGTATTTTCATTGTGGGCTTTGAAAACTTTCTGGCTTCAAGTTATCTTAGTTCTTTGCCTCTTACTAATTAAAAATCAGTTCCCCAGGGAAAGATACACGTGCACTCCATGAAAAAAATACAAATCCATGTTAACCTTTAAGGCACCAGACATGTCCTTTATCTCTGAATTCTGATTTATCCAATCTCACACCCAAAGCACATCCCGCAATCCCTTACTGCATGGCTGTCTCGCCTGTTTTGATCGTATCTAAGTTTGCAAGGTAAACAGGCCACCCTGGGCTACTGGAAAGGCAAGGACGAGCAGGAACTCACCCAGGCGGCCAGACCCGGGCGCGGGCTCCGGGGCACGCGCTAGACGACCTGTCGCGCCCCCTCCTCCCTGCGGGCGGGCGCCGAGGCAGCGGATCTAGGGCGGAACAGAGGCTTCTCTCCGCTCGCCTATGCAGACCATTGTCAGCCCCCGGGTCGCCGGCGCTTTCTGCACGGTGTGGGGACGGGCAGCAGCTCTCCCGATGCGAGTAGTCACAGCGCTGTCCCGCAGCCCGGGGCAAAAGCTGCTTTTGCATCAGAGCCGAGGGCTGCACCAGGTGTAATTTCCACCCCTTGACCTATTTTAGAGTGTGAGGATGAAAGGAAGAGGAAAAAAATAGACGGAGGGCGCGCGGGGGTGCGGGCGGCAGGGTGCGCGCGTGGCCGTGGGGGAGCGCGCGCGCGGGCCCGGGCTCGTGTCGGGGCTTCTAAAGAGAAGTTGCAGCGAGGCGCCCCCCGGCCTCCGGCGCCTGGGCCGGCTCCGGGGTGCTTCGCTAGCCCCTCCTCCCACCGCGGCCGCAGGCCAGCTTGGCCCGCCCTACTCCGGCGCCCCGCGCGGGAAGCGCAGCTCCCGGGGTTCGGGGGCTTTGGGCTGGCCCCACGACAGCCGTCGGGAGACCGCCCGCGGCCCCCGCCCCCGTCGCCGTCCCCGCCTCCCCGGGCCGCCTTCACCTTTCGGGAGGCGGCGCTCGGGCACAGCTGTCCGGGAACCCAGGCCTGCGGCGCCTCCGGGCAGGGAAGGCGGGCTGGCGCGCGGCGGAGCCGGGGACTGTCGCCTCCCCGCCTCGTTCCCTGCAATCGCCCCGCCCGAACGTTCCCGGGAAGTGAGGCTGGGCCGCGCCCGCCCGGCCGGGGACAGGGGTGACCTTCCGGCCTCCCGCCTTGCCCTTCTTGCCTGCCTCTCCCGGCGTGGCCCTTCCTGCGTAGGAGAAGACGCCCCGGCGGGCGCACCTGGTCGGCCCGCAGCGCATCAGCGCAGTACCTGGGGTGACGACGACGCTTCGCTTTAGCGCGGCTCTTCTCACATAATTTTTACAGCCCCGGACTTCAGCGGAAATGCCCCCTTGGGGTCGGTCCATTGGGATAACTGGAGATGGGGGGGGTTAAGTAGGGTGCCACGGCTTAGACGCTCCAAATCATTCCACTATACAGCATGCCTTATCTGTTGAGTTTTGCAAAACAAGCCCCGTCAAAAAAGCATCCATCAGAAGGCGGGGTGGAACTTAGAAGTTTTTGCCCAAAACTGGACACAAACCTTTCCTCCCCCCATTGCTTCTGTGACAATAGCGTTAACTACTTTCTTCCAGGTCCCTAACGTAATAGTATCTTCAACCGCCTATTATTAAACAACTCCGTTATCATCAGGGATCTACGCACTTTAAAAATGCACGTTCTCAGTGACGAAAAATGAGCACATTTAGTAACCGCTCTGCCGCCCTTTGTATAGAGGTTCGTGCTGCTGATCCCCTGCGTAGGGGGCAGAGTTCAGGTCGAGCTGTTTTTTTCCAGTCCAGGTTATTTATGGGGACCCAACTACAGATCTCACATAGACGCTGGTCTATAACAGGTTATTTGTGAGGACCCAACTACAGGTCTCACATAGTCGCTGGTGTATTTCAGGTGCTAGTAAGAGGGCTGATGGAGATCAGCATATAGTTTCTGATTCTGGAATGGTTTTCTGGTGCCACACTATATTGGGTGGGGTGGAGTGGGGGAAACCTTTGTTTGGGCTTCTCTTTATCGTCATGCCCTGGATAATCAGATTGACATTTTCTTTTCTGTAAAGGCCTCACATTCAAAAAGAAAGAAAGAAAAAAAAGAACACGAGTCTGGTTTTACGTCTTCTTGAGCTGAATGCCAGCTACAGAAATGCAGCTGCTCATCCTTGCTTCCATTCACTGGAGCTACAACTACAATATATCTTTGGACACAGAAGACGTATTGGATACTATGATGTTCCTTGTCCTCTTCTAACAGTGCATTAGGAGACAAAGCATACCTAAAGTATAGGATAATGCCTGGCAAATAGTAGGACCTGATAAATACTTGTCCAGTGATTGAAAGACTGTGATAAACAGGAAAGTAACCTAGCTTAACTTTTGCAGGAAAACATGAGGGAAATCAATTATAGGTGACATCGTCAGGGAAGGCATCCTGGAAGTGGTGTCCAGTATCTGATTTAGATATAAAAAATTGGCTAAGGACTAGGTGACGTGGCTCATGCCTGTTATTCCAGCACTTTGGGAGGCTGAGGTGGGAGGATCACTTGAGGCCAGGAGTTTGAGACCAGCCTGGGCAACGTAGTGAAACCTCATTTCTGAAAGAAATGCAAAACATTAACTGGGCATGGTGGTGCATGCCTATGATCCCAGCCATTCAGGAGGCTGAGGCAGGAGGGTCACTTGAGCCCAGAATCTTGAAGTTGCAGTGAGCTGTGATTGCACCACTGCATTCCAGCCTGGGTGACAGAGACCCTGTCTCAAAATAAATAAATAAATAAATAGAATTAACTAGGGATTGGAAGTGAGAAAGTATAGTTGATATGCTTTCAAGATATAATAGAGGCAGAGATTCTTAACCTTTTGTAGGTAATAGGCCCCTATGAAAATGTTGATAGAAGCTTTGGAACCCCCTTATATAATCAACAAATGTAAAATATTTGCATATGTTTTCTGAAAGTTCACTGACTGGCTGAAGCAGACGTGTAGAATCCCTAGAGACTTGTGAACTGTGACATGAGTTACCAATTTCTTTCTTGTTTGGAGGCAGGTAGAAAAATAAAGATTTTTTTTTAGTTGAGGCCATCATAACAGGCATTTCAATGACCACCAGTAGAATTTGGGTAATGGTCGTGGGAATGGAAAGAAAAATGTAATGTAAAGAAAATTTGTACACTAGAGAAACATAGCTAGACTTTTAAACCATTTATGTTATTTTTGTACCTGAGAATTTCACTTTCACATCGCAGCAAAATGGGGGAAGGGATAAAAAATGACTGTCAAAATATTGACAGTTGCTGATGCTGGGTGTACACACGGGGGTTTATTGTATTATTTTCTCATTATTTGTGAGGTTTAACATTTTTCATTTTTTAAAAATTTCAGTGGATTTTTACTCTTGGTAGTCATAACCAATCCTATAGCATTTCCTAACTTGAGTTCTTAGAATGGAGATTTTTGTATATAAAAAAAGAAAGAAAGAAAAGAAAAAGAAAACAATACAAATAGGCCAGTGATGCCACCAATAAGATTGTTATCAATAAGTACAGTCTATGTAGAAACAATACGTTTTCTCTGAGGAAGAATTAAAAAGTGTGTTGGCCACAGTCTCAATAGAAATTAGACAACTATGAAACGTTGAACACGTGTTTTTCTGGTTTTTTGTTTGTTTTTGAAATGGAGTCTTGCTTTGTTGCCCAGGCTGGAGGGTGGTGGTGCGATCTCAGCTCACTGCAAGCTCCGCCTCCCAGGTTCACGCCATTCTCCTGCCTCAGCCTCCCAAGTAGCTGGGACTACAGGCACCCACCACCATGCCCGGCTTAGTTTTGTATTGTTAGTAGAGACGGGGTTTCACCGTGTTAGCCAGAATGGTCTGGATCTCCTGACCTCGTGGTACGCCCATCTTGGCCTCCCGAAGTGCTGGGATTACAGGCATGAGCCACCGTGCCCGGCCTTCTGTTTTTTTCTAACGTTACACTTAACTTCACTGTATGTTGCTTAGTTAACTAAGTTTCTTTATCATTACATTTTATTATTATATCATACCTACAATTTATATACTTATATATTATATATTCATATGCAATGTAAATATATATGCAATATGAATATATATTCACATGTATTTTACATTTTAATATATTTATATAATATAAATTATTGTATTATGTGTTATATACATACATATATTTATATAATATAAATTATTGTATTATGTGTTATATACATACATATATTTATATATAACAGAATATATTTTATATATATTATATATACAGATGTTCCTTGAATTACGATGGTTCATTTACAGTTTTTCAACTATATGATGATTTGAAAGCAATGCATATTCACAAGAAGTCATACTTCTAGTACTCATACAACCATTGTCTTTCATTTTTAGTGCAGGATTCAATAAATTACATGAGATATTCAACACTTTATTATAAAATAGGCTTTGTCTTAGATGGTTTTGCCCAATTGCAGGTTAATGTAAGTGTTCTGAGCACATTTTAAGGGTAAGCTAAACCAAGCCATCATGTTCAGTAGGTTAGGTGTGTTAAATGCATTTTACAACACTTTCCATTTACAATGGGTTTATTAGGATGTAATCTCCCTCATAAGTCAAGGAGCATCAGTACTATATAATATTATTATGACCTTTCTCAGTTATCTCAGTATCTTTATTAGTCAACTCCCTGGGTCTGGCACACACCTCTTGAGGCTGCAGATGGCCAGCCATGATTCCTTGAGTGCCTGCCTTGCTCACTGCCTCTTTCTGAGCAAGGCAGCCACAATGCTTCCTAATACACAGGCTGCACACTTTCCAAATGTGACCAATTCAATCAACCAAAGGAGCTATCTAGCATATCCTGTGGACTACCAGGCCGTTGCCAGCAAAGCATGAAATTTCTCCAGCTTATGAAATAAATACTCCACACCTGAAGTCTCTTAAGATATGGCATTCAAGTAAGGAATTCACGTAAGTTCTTTTCCTAGAGCTTTTGACCATTATTTTACTTATCCTCATTGGCTATCACAGTCCTTGGCACTTAGAACTCAATGCACATATTTGCATTAATATGCATGTGTCGCCATAAGCCTCAAAATGTGCTGCATGATGCTTATGTCACCATTTCATTCACTTCAGCCTTGACCGTCTATTTTATTCAAGGACCTGGTCTAAGGTACTGGCTCATCCCATATTTTTTTAGTGATTTTAGCTAGTTTAGCATGATAACATCTTGATGCATAAGGAAGTGGAACCATCACCAGGCTGAATGGTAGACCCGGGTAAGCTTAGCTTCAGATTGCAGGAAGAAATTGTGAGGTGCGTTCCAGTCTCCCAGACTGATCTTTAGGAGACTGGAGACAAAATATTCCAACAACAGGGATAGGCAAAGCTCAAGCTTTATGCCCTCATTGGTTTTAAAGGATTCCCCGCAGTGACCCAGTCAGAATGGACTGAGAATCAAAGAGCTCACAGCTGTTTATTAGTCAGCACAATTTAGAGACAGACACACTAACCAAGAGCTGTCCTTGTCATTTTGGGATGTTCATGGGCTGGAGTTTCAGTAGCCATCTCCTAAACCCTTCAGTTCTTCAGCCATTTTGCTGCCAGAGAGTGTGTAGCTGCTGCCTTTATCCAAGGAACTGATATCCTCCACACCTGTGAAACCTGGAAGACCTTCTCAAGGCACACAGGGAACTTCCTGGCATTGGGAACAGGATGGTTTCTTCTCTCATAGGGTTTTATGCACCAAAAAGAGAAACGCCACTTCTTCTCTGCCTTCCTGAACTTTTAAAAAACTAGTCCTGCCAAGTCTCATGATTTCTCAAGCACCTGTCCTTGGTCCTCTGCTTTTCTCTATATATAATCTCCCTGGACAACCTCATCCGCCTTTCTAACTGCAAGGAAAAACGCTGTGTAGATTTCTCAAAATTCTGTATCTCTGAATTGGTCTTCTCATAAACCTGCAGATCCCATGCTTGCATCTTGCTTGACATCTCCATCAGGGTGACCTCAACACATTGGAACCTGAGGTCCTTTGCCCTCCGTGCACCTAAAGCAGCTGCCCTTTTCTTTCTTCTACAATCTCCACCCTCCCATTCACCTGGCACATTCTTAGACTCTACTTCTTCTTGCCCTTCATAGCCCATGGGTGACCACCATCTGACAATTTTGTATCTGTACTGCTTTTATTTATCAGCTCTGCTCCCTTCTTATTGTTTCTGTTCTAGTTGTTTATGTCTCATTACTTCCCACCTAGATGATTACAATAATTGCTTAATCTGCTTTTCTGATTGTCAAGGCCGTCTCTTCCATAAATGATAATTCCAGACAAAAAGCTTTTGTCTAGATTAATCTTTCTGTCCTAAGAATTTATCAGTTCTTGATCTAGATCCCTCTTATAACATTTATCACTAACCTTTGTATAAAGTATTATTTTATTCAACAAAGATTCATTGCTGAGCAGTCTGTGAGAAAAGCAGTTGGGAGCAAAACAGATAAGATATCTGCCCTCATGGCACTTATAGTCTCGTGGGATGACAAACATTAACCAACTAATCACAAATATCACAACTAAAATGTGCAACCCCAAATTGCAACACATACCTTGAAGAAAGACTGCAGAGTTGCCAGGAGAGCTCACAGGTTTCATCACTCTCCCAGAGGGAGGACTGTGTAGGATTCAGCCTTAGATCCTCAAAGTTTACTCCAGAGCCCTGCACATCGAAGTGTTGAATAAGTTTCTGTTGAAGGAACATATGCATCAAGAAAAAAAAATTCAAAACAAACTAACAAACAAAAAACGAAAAAACAACAAAACGAAAAAAAGCCGAAAGAACATACTCATCTACTTCTGACGTATACGTGTGTGACCTTTTCTGTACTACACAATACTGAATAAAACACACACCGGATGTTCCCCCAAATACTGACCTCAACACATAGCCGTGTTAGGTGTTTGCTTTTGTTTCCATGACTACAAGTCCATGGGGCATCTAATCTCTAAATACACCCTATTTTCTTTGCCAGCATGCCAATATGTAGAAACTTGTTATCCTGGTAGCATTACCAAGAATAATTGTTGCTTTATGGTGAAAGTTCTTAGGCACGCTTTAATACTTTGCTGTTATCACCAACACAAACCCATCATCCCTGTTCCTTACAGTTTGGACTGTTTGCTGAAGATGTCAAACAACATTGTTTCTTTTGCCCCATGGGAAACTGGGTCATCCTCCAGCTGTCCTTTGTGTCATTCGCCAGCTTCCTCTCCATCTCCAAAGCTGTTTGTGTATTACCTCTTCATCCTCTCGGTCTTACCTTTTGTCTGTCACTCTTTCATCATTCTGCTATTTTGATCATGTAATTTTTGGAGTCAGCTTTTCGCTGGAACACTGAGTGACAAATATCACTTGGTTTATTTTATCTCTATTTTTTTCTTTTTACAATACTATTACATAATTTGTTTCAAGAAGCACTTTTGTGCATAGAATCTCAGGTCTGATTTGGGTGTGTGTGTTGTTTGTTTCCAGCTTTGAACAAACAAGGACTGGAAAAGATGAGCTTATTTGTCATGGTAGGAAAAGAAAAACTGCAAAAAAATACAATAAATTTCACCAACAGGGAATGTGTTATATAAATAAGGGAGCAACTACATATCAAAAAATGCAGAGCCATGATACTGAAGACAATTTAATGACCTGGAGATACAATGCAGTGTAAAATAAAAAGCATTTTCACCCCAATATTTTAACATTATATAGTATATTTACATATATGTAGGGGAAAATACTGGACAACTATACAGAAATGTGACTAGTGATTTTCTCTGGGTGATGGAATTTTATTTTCATATATATATATGTCTTCATATATAGTATATATATATCTCTTCATATACAGTATATATATATATATATCTTCATATATGGTATATATATATACTTTTTTTTTTTTTTGAGAGGGAGTCTTGCTCCATCCCCCAGGCTGGAGTGCAGTGGTGCAATCTCGGCTCACTGTAATCTCTGACTCCTGGGTTCAAGTGATTCTCCTGCCTCAGCCTCCCAAGTAGCTGGAATTACAGGCCCTCGCCACCAGGCCCAGTTAATTTTTTTGTATTTTTAGTAGAGACAGGGTTTCACCATGTTGGTCAGGCTGGTCTCAAACTCCCGACCTCAGGTGATCCACCCACCTTGGCCCCCCAAACTGCTGGGATTACAGGCATGAGCCACCGTACCTGGCCTCGTCTATATATTTTTTAAAGGGAAAGGGATTCTATGCAGTTTGCAAGGAAAGCATGTCCCTATTTATAGCCACAACTCTTGTCTTATAACTTTTATTGCTATTACATCACTGTTCTTATCAATCAAGTATGTGAGGAGCGGTACCAACTAGTACTCTTTTGTTCTTTTTCTTTATTATTATTTTAAATTCTCAAGTGCATAAGTACAAGAAAGTCCAATTGTTTCAAGTGTAGAAGTCACAATGACCTCATCATTCTCATTGTAAAAAGCTATTTTATGTCTATGTCAAAAATAAATTACCTGTTGTATTTACATCCTGTTTGTTAGGTGGAGGCAAATGTTGGCTCCCTGGGTAAGCGTCTTGATTAGATCTACCTATTAGTAATGGTAATCTTTGGTTTGTATGAAAGTCAGCTCTAGGAAAAATGGAGAAATAGGGTCACTTTGTGTGTGTGTGTGTGTGTGTGCATTGTGTGTACTTGTGCACTCACCTGCGCTCGTGTCATCCCTAGAGATTTGTAGAGTTGTAAAATAAAGAAGGAATTTGGAGCTTTCTTTATTGCATTCGTTTATGATCTAAAGGGTCAGTAGGAAAATTTCCCATTTTCCAAGCTGCATTTCAAAAGACTGGATGTGGAGTTAATAGTTGGTAGAAGGTTCTACTTAATTCATCCAAAAAATTTAGGAAGAACTTGTGAGATGCAAGAGGAAGGAGACTTATTCCGAGATGCTCCAGAGGGCAGACTTGGACCAGTGAATGCAAGTTATGAGGAAGAACATTTAGACTAAACTAGAGGAAGAGATTTCTAAAGTTTGAAGTGCATAAAAGTAGAGCTTTTGCAAGAGGCACAACTCTTTGTCTCTGGATCGGCAGAGGAAGAGGCCAGCTCATTTACTGGTGATGTTTGTAGAGGGTACCCATACATCACACAGAAAGTCGTGCCAGACACCTCAATGTCCCCTCCTGGGCTGGGGGTCTTTGACGTGATGTGACAATGTGCTTTGGGAAATGGCAGAATACACAGTCTTTTCAGGTGTTTAGAGAAAGAATGAGCTTACTATTTTCACAATACAGCCTTTGCAGCTCTTATTTCTCTTTGCTGCTCCGATGGTGTCACCTTCTGTACTGGTGATGAAACTGGTTATATTTGGAATAGGAGTCAAGTCAAGGTATAAGTAACGCGAGAAAGAGATGCAAAGATTGGTTTCATCCAATTTATTTGAGGGATCCAGCTGAGACCAGAACAGGGAATCCGCCTTGGAGACCATGAAGAATGTTTGCATGGATAATCCAGGAAAACGGGGTCCTAGTTTCAGCATAAGACTGCACATATCTGTTGAACTGGAGTTTGTACTTTCTTCTTCCCATTGAATGTGAAGGAAGAAAAGGACACAGAATAAGCAAATGAGAAAGAAAAGAAACTTTATCTGAGGAATGCAAGCCTCCTGATCAGGCCCAGAGAGGCAAAGGAATGAGGCAGCAGTCAGGCTCTACTTCTCCCCTGGAGCTAAGCTAATCATCTCTTGAATCTGCTTGCTCTAGACTGACTGTCGCCACAGTAGCTGTAAATTAACCTAACAATGCCATGCACTGGACACCATAACTAATATCCTACAGTTCAAAAATCTATAGCCAATTACTAATCATTGTCATTTCCGTAAACCAATGGGAATTCCTTACAACTTGTCTGCCTTGTTGCCTTTAAAAACCTGCTTGTAAGAAAGGTTGCATGAAGCTCATATCCAAAGTTACTCGGGTCTGAATCTTTCAGGCAGCTATCCTCATCTTGGCTCAAGTAAACACTTTAAAATTATATTTTGTGCCTTAGCTTCTTCCATGAGGTTACCTCAAATAACGATTATCAGTAGGAAGATGACTAGAAGCATTTTAAAAATCCAACTGAGCAGTCGAAACAGCCACTAAAGGTCAGAGAAGGTATTTTTTCTTGTAGTTTGTCTAAAAGAAAAATAAATTACCATCATGAAACAAAAACAACAAAACAGGAGAAAATGCCATTCACAGGAGAAGACTGAAGGTGAAATAGCACAGAGGTTGAAGTCACTGCTCAGGGCCAGACAGATGGGAAGTTTCCTTGGCTCCTCTATTATTTATTTACTTATTTTTAATTATACTTTAAGTTCTAGGGTACATGGGCACAACGTGCAGGTTTGTTACATATGTATCCATGTGCCATGTTAATGTGCTGCACCCATTAACTCGTCATTTACATTAGGTATATCTCCTAAAGCTATCCCTCCCCAGTCCCCCGACCCTCAGACAGGCCATGGTGTGTGATGTTCCCCTTCCTGTGTCCACGTGTTATCATTGTTCAATTCCCACCTATGAGTGAGAACATGCGGTCTTTGGTTTTCTGTCCTTGCGATCGTTTGCTCAGAATGATAGTTTCCAGCTTCATCCACGTCCCTACAAAGGACATGAACTCATCATTTTTTATGGCTGCATAGTATTCCATAATGTATATGTGCCACATTTTCTTAATCCAGCCTATCGTTGGACATTTGGGTTGGTTCCAAGTCTTTGCTATTGTGAATAGTGCCACAATAAACATAACTGTGCATGTGTCTTTATAGCAGCATGATTTATAGTCCTTTGGGTATATACCCAGTAATGGGATGGCTGGGTCAAATGCTATTTCTAGTTCTAGATCCTTGAGGAATCACCACACTGTCTTCCACAATGGTTGAACTAGTTTACAGTCCCACCAACAGTGTAAAAGTGTTCCTATCTCTCCACATCCTCTCCAGTATCTGTTGTTTCCTGACATTTTAATGATCGCCATTCTAACTGGTATCTCATTGTGGTTTTGATTTGCATTTCTCTGATGGCCCATCATTTTTTTAATTGCAGGAGAGAATTCATCCATGATTTTGGACAGTGGCTCTTTTCTTTCCCCACCATTTACTATTTAGGACACATACAGGCAACTGTAAGGTAACATAGGTCACTTCTCTCAATTCTATCTGATTACAAATTGGATCAGCATAACCTGGAGCACACAATTTAAGAAAAATGTCAAGCACAATTTTCCTATATTCAAACTTCATACATGTTAAAAGAAAATTTTGTTTACACAAAGATTAACTTGTAATTTTGTAATCATGATTCAAGAAATGTTCATGCACACTGCCTAGCCAAAAAAAAAAAAAAAAAGGCAAGCAGGCACAGAGGCTCACACCTGTAATCCCAGCACTTTGGGAGGCCGAGGTGGGGCAGATCACTTGAGCCCAGGAGTTCAAGACCAGCCTGGGCAACATAGTGAAACCCTGCCTCTACAAACACACACACACACACACACACACACACACACACACACACACACACAAAATTAGGCTGGTGTGGTGGTGTGCGTCTGTAGTTCCAGCTGCTCAGGAGGCTGAGGCAGGAGGATTGCTTGAGACTGGGAGGTCGAAGCTGCAGTGAGCCGTGATCATACCACTGCACTTCAGCCTGGGAAACAGAGGGAGACCATGTCTCAAAAAAAGAAGATGAAAATCCTGCCATTTGTGACAACATGGATGAACCTGGAGGGTATTGTATTAAGTGAAATAAGCCAGGTACAGAAAGACAAATAACATGTGATCTCACTCATATGTGGAATCTAAAAAAGGAATTTAATCTAAATTCCTTTTGTTGCAATTTGGTGGTGGGGACATAGGTCAAAGAACACAAAATGTCAGATAGTAAGAATGCCTTCAAGAGATCTATTGTAAATATGATGACCATAGTTAATAACAATATCTTGTATTGTTGCAAAATGCTGTTAGTGAATGTTAAGTGCTCTCACCACAAAAATGATAACTATGTGAGATAATGCATATGTTAACTAGCTAGATTTTGTCATTCTACTATATATATACTACAGACAGTTTTATCTGTCAATTTAAAAATGTTTAAAGAAATGTTCATGCAAAAGAGAAAGCTATTTAAAATGGAAACAAAAATGAACACTTTTTCTCAGGAATGCAATTTATACCTAAATGTATAAAGCCAAATAAATGTATGCATTCTGTATACCTTAGCTTCAGCTTTAAAGAAACTCTGCAATGGTTTGGGGTTCTAGAGTTTGATATCTCCCATTGTCATGTTTAAATGTCAGTAAAATTTAACGTTAGAAATTATTTGGAATTATTCCAATATGTATTCATTCAGGATCCAGGAAATGTTAGAGAAAAAAGGGGAAAAAATGAGGATTTGAAAAGGTGTGTTATGTTTTTGCTATTGACTAAGAAAAAAAAATTAGAAACAAACAAAAAACCTATTTGCTTCTCAGCAGATGAATTTTTAATGTTGCTGGCCAATTATTCTAAGGCAAGAGCAAAGTCAAGAGTTTCCTTGGGGAGGTCTTGTCTTTAGGAGAAAATAACAGATGGAATCACACCATGTTAATAAAGCAATTATGCATGCATACAAAGTTTAAGAGATGCAAGGGATTTTAGAAATAATACGATGGATGCAAATAAAAGAAACAAATGTTTACCCCTAAGCTTCTGAAGATTCAGAATTGTATGACCCGGAATATAAAAACATACATAATTCTACCGCCTACAAACATCATTGTTAATATTTTGGTGCATTTCCTTTCTGTCTGTCTGTGTCAATCAATCAAAGTTGGGATTACATTGTATTCATTTTTACTTTAAATTGCATTTTTTGTGCAACATATCGTGTTGTTAAATAATCTACAAAACATTGACTTTTAACATCCTCATAATCTTTCATTTAAAAAGTATTTTATCAAGTGCCCTGTGGTGGACGAAATACAATGGTGCTTTAACTCATGCAATCCTCAGGAAATCCTGAGGAAGCATTAGTATTATTATTGTTATTATCCCTATTTTTTCACAAATGGAGGAAACCGAGGTTAAGGGAGGTTAAGGAACTTGCCCCAAGCCAACAAACAGCTGGGCTGTGACTCGAAATGATTTGCATCTAACTCTAACGCCAGTATTCTTAATGATTATGGTAAACTTTCTCTAGGTGAGAAATGTAAATGATTCAAATGAAATGTCAAAATCTTTTTTTTAAACTTGTCAGGAGATCAAGTAACATTTTTCCGGTGTACTGACTAAATTGCCATGACAGCTGTGTGAATTGTATCTTTCCTTAGAGAGTAAATAATACTCTGTTTATCAAGGTCTTCGGTTTTCATTTGCACTTGTCTGATTTTTTAAAGGCCAATATATTTTGTCTATGCTTGGAGAATACGATAAGCCTACCTTAAAACTATGTAAGGAAATCCAAATAACAATATATTTTGCTTCTTAAGAATAGCATTATATGAATCATAAGTTAAAATCATATAAAGTGTTGCTTTGTATATTGTCATTTACCATATGCCATATTGTACTATAATTCTCTCACTCTGTGTGTCCTCATCCCTGTCTAAATTGTAAGCACCTTCAGTAATTATATCATTTATTGCATTTTCAGAGTCGAATGCATCTTGTAAAATAGCTATTCAATATTTGCTTCCATCCAGCTACTTGGGTGGCTGAGGTGGGAAGATATCTTGAAGTCAGGAGTTTGAGGCTATACTGTGCTATGACTGTGCCTGTCAATTGCCATTACACTCCAACCTGGGCAACATATCAAGATCCTGTCTCTTAAAAAAAAAAAAAAGAAAATTAAAAAAAAGTTGTTTCCAACGTACATAATATTGTTCATGTTTCATGTATCAATAACTAAATACGAATTACTTAAACACTAAACAATAGTCCTCTTAAATAAATTGGTCTTTATAGATAATATTGTCTCTGTAGCAGAGATAATGTTAAGTGATGAACAAACTAGGCTCAGTTACCTCTTGGGCACTCAGGAGACTACATAGCCCAGTCTCCTTTGTGTTTAAGTGAGACCACATCCATGTGACTTAGTTCTAGCCAATAGAATGTGGGCAGAAATGATGCATGGCAAGTTCTAGTCCTTACTCTGTACAGCCTCCTCTATGTCATGATCTCTCTTTCTTGCTCTTTCATTCTGTCTCTCTTTGTCTGCTGAATACAGGTAGAATTAGTAAGGAACAGAGACCCAAGAGATTCTTGAATCTCCATGTAGAAGATCACAGTCTGAATTCTAAATTTGACTGTGATGTGAGCTATTGAGATTTAGGGGTTGTTTGTGATAGCCTCTAGCATCCTATCGTGTTTATCACGTATTGAGTTTCAGTTGTGTCTCAGGTACATACCAACACACCCTCTACGATTACATTCTCTTCCTTTCCCTCATACTGTTCTCTCCCTTTCCCTCATACTGTTCTCTCCCTTTCCCTCATACTGTTCTGTCAACCTGACATTTCCTCATTCCATATTTTTATCTATTAAAACTCTACATATGACAGAGTTCAAATGCCCCTTACATAAAGCTTTGTTTCATATCACAGGCAAAGTAACCTTGCTCCACTCTAACCCATCACAGAATTTTCTTCCCTTATTCCACATCCATACTTGAGTGCTGGTCACCATCGTATCCCTAATACCCAATGGTTGGCACTTATAATACTTATCCAACAAATGAATGAATTAGTGCATTTCATTTCTCTCACAGGTTTGATACATTCCCTGTGTGTAGGATCATGTCTCATTCATCTTTATACTTCACAGTTACAAGCACAGAACTTGGAACATAGTAGATACTCAAAAAATGTCTGTGGAATGGCTAAAATATTATTAATGATGATTGAAAGAGGTGCATTTTTAAAATATAAGTGTTCAGAGTTTTATAATTCTTCAAGTATTTAACAACTTTCATAGAGGGGAAATTTGTCATTAAATTTAATCTAAATTCCTTTTGTTGCAATTTCAAGTTTTTAATGATTCTTGGTTACCTTCAGTCACAGCACTTCTGAGCAGGAAGAGGATCAGTTCTCAGAAGCTATTTCTGTCTTGACTGATATATTTACAGAAGGGGTGGTAATGATTCGACTGCTCTAAATCAACACTGCTGAATTATTTCAGGAGAGACAGGGTTTTTAGACACTTCTCCCTCCATATATATTCTTTTTCCCTTATGGTTTCTATAATTAGTCACAAACTTATGCTTGTATGAAGGTGAAAAATTGAATATCATTATTTAGGGAGAAGTGAGGGAGATGGCAATTGGTGACGCCTACTCTATTGCTGAAGGCTCAGTAAGTAGTACTATAAATACAAAAGAAACTAGGCCAGGCACGGTGGCTCATGCCTGTAATCCCAGCACCTTGGGAGCCAAGGAAACAGGATCACTTGAGCCAAGAGTTCAAATCCAGCCTGGGCAACATAGTGACACCCTGCTTCTACAAAAAAATTTAAAAATTAGCCAGGGTGGTGGCCCGTGCTTGTAGCCCCAGCTACTCAGGAGGCTGAGGTGGGAGGATCACTTTAGCCCAGGAATTCGAGGTTGCTGTGATGTATGACTGCACCACTGCATTCCAGCCTGGTGACAGGGTAAAACCTGGTCTCAAAAATGAAATAAATAAAATATTTATTTCCCAATTATAAAATAGAGAAATGTATATCATATGAGCAAAATGGTAAAAATTGCATGGAATTAATTATCAGGAATTTGTAATTATCCAAACTATAAACACAATCTTCTGATTTCAGAAAATATATCAAAACATTGAAAAAGCCTACCATGGTTGTTATTGCATTGAAATGGCCTCCAACCATACCCTGAAATGCAAAAATATATATCATTGCTATTATAAAGACAGCAAACTAAGATTTTATAGTTTAACTGTACAGCTAATATCCACATACATTTTTGTAAAAATTCAAACAATAGGGAAGATGTACAAAAGAAAGGGCCCTTTTGACAACCTCCTTCTCCCCTCACTTGCACTTTCCTTCCCAGAAGTAGCCTCTGTTAAGGGTGTTTTATTCCTCTAGACTGCTGTGCAATTGCAAAACAATTATGTCCTTATACAAATAGGATAAAAAGTAGCTTTTATATAAACATCACTGAAATATTTTGGATATTTGTTCCCCTCCAAATCTCATGTTGACATGTAATCCCCAGTGTTGGAGGTGAGGACTAGTGGGAGATGTCTGGATCATGGGGATGGGTCCCTCAAGAATGGCTTATCACCTTAGTGATGAGTGAATTCATGCAAGACCTGGTTTAAAGTGTCTGGCATCTCCCACTCTCTCTCTCTCTTACTCCTGCTCTGGCCATGTGACATGACTGCTCCTGCTTCACCTTCCACCACTAGTAAAAGCTTCCTGAGGCCTCCCCAGAAGCCAAGCAGATATCAGCACCATGCTTCCTGTAAAGCCTGCAGAACTGTGAGCCAATTAAAGACTTTGTTAATTATCCAGTCTCAGGTATGTCTAGCAATGCAAGAACAGTCTAATACCATTGCCTGTTCATTTCACTTCCCCTGATTTCATAGAGTTGAATATCTTTTTCTTACTAATTTCTAAGGTCTTTTTATTAATTCTAAACCCTCCTTTTTTTGCTATAAATGTTGCTAAAACTTTCTCCCAGCTATGAGACTTTTAAATTTTGTTTATGTATCTTTTGTCATATAAAAGTTTTCAATTTTTAAGGAGTCAAGCCTATTAATCTTTTTTATACAGTGACTTCTGGGGTTAATATTTTGTTTTTGAAATCTTTCTCCTTCCTATGATTATAAAAACGCTTGCCTACATTTTTGTGTAATGGCTTTGTTCTTTATTTATTTTTGCTATGGTGAGAGATAAGGATCATGTCATAAAAGCAGCATGTCTCATTGACCATTCTGACTTTCCAGACTTCCACAGAACCAGGGTTTGGGGATGCGAGTCTCATTCTACCAATCAGAGGTTCCCACAAGAGACTTTGATTTGAACTGTGTTATGTTGAGAGAAAGAAAGGGCATGGGGCATTCACTTTGCAGGCTTGGGTCATGGCGGAAGTAGCAAGGTCTGAAACGAACAACTATGGTGGCCGCTTCTCATCAGGCAGATGGATTCCTGTTTTGGCAGCTTCCTGACAAGTGGTGTGGTTCTGAAGTCACTGCTGTGGTAGAAACTTCTGATCTTTGCAGCTTCCCCTTTTGTAGTATATGTACCAGTTCCTCGGGCTGTTTAGTTCTGTGGTTTGGTTTTGCTGGTCATTCCTTAAAATAAAGACTGGAATCTTTTTCTTCATGAATTCCCTGCAAGTCTTGTGTATTCCATGTACCGTCTAATACGTTCCTTTTACCTTAAACTAGTTTGAAGGAATTTTATTTTTTGAAACTAAGAACCTCAACCAAAACAAGATATGACATTCTGTTTTTGCCACGAATCTATTTCAACATCATTTATTGTACAACCTTTTCCCTACTTAAAGGCCTCTTTTCATAAGTCTTCATAATTATATTTGAAGGATCAATTTCTGCATTTTAATTTATTTTATTGATGTGTTTATCTACTTTTGTACTGATTCCAAACAGGTTCGTTTTGTTTTGTTTTGTTTTGAGACAGAGTTTCGCTCTTGTTGCCAAGGCTGAAGTGTAATGGCGCCATCTTGGCTCAATGCAACCTCCGCTCCCAGGTTCAAGCGATTCTCCTGCCTCAGCCTCCTGAGTAGCTGGGATTACAGGCGCATGCCACCATGCCCAGATAATTTTTTTTTTTTTTGGTATTTTTAGTAGAGACGGGGTTTCTCCATGTTGCTCAGGCTGGTCTCGAACTCCCGAACTCAGGTGATCCGCCTGCCTCGGCCTCCCAAAGTGCTAAGATTACAGGCGTGAGCCACCGCACCCGGCCGATTCCACACAATTTTAACTGCTATTTTTTTTATGTTTTATATGATAGCTTACTATGAGTAGGGATGTTTCTTTCCATTGATTTACTTTTTCAGAATTTCTTCAGCTAGTCATGAACATTTTCCTTTCCAAATCAACTTCAGAATTATTTGGCTGAGTTGCATAAAATGTACCATCAACATTATGATTTCCTTTACATTAAATGTAGAGTGTAATTTGGTAAGATGCTTTAAAACAGTGGTTTTCAAACCTTTTGGTGTCAAGACCCCTTTATATTCTTGAAAATTGATAAAGATGTTAGAAAGCTCTTGCTTATTTAAGATATATCAGTTAATATTTATCATATTAGAAATGAAAACTGAAAAAATTTAGAAATATTTATTAATATAACGATAAAATGTATTGTATGTTTATCAGGAAAATAAGTATATTTCCCAAAACAAAAGTATTAGTGAAAAGAGTGGCATTA
Source organism: Nomascus leucogenys (assembly GCF_006542625.1). Taxonomy (NCBI): domain Eukaryota; kingdom Metazoa; phylum Chordata; class Mammalia; order Primates; family Hylobatidae; genus Nomascus; species Nomascus leucogenys. Next base: position 138,730,016 of record NC_044384.1, read on the forward strand.
TTTTACATTTTTGCAAATCTCTTCAATGTTTAGCTTGATAGAAGAGACGTGGATTCCCATATTGGTTCAGCAATCAATCTGCTGTGATATGTTGTTTTGATTGAAGTATATGAAAAAAATCAGCCTTACACAGATATGGAATGGAAAAGGAAAGAGTGTTTTAATAGCCATTTCAGGTAAGTGTGGATATTTTTCTTTGCTACTGCACCAAAACTTGATAAGTGGTATTTTCACAGAGGTTAGCTAAAATGTGGAATCTGAAAATTTGTCAATGAAATTTTTTTACTCGGATACTTTAAAAGCCATTGATCTGTCTTGTACTTTTAATTAGATCTTTTATTCATGCATTTTGTAACATGATTCACTGATCATCTGGCAAACAGTGGTTCACTGAGTTATGGTGATCTTCCAAATACTAACACATCTTATTATACAAAATCAGATAGCACATTCATTAATATTACTACTGATTTGATTAGAAAAGTCTTCAATCATTGAAAAGCTGACAAGCTCATTATGATAAATCCAAGTTACCCAAAATTTTAAGTTTCATTTAAAAGCTTAAATTTTATTTTATTATTATTATTTTATTATTAGAGATGGGCTCTCACTACATTACTCAGGGTGGTCTTGAACTCCTGGGCTCAAGTGATGTTCCTGCCTCAGCTTCCGGAGTAGCTGGGATTACAGATGTGAGCCATCCCACCTGACAAAAGCTTAAATTTTCTCATTAGCAATAAACACGGTCAGTTGTTTTCTTTGAAGCAACAGGCTCACTTCATTCCCTTTTTTTTTTTGAGACGTAGTCTCGCCCCGTCGCCCAGGCTGGAGTGCTTTGGCGCGATCTCGGCTCACTGCAAGCTCCGCCTCCCGAGTTCACGCCACTCTCCTGCCTCAGCCTCCCGAGTAGCTGGGACTACAAGCGCCCGCCATCATGCGCGGCTAATTTTTTTTTTTGTATTTTTAGTAGAGATGGGATTTCACCGTGTTAGCCACGATTATCTCCATCTGCTGACCTCGTGATCCACCCGCCTCGGCCTCCCAAAGGACTGGGATTACAGGTGTGAGCCACGGTGCTAGGCCACTTCATTCCCTTTTTTTAAAGAAAATGTCTGCCCAAATAACCAAGAGTTTTCTGTTATTTGTTCTTTCAAGTAAAAACAGTATTCCATGAAAAAAAAAGAATAAATTACCAGAAAGAAAAATTTTGTTTAAACTTTAGGTTGATAGAGCTTTTTGGAGGTCAGATTTGAGAATAAGGACGGGTGGACCTGAATTACATTTACTTCATTACTGATTTCTCCATTTCATAGTTCACACCCGGGGGCTTACCATGATGGACTGAATAATCCGTTTATTCAGAAAAGGTCTTCAAGCAGTGGAAAGTGGACAAGCTCGCTAAGGTAAATTCAAGTTATCCAAAATGTTAAGTTTCACTGAAAAACTTGAATTTTGATTTTACTATTTTACTTATTTGATGTTTTTTCCTGCAAAATACATATCGAGCCCCTGCCATGAACTGAACCCTGTTCTTAGTCCTGGGTATAACTAAACAAAGTTGCAACCCTTACATTTTAACGAGGTTGAGAGACGACAACGTGCTAGCAGGCCTCGCTTGCTCTCGGCGCCTCCTCGGCCTCGGTGTCCACTCTGGCCGCGCTTGAGGAGCCCTTCAGCCCGCCACTGCGCTGTGTGGGCCCCTCTCTGGGCTGGCCCAGGCCGGAGCCGGCTCCCTCTGCTTGCGGGGAGGTGTGGAGGGAGAGGCGCGGGCGGGAACCGGGGCTGCGCGGGGCGTTCGCGGGCCAGCGCGAGTTCCGGGTGGGCGCGGGCTCCGCAGGCCCCGCACTCGGAGCGGCAGGGCGGCACTGCCGGCCCAGGGCAGTGAGGGGCTTAGCACGCAGGCCAGCAGCTGCGAAGGGTGCGCCGAGTCCCCCAGCACTGCCGGCCCGTCCGCGCCGCGCTCGAATTCCCGCCGGGCTTCAGCCGCCTCGCCGCGGGGCAGGGCTCGAGACCTGCGGCCCGCCATGCCCCAGCCCCGCCCCCGCCAACCTATGTCAGACAGCAAGTAACATGAGCACTGGGGCAGAAATCTTTCTGGGCAGAGTGAACAGCAAGTGTTCTATATGCAGGCGTGTTCTAGCAGGTTTCAGGAAATGAAAGAAGGCTAGGGTGGCCACTGAAAAAAGAGCAAAGACAGTAGAAGCAGAGCCTGCTGTCAATCAAGTCTACTAAGGACTTATCTTTTTCTCAGCAAGATGGCACGCTGTTTGAGGAGGGCCGTGAGCAGGGCGGTGACCAGCGAGGACTGTGTGTAACAGGGTGACTGTGGCTGTTGTGTGCTTAAGTAGGGGAGGGCAATGAATGAGTCCTGAGGTCTGGCGCTCAGGATCTATTCCAGCCTCTTTCTAGAGTGTTCCGCAGTCCTGCAGAGACCACAAAGAGAAAACCACATGCCCTGTGTAGCTGGGGTTCTGGATGGGACGCATGTAGGTTCCACCAATCAGAAGCGCTCACAGGAGATTTAGGAAGGTCAGTTCTCCCACCTCAGCTTTCTGTGTAGCTAGGACTGCAGTTGCATGCCACCAGGCCCAGCTAATTTTTGTATTTTTAGTAGAGACGGGATTTTGCCATATTGGCCAGGCTGGTCTCGAACACCTGACCTCAAGTCAACTGCCCGCTTTGGCCTCTCAAAGTACTGGGATTACAGGCATGAACTACCATGCCTGGTATTGTTTTTAAAACTCAATAAACATTTACTTCCCCTCCTAATGTCTCTTCTCAGTGGCCAGCCTGTTGTTCCTCCTCACACAGTCTCTTCTTCCCCTGTAGATTTTCCTCTACTGTTCGAATCCTTTCTATTTCCCTCAGCCTTTCTTAAGCAGGGCAGTTCAGCTCTAGCATCTCTAATATGTAATGTGCTTCCACCCCACCTCAAGATCAGCAAACATCACACCCTCAGGTGACCAGAATTTATGCTCCCTAGGTAACATTTGAGGGGCTTTAAAGGACAAAGACATTTTTCTTATATCATTCAAAAAGTTAGTAAGACTATTTACCTTTATGGATATTTGGAGGATTCCGTGAGATATCAAATGTGATCTGCCTGACTTAGTGCCTAGCACATAGTATGTGATCAATAAAAACCAGGCCTTTAAAAAGTATATAGACAGGGTCTTACTCTGTCACTCAAGCTGGAGTGCAGTGGTGTGATCCTAGCTCACTGCAACTTTGAACTCCCACCTTAACCTCCCCAGTAGCTAGGACTACAGGCACGTGCCACTACACCTGGCTAATTTTTTTATTTTTTTGTAGAGATGGGGTCTCGCTATGTTATCCAGGCTGTGCTCAAACTCCTAGCCCCAGGTGATCCTCACTCCTCGGCCTCCCAAAGTGCTGGGATTACAAGTGTGATCTACTGCACCTAGCCAGAAATCAGTTCTTGCTCTTCCTGACCTTCAGTTCTCATTTATTACAATTTATGATTTTATCTTTTTTATGTTTTAAGATCATGGAAAATAGCTAATTCACAATTGGAAATCATTCCCAAGGAGGCAAAGTTTGACTCCTGCTGGTGTTTCCTGCCCTGTCGGCACATGGACAGGCACATATTAGTGTTCGGTGCATGCTGGTTGACAAGGACCAGCAAGTGGGTTGTGATTATTTGAATTGGTTGCATTGGGAGCCAAACATAGGGGACTATGCTGATGTATCAAAGCACAATCAAAAAGGTCTAAAAGTCTCCTTTGTTATATTTTCATGCCTATCTCACTGTCCTTATCAGCCAGTTCTCACAGAATAGCTAAGAGATTAAAAAGCTTAAACTTAATTTTCTTTCTTAAACTCAATGTTCCAAGAGCCTTCCAACCTGAAAGCCCTAAAATATTTAAGTCTATTAGTCTATGGTTCCAGGAATTTCAGAGAGATGCTTGTGTCAAATGATTTCCAGCAAGGACATATTAAATTGCCTTTATCTCATCTGTCTGTGAGGATCTTGAAATGGAAACTGTTTATTGGAGGGGTGCAGCCAGACGGTCAGAGTCTTTTTTGAAGTCCTCGTCATCCAGCTCTTAGTTTATGACATTTGAAGCACTTACTTGCTGTCAGAGATGGAAGTTAGCTATTGATTCAAATGATTGGCAGTACTTAGCAGGACTAGGTACATGTAACTCAGACACTGGAATGGATTTTTAAATTAACCTCATTACTGGATCTGCTATTCAGCCCCCAGATCTGGGAACACACTACTTTAAGAATCAAATGCTAAGATTTCATTTTAAAGCTGCACCTACCTATTTCAGTTCCAATATGGAAATTTTGCCTTGCTAAATCATATTCAGCCATGACTGCATATGTCTGCCAGCCACCAAATTACCCCAAATATTGCTCACTTCCTGTAGTTTAGATCTGTCTCCACTCTTGCTTTTTTTTTTCTTTTTTTTTTTAGACAGAGTCTCCCTCTGTCACCCAGGCTGGAGTGCAGTGGCACGATCTCGTCTCACTGCAACTTCTGCCTCCCAGGTTCAAGCGATTCTCCTGCCTCAGCCTCCTGAGTAGTTGGAATTCCAGGCACGCACCACCATACCCAGCTAATTTTTGTATTTTTAGTAGAGACGGGGTTTCGCTATGTTGGCCAGGCTGGCCTCGAACTCCTGACCTCAAGTGATCCGCCTGCCTCAGCCTCCCAAAGTGCTGGGATTACAGGCATGAGCCACCGTGCCAGGCCTTCCACACTCCCTTTCGAGATAGACCTTCTGCCTTATTCAATTTCCTAGCCGCCATAATGCACGTGCCTTACCTGTGGCAGAGAGAATTCAACAAATATTTAAGCATAAAGAAGAAATTAAATATTAGATCCAAAATTTGGAGTTCACTGAAGTTGTTTGCAACTTTGGAATACTATTCTTGCATTTAGGTTTTAACATCCTAGGAAGCAGATTGAAGCTGTTTGTAGAAGAATATCCCGATTACTCCTCCCCCAAAATCTTCTGTCTTCTCATGGGAAAGCAAAGTGGCCTCAGAGAATGCTTCACTAAATTATAAATATGGCCCTGTGTTTAGGGCTATCTATCCTACCTCCTAAACATCACTGTACCAAGTATAACATGTTCCTCTGAGTCCAAGGTCCAGAAGTTTGGACCAAGGGCCATGGTCTGATTGTATTTTCTCAGTAAGGAAATTCTCAACCCAGTCAACATGTTCTACAGCCCATAAACCAAACTCCACATTCATAAACAGACCCACCAGGACATAGCCATGTAGGAGCCATAGAATCAGAATAGCGAAGAGACATAAACATCTAGGATATTACATTGCAATCCACTGTCATTAAGAAGTCGGATTAGGCCAGGCATAAATTTAATTATATGGGTTGACAGTAATGATGGCTAAGAAATCCTCTTAAGTGAGCTAGGTTTTTTTTCCCCTTCCTTCCCTTCCTTCCATTCCTTCCCTTCCTTCCTTCCTTCCCTCCCTTCCCTCCCTCCCTCCCTCCCTGCCCCCTTCCTTCCTTCCTTCCTTCCTTCCTTCCTTCCTTCCTTCCTTTTTAAATCTGTAGAAAGAAACAAATAAAACTGTATTACTATGCTGTGCTTGGGAGCCGTATGCATTCTTCGGATCATAGCCTTGTTGTTATTGTGATGCCATTTTTTAATGAGCAAATGACATAGTAGTCCTGGTGGATTCCTCTGACCTAGATTTCTATTAAGTTAATAGAAGAGATTAAATCAAGGTAATTGAAAAGATTTGTACTCTCTCTAATGCAGTCACTCATTTGTAAATCTAATTACAGTGAAGAGCACTGGGCTTGAGTCACCCTTCTCTGACAGGGAGGTTTTAGTGCTAGGCAGGGCCCACCCCTGAAGAAGGCAGAAATATCAGTGGTGTTTTCAGTAAAATAGAAGCAGCGGAAGCAGGTTAGCACCTTCAGGTGTTCATTGGTGGTAACTACTAAAGAGATCATGGTGGAGGGAGAATCTTTCCTGCCCTCTCCTCATACATTCTGCAAATGGATAGGCTGACATAAAGAGAGTTCCCAGCTGAAAAATTAAAAATATTGCATAAATAACCATATCATCCAGGCTAGTGGGAACATTTCAGAAAGGACGGCCTTGTGTTTGAGGCGGATGATGGGGTTTGGAGGAAGAAGGGAAGGGCTGCCTTCTGACAGGGATAGGAGGTGGCCTGGAGTGGGAGAGCCTCTCCATTGCACATCCACCTGTTCAAAAATTCTACTTGTCTTGTCTCCTCTTTCTCTTTCTATCGGTTGGAAATTAGTTTGCATGGAAACATTTGAAATGCAGATAGCTCTGGGAGTCTGTAATCACTGCTATATCCGTGGAACTTATTCTAATCACTTTAATTTCTCAATGTGATGGGGCATTCGGGGCAGAGAGAGGTAGTGGAAGGTAGTCTAACTGTATATTTCTCATCTTTCATGTAGATACTAAATTTTTCATTCAAAAAATCAATAAATTGATATATTAAGTTGTACAATTTACTACCAAAAACACTGTCAAATAGAAACTGGAGAAAGTGGTGCCTTCGGGGGAATGGAACAAGATGAGGAGATTCTAAACTTTCCCTTTTAGAAGCTTCTAAATGGCTTGATTTCCTTTTCCTTCTGTCACATACAGGTATCACTTTAATGAAAACCAAAGAACTAGTTTAAAATAATTTTAAAAGTTCACTGTTGTTAAGAAGTGGAATTGCTGTGTTAAAGGGGTATGTACCTTTAAACATGTTAAAAATCCTCCTCAATGACCTGCAAAAAATGACTATAATAACATTACTCCTACTAATACTGTAACAACGTTCTTATTCCACATCATCAATGTAAGATGTTTTCAATTTTTAAATTGCCATTTTTCAGGTCAAAAAAAAATGTTGTTCTGTATATATTTCATTGTATAAATTTTCCCTAAATATTTGATGATGATTGGTTATTTTTTAGCCTGGTTAGTGAGTTTAGTATTTTTTTTAACCCTAGCTTATCTGCAGAGTTTGCTAAGAAAGTATGGGATGTGCTGCTGGGTCTCAAAAGCCAGTAGTTGGACTCCTGGACATGAGGACTGATGATTCTGTAGTGTATTGGTTGGTCCAATTGGGGAGACAGGAAGTGGCCACCTGGCCGAGATGCTCTTTTTGCTGTGCCCCAACTGTTATGTTTATGGTTGCCTCCCTCTCTCTCCTGCTCTCCAGTCACCACCTCTAAGCTCAAGGTGCATTGCAACCCAACTCCCACTCCCATGCTCTGTTACTTATGTTTTAGGCTACGATCCGCCAGTCAAACATTTCATCTCTTTTAGGCATTTTCCATAACTTTTGTTCAATTGAGACCATACTGTCTCATTTACTGGCATATGAAAAATATATACTTAATGTTATTTCTAGGGAATTAGATGCAGTGGGTATATGAGTCCATTTTGCGTTGCTATAAAGAAATGCTCGAGGCTGGGTAATTGATAAAGACAAGATGCTCACCATTCTGTCGGCTGTAAAAGCATGGCACCAGCGTCTGCTCGGCTTCTTGTGAGGCCTCAGGAAGCTTTTACTCATGGTTGAAGGTGAATGCAGAGCAGGCGTATCACATGGTGAGAGGGGGAGCAAGAGAGAGAGAGAGAGGAGGAGTTACTAAGCCCTTTTTAACAATCAGATCTTACAGTAACTGATAGAGCAAGAACTCTTTCATTACCACCATGGGGAGCACAGCAAGGCATTCCTGAGCAGTCTGCTCCCATGACCCAAACACTTCCCACTAGGCCCATCTCCAACATTGGCGGTCACATTTCAACATGAGATTTGGAGGGGACAAAACATCCAAACTATAGTAGAGGGATAGGTTGCTCAGTCTGCCATCTTTCTCTAATCTCCTGGTGGTACAATGCCATCCCATCAGGGGTGCATTTGAAATAGACAGATAGATGGGTAAACGCATATTGATTTCAAACCATTCCAGTCACAATCTACTCAATGATTGTCTACTCAAGGGTGAGGACAAAGTGGGAATTGAAAACCAAGTGGCCCACAGAATGAGCTTCTGGCTGTGCTCATTGTGAGTCTAGGGTTTTAAGATGTTTACTTTTTGGGGTACAATGTGACCTCTGAATGCAAGCCAACCACTTCGTCTGGTGCTTAGCTGAAGAAACAATGACCTTTTCCAACATGGAGGAACAGCTATGCTGGAATTATACAATTACCATAGGTCACTCTTCAATGTGGTGGCTTCCTACAGAGTTGCCAATGGTAGTTTTGACTATAGGATATTTCACCTTTACACATTGGCTTTAGAACCCACCCTCCACCGACAACATGAAAGGCATAACTCTATTGTATGAGAATGATCATTTTGAAAATTTGAAAAATAATAAAGTATTTGAGAAAAGCATCTAGTCAAGATCAATGTAGAAGAAAATTTTGCTCTGAGGGCAAGATACATAGAGAAATGAGATAGGAAGTGATTTGGGAGCATGAAAACAGTAAGTCAGAGAGCAGTGGCAGGTGGAAACTGACAACTCAGGAAAGGAGTTGAGGTTCCCACCTGCAACCTAATGGGAGTCCCACCAGACACGAGCTAGGGTAACCCACAACTCCGAAATTGACCAAATAGGACTTTGGGGCTTGGTCTGAAAACCATATTACAATCTTCTAAATTTAATTTTGTTCTTATTTTTTGTAGATAGGAGGTTTGGCTGTGTTGCCCGGGCTGGTCTCATAGTCCTGGCCTCGTGAAATTCAACTTCATTGCCCTCCCAAAGCACTGGGATTACAAGCATGAGCCACCACACCCAGCCCATATTATAATCTTTCATGTTATATTTATTGAAAAATATATTCTGAGTTCTAGCAACCGTCTTTATTTAGTCAACGTATTGGCTATTTGTGTTTTTGTTTCCAGATTCCTGTCAGCAATTTAATACTGATTTTTGCCATCTATCACTTAGCTGTGTCTCTCAGATTTGTTTCAACTATGAAATTGCTACAGATGTACTTATCTAAATCATAGATAAAAATGTTAAACGAGGCAGAACAAAGATGAGAGTTGTGCGATGCTTTGCAAGAGGGCATCCCACCCCCTGTCGTTTATAACCTTTAGAATTTTTTGGAATTTCAGAACACTGAATGCAACATACTTATTGCTGAGACACAAAGACCTAGAAAGTGGGTTGACTGGTTTAATGTCATACAACTAGTTATCCATTTATTAAGAAATCCATGTGTGTGTATTTTGTTTAATCTCTTATGTGAACTGCCTTTTGGTGGAAAAGCCTAGATACTCCCCAACACCAAGGCCAGAGCTGTTTTCCACTGATTCCTTTGAATAATGCATAATTAATCGTCACTGTTGAATAGAGTTGTTTATGTAGTTCTCAAAGCCCCTGACATGGTTTGGCTCTGTGTCCCCACCCAAATCTCATCTTGTAGCTTGCATAATTCTCATGAGTTGTGGGAAGGACCCAGTGGAAGATAATTGAATCATGGGGGAAAGTCTTTCCCATCCTGTTTTTGTTATAGCGAGCAAGTCTCACGAGATCTGATCATTTTATAAAGAGGAGCTCCCCTGCATGGGCTCTCTCTCTGTTTGCCCGTTGCCATCTGTGAAAGATGTGACTTGCTTCTCCTTGCCTTCCACCATGATTGTGAGGCCTCCGCAGCCATGTGAAACTTTAAGTCCAATAAACCTCTATTTTTTGTAAATTGCCCAGTCTTGGGTATGTCTTTATCAGCAGTGTGAAAGTGGACTAATATAGCCCCTATGTCACTTTTATCTATACTTAATGATATCATGGAATATTCTATGAAATATTTTGTTAATATTAAGATAAATTTGTCTGTACCCTTCTCCTGCCCTAATAAGTAAATGATTATATGGATTTAACTTGGCATTGCTTGGATATTAATGAATTTGTTTTTCACTCCATCTTTGTCCTATTCCATTCTGCTATTCATTAAATTGAGGAAATCTTACCCATTGTGATGATTCCCAGAAATATATCCTCAGCCCCTATGTTTCCTCAGAGGTTCAAACTTTTCTCTTCCTATCTGTACTGCAGACTTAGTAGAGTTTGGATGTGTGTCCCCTCTGATCTCACATTGAATTGTAAATCCCCAATGTTGGTGGTGGGGCCTAGTGGCAGGTGATTGGATCATGGGGGCAGAGTTTTCCTGAATGGTTTAGCACCATCCTCTTGGTGCTGCCCTTGTGACAGTGAGTTCATGAGATCTGGTTTTTTGTTTTTTGTTTTTGTTTTTGTTTTTGTTTTGAGTCCGGGCCTTGCTCTGTCACCCAGGCTGGAGTTCAGTGGAGTGCGTGGCTCACTGCGGCCTCAAATTCCCAGACTCAAGTGATACTCCCACCTCAGCCTCTACAGTAGCTGGGACTACAGGTGTGCACCATCAGGCCTGGCTAATTTTTTTATTTATTGTAGAGATGGGGTTGCCCAGGCCGGTCTCAAACTCCTGGCCTCAAGTGATCTGTCTGCCTTGGCCTCCCAAAGTGCTGGGATTACAGACGTAAGCCACTGCACCTGGCCAGATACAGTCTTTTCTGCTTTCTCTGTGGGAAGTGCCTGTTCGTACTTTACCTTCCGCCATGAGTAAAAGCTTCCTGAGGCCTCCCCAGAAGCAGATGCCAGCATTATGCTTCCTCTACAACCTGCAGAACCATGAACAAATTAAACTTCTTTTCTTATAAATTACCTAGTCTCCGGTATTTCTTTACAGCAATGTAAGAATGGCCTAACACAAGACCTCAAGCTCAATACATTAAAAACTAATTATCTTCCCTTTGCCAATCCCACTTCTAGATCTCATTTCTGCTGTGGTACCATCAAATTTTTTTTGACCCAATTTTTTAGGCTAAAAACCTGTTCCAATTGCCTGCTTTACCTATTTGCTCATCAATTTGTATCAATTCTATCTCCAAGAAATTGTAATTTAGGTGCTAATTTTGTCAAATTTTGATAGCCACAGTAGATTTTTAATTGATTTCCATGTTCCCATGGCTCCAGCCTCCATTGCCTTCTCCAGAATGTTCTTTCTACAACATCAACTCAGTTTTTGCTAAACTGGGCACCTCTAAAACCTCTAAAAATTTTGAAATATGCTAAAAGATTTTCCATTAAAAAAAAAAAAGGCAGGATTTTAAGATGGATCTCCAAGATTCCTGACCCCTGGTTTCTCAATCAAATACTAATCTACTTACTGCTGTGAAGGGATTTTGCAGATGTGATTAAAGTCTCAAATCCATTGGCTTTAAGATTGGAGGATTATCCTGGTGGACCTGACCAAATCACATGAATGCTTTGCAAGCAAAGTTTTCCCCATTGGTCAGAGAAGGAAGGACAGAGACATGTGCTCCAGTCAGTCCAGAACGTAAACCTCCATACTGTGAAAGGAGCCTCTAAGAGCTGAGATCAACCCCCAGCTGACAGCCAGCACATAGATCGAGATTTCAGTTCTACCACATCAAATAACTGATTTCTGGCACTATTCACAATTGAAAAGATTTGGCATCAGCCTAAGTGTCCATCAAGGAGTGAATGGATAAAGAAAATGCAATACAGCCGGGCTTTGTGGCTCACGCCTGTAATCTCAGCACTTTGGGAGGCTGAGGCAGGCAGATCACCTGAGGTTGAGGGTTGGAGACCAGCCTGACCAACGTGGAGAAACTCCATCTCTACTGAAAACACAAAATTAGCCAGGTGTGGTGGCACATGCCTGTAATCCCAGCTACTTGGGAGGCTCAGGCAGGAGAATCACTTGAACCCAGGAGGCAGAGGTTGTGGTGAGCTGAGATTGTGCCATTGCCCTCCAGCCTGGGCAACAAGAGTGAAACTACAAAAACAAAAAAAAAAAAAAAAAAAAAAGGAAAAAGAAAGAGAGAGAGAGAGAAAGAAAGAAAGTGATATATATGTATTCTTACTTTTAAGTGGGAACTAAACATTGAGCACACATGGACATAAGCATTGGAATAATAGACATTGTGGACTACTAGAGGGAGGAGAGAGGGAGCAGTGATAATAAGGTGATGTCATCTAAAATAAAAGAAAGAAAACATGGTAAATATATATATATAGTGTGGTGTGTATATATACATGTATACACATACTCAAGTACATATATATACAGTGTGTGTGTGAGTATATATTTTTATATATATATATACACATATATACACATTATCTTAAGTGAAACAACTCAAAAACAGAAAGTCAAATACTGAATGTTCTCACTTAGAATTAGAAGCTAAACAATGTATGCACAAGGATATCCGGTGTGGAACAGACACTGGAGACTTGGAAGGGGGGGATGGGGTGAGGGATGAGAAATTACCTAGTGGGTACAATGTACATTATTCAGGTGATGACTACACTAAAATAGCAGATTTCACCACTATGCAACATATCATTTAACAAAGCTGCACTTGTACCCCTTAAATTTATACAATTAAAAAAAGAGAATGAGCTTGGTGTTGAATTTTCCCCCAGAGCCTTGGAACATGAACTGCCCGTGGCCCACACCTTGATTTTAACTTTGGAGAATCTGAGCAGAGAAACCCATGATGCTGTGGCAGACTTCTGACCTGCAGAACTGTGAGCTACTAAGAGAGCTTTTTTTTTTGACATTGTCTTGCTCTGTCACCCAGGCTGGAGTGCATTGGTACAATCACAGCTCACTGCAGCCTCGACCTCCTGGGCTCTATTGATCCTCCAGCCTCAGCCTCCTGAGTAGCTGGGACTACAGGCATGCGCCACCACACCTGGCTAAATCTTTTTTGTATTTTCTGTAGAGATGGGGTTTCACCATGTTGCCCAGGCTAGTCTCGATATCCAGGTGTCAAGTGATCCTCCAGTCTCAGCCTCCTGAGTGGCTGGGACTACAGGCATGCGCCACCACACTTGGCTAAATCTCTTTTCTATTTTTTGTAGAGATGAAGTTTCACCATGTTGCCCAGGCTAGTCTTAAAATCCGGGGGTCAAGTAATCCTCCAGCCTAAACTTCCCAAAGTGCTGGGATTACGGGCATGAGCCACTGTGCCTAGCCACAGGCTTTATTTGAAGCTGCTAAACATGTGGTCATTTGTTACACACGGATAAAAGACTAATAACTACATTTTATACATACTTAGTTAAGCTTAACAGATTTCTTTATTTCAAAAATTCTCAAGTGTTTATCGATGCTCATTAATGTTCTTATGAGTTTCCGAGAAGGCAATCCAGTATGACGTGTTTCGTAAACCATACTGACCAGAGCACTGGGAAGGGACACTGTCCTACAAACACCATTTTGGGAAACTTCCTGTAGAATCGTTCTCCTTCCCTTAATTTAATACCTGTGATGGCTTTCTATCATTTGCCCAATAATATTTAAATATCTTAATTTGGCTTTTGGGGACCTGCACACTCTAGTCTAGTCCCAGCCTATATTTCTAGCTTTGGCCCCTCTCATTTTCCCACATCCAACTAGGCTCGCCCTTCTAGACCAAGTTGTATCCGTTCAAACTTCTCTGACTTTACCCATCTCATTTTTTGAGACACATTCAAATATCACTTTTGTGATACGTCCCCCACACTCCCAGGCGGATAATGTTTGCCGTGCTTTTAAAGCTTCCCTTATGCTTTGCATATAGAGCCCTTATGTTCATGTCGTGTTGTGTAATAGTTATAGTTCACCTCCTCCTACCCAACTGTGAGCTCCTTCGGGGAAGAGACTCTATTGCACTCATCTCGGCATCCTTCATGACAGATACGGACATGAGGCTTAATTATCTGTCCCTGGATGTATTGCTTTTTCCTTTATAAAAATTGAGGTAGCATTAACTTGTCTTTAATCATCTACCTCTTTTTTCCCTTGAATTAAATTTTCAAGGTTTTTCTTTTTTTTTTTTTTTCTTTTCCAGTGGTGAGCAACTAGGAGAAGTGGGTAAAGTAGAGAAATGGAGACTGAGGAATATTGAGGCAATCTTAGGGAATAAAAATGAGGGAAAGATCGACGTGTGAAAAAGAGTTTCTTTTTTTTTTTTTTGAGACAGAGTCTTGCTCTGTTGCCCAGGCTGGAGTGCCATGGCGCCATCTTGGCTCACTGCAACCCCCATCTTCTGGGTTCAAGTGATCCTTTTGCCTCAGCCTCCTGAGTAGCTGGGATTACTGGCACCCGTCACTGCACCCAGCTCATTTTTGCGTTTTTAGTAAGGTGTGGTTTCTCCATGTCAGCCAGGCTGGTCTTGAACTCCTGACCTCAGGTGATCCACCTGCCTAGGCCTCCCAAACTGCTGGGATTACAGGCATGAGCCACCACACCCGGCCCGAAAAAGAGTTTCTGAAACTGAAAATCTTACTACTCTTGTCCCTTTCAGAAATGCGTCCGCCTTGAGCATTGTTCTCTCTTTCACACCCCAACTTTGCTGCCTGTTTACTTTTTGTCTCTTGCTTCACAGGGGCCGTGCGTAACTCTGACTTTATTTCAGACTCAGCCCATCCCTGCTGCCTGTTCCACACGTAGCTACCTAAGAGTGTTTCACATGTTCTGAGTAAGAATTACTGCCCTTCTGATATTCAGTGTCAAAACCACGTCAAGCAAACAGAAAGGGTGCACTATTAAAATAGTCCCCTTCCTCACTTCTTTTTCTATTTTGAAGACTTATTTTAAATGCTTCTATCTAACATAGAAGCTGATGATGCTGACCACACCTCCATTGACTTTTCTACGTGCCCAGCTTCCTTTGCAGTTAAGCTGGCTGTAAGTCTGCCCATTAAAATCCGGGGAGAAGTAACGAAAGTTGCTTTAAGTCTTGTTCCATAAGAGATCCCATACACTCCTTCTATCCTGTCTTCCCCTGCCACAGTGGACTTGGAGGCCCTGTGTTCCAGAAAGTGTGGTGGCTCAAACCTGTAATCCCAGCACTTTTGGAGGCCAAGGTGGGCGGATTCCTGAGGTCAGGAGTTTGAGACCAGCCTGGCCTACATAGTGAAATCCCGTCTCTACCAAAAATATAAAAATTAGCTGGGTGTGGTGGCACATGCCTGTAATCCCAGCTACTTGGGAGGTTGAGGCAGAAGAATTGCTTGAGCCCAGGAGGTGGAGGTTTCAGTGAGCCAAGATCACGCCACTGCACTCCAGCCTGGGTGACAGAGCGAGACTGACTCAAAAAAATAAATAAAAATAAAATAAAATAAAAGAGAGCCAACTGATCTAAATGACTTTGTGCAAAGCTGTTACTGATTTAATGCCACCAAATTGGGGGGGGGGGGGGGCGGGTGGCTCACACCTATAACCCTAGTGCTTTGGGAAGCTAAGATGGGAGGATTCACTTGAGGCCAGGAGTTTGAGATCAGACTGTCAACACAGGGAGATCCCTTCTCTACAAAAAAAAAAAAAAAAAATTTAAAATTAGCCTGGCATGGTGGCGTGTGTCTGTAGTCTCAGCTACTTGGGAGGCTGAGACAAGAGGATCACTTGAGTCCAGGAATTGTAGGCTGCAGTGAGCTATGGTTGCACCACTGCACTCCAGCCTGGATGATAAAGTGAGACCTTGTCTCTTAAAAATAATGAAGTAAAGCCGCTGAAATTTCAGGGTTTTGTCATTCATATAGCAGAGCCAAGCCAGTTTGAGCTTAGCCTGACTTATACATTTAAGTAAATGTACACTTATACTTCAAAATTGTCTACAAGAATTCACTGGTTGCAAATAAAAAAAGTAAAAATAGAAGATTACTTGGAAAGAAGTCATTCAAGAATCTCTGCAATTTTTTTTTCAAGTGAAGCTTTGTTGTTACAATTTAAATGCTAAACAAATGCTATAGACGCTCCAGATTACAATTAAAGCATCGGAAGGAAATAGATTTCCCACGCACAGATATAAATTTATCCAAGAACTAGGTTGTATCCCTTCCAGTATTCTTTCAAAACTCTTAATTATAGAGATTACTAGCTCAAGGAACAGGAGGTTAAACATCTGCTTCCTCAAATGAAGCCAAAAACTTGAAACAAATTGGCTGAATCATACTTAAAGGAAAGAATGAGAGGCTAAAATTAAACGTCTCCACCAGCATCTCATGCTTCTTCTGATGAACTAGTCTTATACATCAAGTACTTAATGGAGAGGGGCACAGTTAGGTGATGGGAGCACCTTTGAGAGAAGCCTTCATGAATCAGTTTATTCTGTTTCTCTCTTCACATACGCAGTCTGATCATTTCGCCATCTTTTGTGAACATCTTATAGTAGTTTCAGACCTGAACCCTTGTCTGGCCCTCATCCTTTGAGAGCCTTGCACCAGAGACAGCTTTTCCTACACTGCGATTAAAGAGATGGGGAATGCACTTCGTCTTTGGTTCCTTCTCTCTCTGGCCTTCCTTGATCTGGTACCTGAAATGTCGGTATTTATTACTTTGGTAATAAAAGTTAAAGGTTTTTGATTTATTTTCTTTTCTTTTCTCTTTTCTTTTCTTTTCTTTTCTTTTTCCTTCCTTCCTTCCTTCCCTTTCTCTCTGTCCGTCTCTCTTTCTTTTCTTTCTTTCTTTCTTTCTTTCTTTCTTTCTTTCTTTCTTTCTTTCTTTCTTTCTTTGTCTCTCTCTCTCTCTTTCTTTCTTTCTTTCTTTCTTTCTTTCTTTCTTTCTTTTCTTCTTTCTTAGATGGAGTCTTGCTCTGTCAATCGGGCTGGAGTGCAGTGGCATGGTCTGGACTCACTGCAACATCCACCTCCTGGGTTGAAGTGATTCTCGTGCCTCAGCCTCCCAATTAGCTGGGATTACAGGCACTCGCCACCATGCCTGACTAATTTTTGTATTTTTGTAGAGACAGGGTTTTACTGTGTTGGCCAGGCTGGTCTCAACCTCCTGACCTCAAATGATCCACCTGCCTCAGGCTTCTAAAATGCTGAGATTGCAGTGTGAGCCACTGAGATTGGCCTATGATTTTTGAAAGCTATGATGAGAATGCATGTATCACTGCCTGTGAGTTACACATCACAGGAGATTTCCACCCATCTGGACTGGTACCTGAAACAGAAGGCTAAACAGGAATGCTGGAAACAAGGGAGGGAGGGCAGAGAGAGGATGGAAAGAACAGGACGGAGGAAGGATGAAGGATGAGGATGATAAAGTCAAATTCTTGCCTTTCGCAGTCTTACCCTGGGATTTGGAGTGTGATGGTAATGTGCTGCCTGTCCCAGAGAAGGGCCACAGAGCTGTCTCCTCAATGCTGAGTCGTGCTTTCCTTTGACACAACTATAGGTTTGATTTTCATCATGGAATCTCAGAAATACCCCAAATGCAAAGGGCTGGAATTACAGAAGTGAGCCACTGTGTCTGGCAAAAGACGACATATTATACTCACAGGCTCAAGAGATAGGAGGTGTGGCAGGTCATGCAGGGTCACATGGGGAAGCCTCAGGGTGGTCAGGAGGTAGAACACAGGAGCAGGGGGAACGTGGAGGCTACAGCCTTATTGGATTCTGCGGGAAAGTCAAGGCAGGAAGGGAGAACAATTTACGACTGGCTAATTGGAAAAATTTCAGCAGCTCTAGGCTATAGGTTATAGGGGTGGTCCTAATTGCCTGGTAGTTCTCCTGGGATGATTAAGGCAGAGGACTGCCGCCTCCTGAGTTGGAGGGGTTGGATGGGGGAAGGTGGCTCTGGATTTGTTAGTTTGAATAATAAGGGTATGCTCTTCCTGACTGAACTTTGCTGTCTCTAAGAACTGACTAGCTCTGGGAAGGGTAGTTTCTCCCTAGCCAGAAAAGTTTTTAAGATGTCAACACATCCTAATATACTGAAAATAAAAAAGTATAGAAACAACACAAAATCAAACAATACAGAAGCCTAAAAATGAAGCATGAACAATCTTATCCCCACCTTCCCCAACGCCCGTGTGCAATTCCATCTCATGTGAAGTTAAGTTGGCAGTTGAATGTGTATTCTTGCACATATGCCCCATGCAAACACAGGTGCACAAACATGTTATACCCAAATGTAGGTTTTTAAAATAAAAATGAATTCACACCCTGTACGTCTCTCTGCTACTTACTTTTCACTTGAGTTTGTTTCATGAACAGCCCTTTACATTAATACAAGTAGATATAACTTTACTTTTAATCAATGCTTATAGTTTATAGGGTGGATATCCTAATTTATGCAGCCATTGTCTCTTTGCAGACATACAGGTTATTTTCAGGTTTGTTTCTTTTAAAAAATAACTACACATAAGCTTCCATAAATACCTGTGTTCATAGATCCTCATGTTCTCATGCCTCCCTATTCCAGTGGGATTGTTGCATCAAGAATACATTGTAAATGTTGATTGATAGAGGAGATAGTGACAGATTTCTTCTCCAGAATATTTTAGCAATTGAACCTGAGATCAGCAGTATGTGGAAGTGCCAATTTTTAAATTTTTTGTATTTTTTAGAAGGGGATCTAGCTCTGTCACTGAAACTGGAATGTGGTGCTGCAATCATGGCTCACTGCAGCCTCCAACTTATGGGCTCAAAGGATCCTCCTGCTTCAGCCTCTGAAGTAGCTGGGACTAAAGGCATGTGCCATCACGCCCAGCTAATTAAATTTGTTTTTAGAGACAGGATCTCACTATATTGTTCAGGCTGTTGTTGAACTCCTGGTTTCAAGTGATCCACCCACCTTGGCCTCCCAAAGTGCTGAGATTATAGGCAGGAGCCACCAAGCCTGGCTCTGAAAGTGTCAATTTTATTAGTTTTACCATATCCTGGTTATCACTGGATGTTATAATGTTTTAATGTTTACAAATCTGATGCATGATCGTTTATAATTTTTCTAATTTACGTTTTTCCAACTACTAATAACTCTGAGCATCTCAGGCAAAAAAATAAACAAAACAAAAAACAAACAAAAAAACCCTTCTCCTTAATTATAGCTTATAAGACCTATGATAACCATATTTTTCTTTTCTTTTTTATTTTTTTTGAGAAGGAGTCTCACTCTATTGCCCAGGCTGGAGTGCGGTGGTGTGATCTCAGCTCACTGCAACCTCCATCTCCTGGGTTCAAGTGATTCTCCTGCCTCAGACTCCTGAGTAGCTGGGACTACAGGTGCATGCCATCACACCAGCCTAATTTTTGTATTTTTAGTACAGATGGGGTTTCACATGTTGGCCAGGCTGGTATTGAACTCCTGGCCTGTGGTGATCCACCTGCCTCAACCTCCCAAAATATTGGGATTACAGGTGTGAGCTGCTGTGCCTGGCCAAAAACCATATTTTTTCTCTTTATTTATTATGTATAAGAGGCCAAGAGAAAAATAAAGTTTATTTGCCTTGAGGAAGCTGCATGTTTTACTGCACAGCACACGTAAGTGCAGATGCTTGCTTTTGCCTGACATGCCTGTGTTATACATCTTCTGTCTTTCTGCAATAAGATAAAATAAAACTGGCTATTTCCAAATTCATTTGATCTAGGCTGTGTACAGGATATTTCAAAAATTCTGTTTGTTATTTTTCCATCTTGGGAGGTAATGAAAAGACAACAGCTATCGGTTTCTTCCTTCTGACTGTTGTAATTTATTTTCTTTGAGGAATTAACATTACATTGAATCTGTTTTGCTATTGACTACAGTTTGGTTTACAGCATGCCATAATTTTGTTCTGTCTTTGAGACCTGATGACAACAGTGGTCTGTGACTCTCGGAATTGTTAAACCTTGTCTCATTACACAGTATGAATCAGGGAACAATAAAATTAAGCCCTGGTTTCTCGGAGTGAGTCTAAGGGCAAATAAACCTGTGAGGGCTAATCCCTTAGTTTCTGATATAGTGACCTTAGGGGGGATATTAACGAGGTGGTAGTAGCCCTCTTTTAATAGTCAGGAATAGTGCCCGAGATCCGTGTAAGGTGGTGGGATGCGGGTGGAGGATGCTTAAGTGGTTGTGAGGCAGGAGACCGGCAGGATTTGTTTTCCAGCCATGACCCTGCTGACCAGAACAGGCTCTGGTTGAAACAGGGTGCAATGAAAAAGGCAGATGGCTACGAAAGTGACCTCTAGTTGTCCTCCCTGCTCATTAGCATAATGAGCTACACTCCCAGTAACAACATGACAGCATACAAATGCTGTGGCAATGGCTCAGAAGTTATCACCCCTTTTCTAGAGATTTCTGAATATCCCCCCTTAATTTGCGATTAAGTGTAGGTATAAATACAGCAAGCTACAGCCCACTGGTGCTGACTCTGGGCGCACTGCCTATGGGTTAACTCTGCTCTACAAAGAGCAGTGTTGGTTCAATAACAGATGCTTTCTCTCACTACCAGCTTGCCCTTGAGTTCCTTCTTGGGAGAAGTCAACAACCTTCCTAAGGCTAAGCTCCAATCTGGGGGCTCCCATGCCTTGAATCAGTTGTATCAGCCAGGGCTCTCCAGAGAAACAGAATCCGATGGGATTATCTATCTATCTATCTATCTATCTATCTATCTATCTATCTATTGTGAGTTTTGTTTTAAACAACCTGCTCATATGATGGAGGGGCTGGTAAGTCTAAAATCTGTAGGTCAGCCTAGCAGCCTAGAATTTGAGGCAAGAGTCAATTTTGTAGTCTTGAATCCAAAGGCTGGAAATTCGAGCAGAATTTCTATATTGCAGACTAGAGGCAGAACTCCCTGTTTCTTTCTTAGAAACCTCAGTCTTTGTTCTTAAGGCTTTCAACTAATTGGATGAGACCCACTCACATTATATAGGGTAATCTGCTTTACTTAAAGTCAACTGATGATAATTGTTAATCACATCTAAAAAATACTTTTACAGCGACATCTAGGCTAATGTTTGACCAAATAACTGGGCGCCATATTCTAGCCAAGTAGACACATGAAATTAACCACAAGAGGAGAATATAGTTTATTTGCTTCGTGTGAGTTCAAATGATCCAACTGCTATGCATTTCTCTGTTGACCAAGTAACTTAAAATGGAGTCTCGTTATAGTCATGCTATCATCCAAGAAGGATCCCTGATATCCCAATCATTTTCAGCACATGTACTCCCGTGAAGAAAAATTGCTGAGACGATGAGCATATCATGCTTCAGGAAGGGAGCAGGAAAATATGTGGAGAATGCATGAGTCTCTTATTCTCCAACCTTCCTTCTTTTTCTCCTTTGGCCACTTAACCCAATAAGTTGACCTCCTTTTTTTAAGTGTCTGGTATTTAGAGAGCTCAGTTGAAATGAAATAATTCATTTCCTCTTGGCACAATTCTTCTGGCTGATGGAACAAGGCATTTTGGAACATATGAACAAATTTTAAGTACAATTTGCGTCTGATTGTCGGCCTTCACATTGATTTTGATTAAACACATTGAATAATTTTTAAATGTCCGTTTCTCTTTCACGTGTGTAATTTAAAAATTATTAAGGTAAAATTCACATAACAAAATTAATCATTTTTAGTGAACAATTCATTGACATTTAGCACATTCACAATGTTGTGAAGCGCCACCTATGTCTAGTTTCAAAACATTTTTGTCTCTCCAAAGTCAAAGTCTTGCTTATTAAGCAGTTTCTCCCCCTTTCCCCTGGCAACCACCCTCTGTATTCTCTCTGTATGGATTTATCTATTCTGGACCTTCCATATAAATAGAATCACACAATATGTGGTATTTTGTGTCTACCTTCTTTCACTTAGTATAATGTTTTGGATGTTCATTCACGTTGTAGCATATATCAGTACTGCATTTTTTCTGTAGCTGAATAATTTTGCATTTTCTGTATATACCACAATTTGTTTATCTCTTGTCTGCTGATGATCATTTCTGCTGTTTCCACATTTTGGCCATTGTGAATAGCGCTGCTATGAACAGGACCTGCTAGTTTCTTTTGGTTCTTAAAAGAAGGCTCTTTTATCTACCCAGGACACATCTATGCTTAGAGAACATAGAAAACCTCCTCTTCCAAATCTAGCCATTTTATATGAGTTAGATTAAAAAGAACATCAAAGCTAATCTATGGTAAATGCAATCTAGAACATAAAGATTAGTAAAGAAGACAGCCGGAAGTGTCCTAAACACACAATAAGCACTCTGACTGGTAAGCTGGTACAGATTGCATTTCATATCCAGACAGCAACCATTACTAGCAGTCTTTCTGTCTCAGTTTGGCATGAACCCCTTGAAATTCAAAGCCAGAAAAATGGAAGTCTCCTAATTCTGGAATCACTTCCCCTTGAATCAGTGTAAGCCCAGTAAACATGTCTTTTTTTTTTTTGGAAAAGCGTCAGTAACAATCACAACCAGGAAGGAAAACCCATTGGATAAAATAAATTGAAGATAAATATTTTCTGATTACCTATACATTTCTCACTACTGTGAGACCTCAGTTTGAGAAATCTTTACAGGTAGTTGAAAACGATAACCGACCTGCTTTGGACCTTACTCTTTTTCTGTTTTTTTTTTTTTTTTTTTTTTTTTTTTTGAGACGGAGTCTCGCTCTGTCGCCCAGGCTGGAGTGCAGTGGCGCAATCTCGGCTCACTGCAAGCTCCGCCTCCCGGGTTCACGCCATTCTCCTGCCTCGGCCTCTCCGAGTAGTTGGGACTACAGGTGCCCGCCACCACGCCCGGCTAATTTTTTTGTATTTTTAATAGAGACGGGGTTTCACTGTGGTCTCGATCTCCTGACCTCGTGATCTGTCCGCCTCGGCCTCCCAAAGTGTGGACCTTACTCTTTATCTTAGCACTGATTGCAAAACACAAAAACCTCATCCAAAAGTGGAACATGTTGTCATGCCGTACTGAATACAACTTCCTTGCGTTTCCAAATAATGCAGTTTTGCAGAAGAAATTAAGTTACATGGTTTTTGTTTCTTAGCTGAGTAACAATACGCGTGAACGTGACATAAAACCTAGCTTCTGTGTCTTTATAGCAGCATGATTTATAGTCCTTTGGGTATTTTATTGCGGCACTATTCACAATACCAAAGAGTTGGAACCAACCCAAATGTCCAACAACGATAGACTGGATTAAGAAAATGTGGCACATATACACCATGGAATACTATGCAGCCATAAAAAATGATGAGTTTGTGTCCTTTGTAGGGACATGGATGAAACTGGAAAACATCATTCTCAGTAAACTATCGCAAGGACAAAACACCAAACACCGCATGTTCTCTCTCATAGGTGGGAATTGAACAATGAGAACTCATGGACACAGGAAGGGGAACATCACACTCCGGGGACTGTTGTGGGGTGGGGGGAGGGGGGAGGGACAGCATTAGGAGATACACCTAATGCTAAATGACGAGTTAATGGGTGCAGGAAATCAACATGGCACATGGATACATATGTAACAAACCTGCACATTGTGCACATGTACCCTAAAACCCTAAAGTATAATAAAAAAAAAAAAACCTAGCTTCTGGAGAATAAATGCAAATGAACACCAAATCTTTTTGTGAAACCAATGCTAGAATATTATTCATACTTTAGTAACCTTTAGTCCTAAAATCTATCAAATTTCACGAGAACCAATTACTATAGGGAAACCTGGGAAACAAAGGTTAATAAAACAAAACAAAAATAATAAGAACATTATTTATAGCACAGTTCTGTAACATTGTGAGAATATCTATTTTCAAAATGGCTATTTTACCAGGATGGCAGAAACAATTTTGCAAGTCTTAAGGAACATTTTACTATAAACACTTAGTAGCCATCATAGAGTGAAGAAATTGAAGATAGAGTGAAATCAAATCAAAGGTGAAATTATCAATGTGACTTATATAAAGTTCACATATTTGCATTAACCCAAGTATATGGAAAATCAGTATCTGCTGACCTTGAGTTTGGAAATGACCAATAATGTATCTTGAAAAACTGAGGACATCGAGAAAACTATTTGCAATAATAAACATATTCCTATTATAAAAAACGAAAGAAAAAGAAAAAAAATCAGTGTCTTCTATGGAAAAGGTGCTTTCCCATAGAAAAGCATTTATTGTATAAATCACTATTTTAAGTTTAAAAGCGAAATTGCTTATTAATTATTCATCCCTTCATCAAACAATTTTGAGTACCTCCAATGGGCTAGGCAATATTTTTTATTTTTATTTTTACTTTTTGAGACAGGGTCTTGCTCTATCACCCAGGTTGAAGTGCAGTGGCGTGATCATAGCTCAGTACTGCATTTCTTCCATAGCTGAATAAAATTGCATTTTCGTGTACAAATTGCATTTCATATCCAGACAGCAACCATTACTAGCAGCCTTTCTGTCTCAGCTTTGCACGAAACCCCTCAAAATTCAAAGCGCAGGGAAACAGAAGTTTCCTAATTCTGAAATCACTTACCAAATTTTCTTTTTAGTTCATATTTTTAATTGACTCAAATTACAAAGATCCCCCGGGAGGCCCTGGAGGAGGGAAACAGCCTTGGAGAGGCAGAGATTCACTGCCAGCAGCCCACCCCCACCTGCTACCCACTCCCCCACAAGGGTCCCAAACTCTTTCAATAATCCTAAAAAACCAGATGAGAGTGCAGGCATATAAGGGCTCCTTCATCTTCACCCAGGTGACAAGCCACCCTGCCATGTCCTGCCCAAGGCCCTGGCCCTCCCCAACCAAGTCAGGCTCCCAGCCCAGACCCTGACCCTGGCAAGGTCAGGGACAGCAATCTACTCCTACAGGAGTTGGGGCTGCCATCCCCTCAATCCCCTGGGTTCAGTTGATTCTTCCACTTCAGCCTCTTGAGTACCTGCGACTACAGGCATGTGCCACCGGGTCCAGCTAATTTTTATGTCTTTTTTTGTAGAGAAAGGGTTTCACCATGTTGTCCAGGCTGATCTCAAGCTCCTGGGCTCAAGTCATCTGCTCCCCTTGGCCTCCCAAAGTGCTGGAATTATAGGCGTGAGCCACTGTGCCCAATCGGGCCAGGCACTTTTAGAAACTTGGAGAACATTAGTGAACAAAACAAATAATCATGGCTCTCATGGTCTGTATGTTCTAGAGGGTGGTGGGTCACAGACACAATAAACAATAATAAATAAGTTATATAGGATGTCTGAAGGTGATAAACGCTTTGGAAGAAGAAGAGAAGACTGGAAGAGATTGGAAGGGGGAAGAGGTGGGAAGTGAGGGCAAATTGCATTTTATTTATTTATTTATTTATTTATTTATTTACTAGAGACAGGGTCTTGCTATGTTGCTCAAGCTGGACTTGAACTCCTGGGCTCAAGGTATCCTCCCTTCTCAGCCTCCAAAATAGCTGGGACTCCAGGCATGCACCACCACACCTGGCTTAGGCTGTGTTTAAATGCAGTAGCCAGCAGAAGCAGCAGAGGTGACACTGGAGCTAAGATTTGAAGGCAAATGCCAGCCTCACCGGTACCTGGGAGAGGAATCCCAGTGAAAGGAAGAGCAAGCATTGAAGGCGGAGGCGAAAAGATCTGAGCAGCAAAGAAGTGCAGTCCATATCCTGTAGTGTCTTCGGGCCATTGTAAGAACTTTGGCTTTCTCCAAGGGAAATTGGGAGCCCTTCAAGGAGTTTGAGCAGAGGAGTGATGTGCTCTCACTTAAAAACATTATATATACTTAAGATGCACAACAGGTTTTGATACACATATACATATTGAAATGATTACTATAATCAAGCAAATTAACATAAACATCTCCTCACACAGCTATCATTTGTGTGTGTGTGTAGTGAGAGCGTTTGAAATCCATTCTGTCTGCAAATTTCCAGTATGAAGTTCAGAATTATTAACTGTGGCCATTACGCTGTTCATCAACTGTCTAGATGTATTCATGTTACGTAACTGCAATTTGTACCCTCTGATCAACACCTCCCCATTTCCCCCATTCCCCAGACCCTGGAAACCACCATTCTACTCCCCTCTTCCATGTATTCATCTTTTAAAAATTCCACATGGAAGTGAGCTCATGCAGTTTTTTTCTTTCTGTGTCTGGCTTGTCTCAGCATAATGTCTTCCAGCTTCATCTATGTTGTTGCATATGGCAAGCTCTCCTTTTTTAAGGCTGAATGATATTCCACTGTAAAGAATATATATACTATATAATATAGTATATACACATGTATGGTATATACATATGTATGGTACATACATAGGTCTTTTACATTTTCTTCATTCATCCATCAACAGACCCTTAGGTTGTTCCCATTATCTTGACCACTGTGAATAATGCTGTAGTAAACGTGGGAGCACAGATCTCTTTGAGGTGTTGATTTTATTTCCTTTGGATATATACACCCAGAAGCAGGATTACTAGGTGATATGGTAGTCTTTTTTTTTTTTTTTTTTTTTTTTTTTGTGAGACAGGGTCTTGTTATGTTGCTCAAGATTCAGTGTGGTCACAAAATCACAGCTCACTGCAGCCTCAAACTCCTGGGCCTAAGTAATCCTCCTGCCTCAGCCTCCTGGGATTACAGGCACATGCTGCCATGCCTGATTAATTCTTCTTTTAGAGATGGGGTCTTGCTATGTTGTCCAGTCTGGACTTGAACTCTTGGCCTCAAGCAGTCCTCCTGCCTTTATCTCCTAAAGTGCTGGGATTCTAAGCATGAGCCACTGAACTTGGCTAGTAGTTCTATTTGTAAGTTTTTGACTTTCATTTCATAAAGCATCACTCTGGAGACTGCAGTATATAGAAGGCAAGGACAGAATCCAGGTGACCAACTGAGGAGCGGCTGAGATTCTGCAGGGGAGAGATGAGGTGGCTCAGAGCAAGACAAAACCGCAGGCTGGTGTGAGAGTGCTCAGATTCTGGAAGGATCACTAAGGCCCATGTTTGCCCTCCTGCTTCTAACACTAAAAAATTGAGACCAGACAGACTAAATCACTTCACAACTGTTAAAGAAACTCATCTTGAAAGGTAAATGTAACAACAAAAAAATTACTTACAACTTGTTTTTAGTAAGAATTTGCTCTTCTGAAATTTTTTTATTTTTTATTTTTTATTGAGACAGAGTCTCACTCTGTTGCCCAGGATGGAGTGCAGTGGTTTGATCTTAGCTTACTGTAACCTCCACCTTCTGGGTTGAAGTGATTCTCCTGCCTCAGCCTCCCGAGTAGCTGGGATTACAGGTGTGTGCCAACATGCTCAGCTAATATTTTGTATTTTTAGTAGAGATGGGGTTTTGCCATGTTGTCCAGGCTGGTCTCAAACACCTGATCTCAAGTGATCCACCTGCCTTGGCCTCCGCCTGCTCTTTCTGAAAAATTGATACGATTCTGATAATGCAGTCGTCCTAAGGAAGACCAGTTTTTATTTCAGAAATTATTAATTTTTTTTATTCATGCGTCTGAATTAGTTATGTATCTATTAATGTGAAGACATAGTCTATATCTAAAAAAAACTATTCGGAACAACCTGGCTTCATAATTGATTTTTTGGACAGTTTGGCTATTCATACTGATCATATTCACCAAGTACTTGTCAACTTTTTTCTTCATTTCGTACTATTTATTTGCTTATGTATTTATTTAGAGACAGGATCTTGCTCTGTCACCCAGGCTGGAGTGAAGTAGTGTTATCATAGTTCACTGCAGAAGAATCAAGTGATCCTCCTGCCTCAGCCACTCCAATAGCTGGGACTACAGACACATGCCACCACACTCAGCGCTTTGAGAGGCCAAGCGGGGGTGAATCATTTGAGCCCAGGAGTTAGAGACCAGACTGGGCAACATGGCAAGACTTTGTCTCTACAAAAAATACAAAAATTAGCCAGGTGTGATGGCATATGCCTGTAGTCCCAGGTACTGGGGAGGTTGAGGTGGGAGGATTGCTTGAGCCCGGGAAGTCAAGGCTACAGTGAGTCATGATCACACCACTGCATTACAGCCTCGGTGACAGAGTGAGACCATGTCTCCAAAAAAAAAAAATTTTTTTTTTGTAGAGATGGGGTCTCGCTGTGCCACCCAGGCTGGTCTCAAACTCCTGGCCTGAAGCAATCCTCCTACTTTGGCCATCTCAAACTATTTAGAAACCACCATAGTTAGAAAGGTGAAGATATTTTTTTATTATTTATTTGAAGAAAGAAACGACTGTTATAGGAATGTTTTACTTTAAAATATTAACTCATCAACAACTCCAGAGCCACAAAATCATGAAATTTACATTGAAAAATTATGATTCTTAATTCTGTAGTTCTTTTATCATTTTCTAACATATTTGCCTCTGGCCTACCCAATCTATTAGGTTGGTGCAAAAGTAATTGTGGCTTTTGCCATTAAAAGTAATTTAAAGTAACAGCAAATACCACAATTACTTTTGCACCAACCTAATAGTTTACAAGTATTTGACAAAAACCACATGATTGTCTCAATAGATGCAGAAAAGGCCTTCGATAAAATTCAACATCCCCTTATGCTTAAAAACTCTCAGTAAACTAGGTAGTGATGGAACATATCTCATAATAATAAGAGCTATTTATGACAAACCCATAGCCAATATCATACTGAATGGGCAATAGCTGGAAGCATTCCTTTTGAAAACCGGCACAAGACAAGGATGCCCTCTCTCACCACTCCTATTCAACATCGTATTGGAAGTTCTGGCCAGGGCAATCAGGCAAGAGAAAGAAATAAAGGGTATTCAAGTAGGAAGAGAGGAAGTCAAATTGTCTCTGTTTGCAGACGACATGATTGCATATTTATAAAACCCCATGGTTTCAGCCCAGAAATGCCTTAAACTGATAAGCAACTTCAACAAATTCTCAGGAAGAAAATCAATGTGCAAAGTTCACAAGCATTCCTATACACCAACAATAGACAAGCAGAGAGCCAAATCATGAGTGAACTCCCATTCACACTTACTACAAAGAGAATAAAATACCTAGGAATACAACTTACAAGGGACATGAAGAACCTCTTCAAAGTTAACTTCAAACCACTGCTCAAGGAAATAAGAGAGGATACAAACAAATGGAAAAACATTCCATGCTCATGGATAAGAAGAATCAATATCGTCAAAATGGCCAAACTGCCCAACATAATTTGTAGATTCAGTGCTATTCCTATTAGGTTACCAATGACTTTCTTTGCAGAATTAGAAAAATGTAAATTTCATATAGCACTGAAAAAAAGCCCATATAGCTAAGACAATCCTAAGCACAAAGAACAAAGCTGGAGGTATCATGCTACTTGAACTCAAACTATACTACAAAGGCTACAGTAACCAAAACAGCATGGTACTGGTACCAAAACAAATATATAGACCAATGGAACAGAACGGGGACCTCAGAAATAACACCACATATCTACAACCATCTGATGTTTGACAAACCTGACAAAAGCAATGAGGAAAGGATTCCCTATTTAATAAATGCTGCTGGGAAAACTGGCTAGCCATAATCCAGAAACCAGAAACTGGACCCCCTTCCTTACACCTTATACAAAAATTAACTCAAGATGGATTAAAGACTTAAATGTAAAAACCCTAGAAGAAAACCTAGGCAATACTTTTCAGGACACAGGCATGGGCAAAGACTTCATGACTAAAACACCAAAAGCAATTCCAAGAAAAGCCAAAATTGACAAATGGGATCTAATCAAACTAAAGAGCTTCTGCACAGCAAAAGAAACTATCATCAGAGTGAACAGGCAACCTACAGATGGGAGAAAATTTTTGCAAGCTACCCGTCTGACAAAAGTCTAATATCCAGAATCTACAAGGAACTTAAAGAAATTTACAAGAAAAAAACAAACAACCCCATCAAAAAGTGGGTGAAGGATATGAACAGACACTTCTCAAAAGAAGACATTTATGCAGTCAGCAAACAAAAAAAAAGCTCATCATCACTGGTCATTAGAGAAATGCAACTGAAAACCACACCGAGGTACCATCTTATGACAGTTAGAATGACAATTATTAAAAAGTCAAGAAACAATAGATGCTGGTGAGGCTGTGGAGAAATAGGGACACTTTTACACTGTTTGTGGGAGTGTAAATTAGTTCAACCATTGTGGAAGACAGTGTGGCAATTCCTCAAAGATCTAGAACCAGAAATACTATTTGACCCAGCAGTCCCATTACTGGGTATATACCCAAAGGAGTATAAATCTTGCTGCTATGAAGACACATGCACACGTATGTTTATTGCAGCACTATTTACAATAGCAAAGACTTGGAACCAACCCAAATGCTCATCAATGATAGACTGGAAAAAGAAAATGTGGCACATAAACACCATGGAATACTATGCAGACATAAAAAAGAATGAATTCATATCCTTTGCAGGGACATGTATGAAGCTGGAAGCCATCATTCTCAGCAAACTAACATGGGAACAGAAAACCAAACACCGCATGTTCTCAGTCATAAGTGGGAGTTGAACAATGAGAACACATGGATACAGGGAGGGGAACATCACACACTGGGGCCTGTCAGGGCGTTGGGGACAAGGGGAGGGAGAGCATTAGGACAAATACCTAATGCATGCAGGGCTTAAAACCTGGATGACAGCTTGATAGTTGCAGCAAACCACCATGGCACATGTATATCTACGTTCTGCATGTTCTGCACATGTACCCCAGAACTTAAAGTATAATAATAAAAAAAAAAAACTTGGGATGCCTAAGGGAACAAGGTGTTTCACATGAGTTTTGTGACTAAATAAGTTCTAGCTTAGAAAAGAAAAAGCAGAACAGGGCACATTTTAGAAAATCTAGCTTTCAGATTTGCTTACATTTATTATCACATTCTCAATAATTCTTTATCCATCGACTGCTGTTTATAAAGCACCTACTCTATGCCTGTAATCCCAGCACTTTAGGAGGCCAGGGCAGGCGGATCACGAGGTCGGGAGATCAAGACCATGCTGGCTAACATGGTGAAACCCTATCTCTACTAAAAATGCAAAAAATTAGCCGGGCGTGGTGGCGGGCACCTGTAGTCCCAGCTACTTGGTGGGCTGAGGCAGGAGAATGGCGTGAACCCGGGAGGTGGAGCTTGCAGTGAGCCGAGATCATGCCACTGCACTCCAGCTTGGGTGACAGAGCGAGACTTCATCTCAAAAACTAAAACTAAAACTAAAAATAAAAAAGGACCTACTCTATGTCAGGTACTGGATGGAATGAACTGGGAATAGCTGTGAATAGATGAAAGAACTTGTCCTATGATCTGTTTTTAATCATTAAGATTCTACTTTCAAATATAAGGATGCTATACTCCATTAAAAAATAATTTGTGCTTAAAAAAATGGTTATAAGCAGATTCTGATTTTTGTCAACCGAAATGTCTTTTCTTTCTTCTTCTAAACTAAAACAGAGTATGCTAAATTGCTAAGCAGCTAAACTTTTTTAGTCATTGATGAGAAAGCAAGCAGGTTTAGCAATTGAGAGAATAGGACATTTTGGATATTAAAATCAGGGATCAAAACAATTCCAGTACTAACCACTGAGTGTTACTAATACAAAGACTAACAACAGCAATAACACTACTAAAATTCAGATGATTTTTTTGGCTAAGAGACAATTCTAAAAAAGTTTACCTATGAATCGCTCAAACATATGTATAGACACAGAACTCCTGGTTGAGAAGCGTGGGTGCTCCATAGATTACATATGAGGATAAATGTGTACCAGTTAAGGATCCATTAACTACTGATAGAAGAAAACTTGAGAACCTTGGTAGCCTAGCAAAAGAAAAGTTTATTTTTTCTAATGCAGAAGTTTTAAGATTCAAACTGGAGCTACAGAAGACCATTAGGAGAGGACTCTCATGCATGATTTGTCTGATAACAGAAACTATCACAGGAAGTTTTTGTTTTTTTTTTCTTTTTTCTTTCTTTCTTTCTTCCTTTCTTTTTTTTTTTTTTTAATACGGAGTCTCGCTCTGTCGCCCAGGCTGTAGTGCAGTGGTGCGATCTTGGCTTACTGCAAGCTCCGCCTCCCGGGTTCACGCCATTCTCCTGCCTCAGCCTCCTGAGTACCTGGGACTACAGGCGCCCGCCACCACGCCCAGCTAACTTTTTTGTACTTTTTAGTAGAGATGGGGTTTCACCATGTTAGCCAGGATGGTGTTGATCTCCTGACCTCGTGATCCGCCTGCCTCGGCCTCCCAAAGTGCTGGAATTACAGGCGTGAGCCACAATGCCCAGCCTTTTTTTTTTTAAAGACAGGGTCTCGCTCTGTTATCCTGGCTGGAATGCAGTGGTACGGTCTCAGCTTACTGCAACCTCTGCCTCCTGGGTTCAAGTGATTCTTGTGCCTCAGCCTCCTGAGTAGCTGGAATTACAGGCGTGCACCATCACACCTTGCTAATTTTCATATTTTTAGTAGAGGTGAGTTTTCACCATGTTGGCCAAGCTAGTGTCGAATTCCTGACCTGAGGTGATTCACCCGCCTTGTCCTCCCAAAATGCTGGGATTACAGGCGTGAGCCGCTGGGCCTGGCCCCAGGAAATTTTTCTAAACCACAGCTTACTACATGAGTCACACGAACACAGCTAGCCACATATACAAGAACATTTGCCTGGCACACTGTCACACAAACCCAATCCAAAACTTCAAGGGCTTATTCCTGATTTATTTGGCTATCTGGCCATAACTAAATAAGATAACAGGTCCTACCAGCAACTTCGACATTTGCCAATCAAAACTCGCCAGCTCTTGTAAGGCTCCGCCAATGCCAATAAGTTTTCTTTCTAAACAACTTACACACCTCCTATTTCCCCAAGAAAACTTCTCCTTTGTTCTCTGGACATACTGGAAGCCACCGTCATCCCTATTTATGTCCTGGATTTCAATCCTTCTTCTTATATATTATACCCAAATTGCAACCTTTTTACTTGGAAATTCACCTCTCTCTATTTTTTATGTTAATACTAATATAAAGTCTGGTTGAGTCTTGGAATTACTGAGCCTTTGTCATTCAAAACCTTTCTTTCGAGTTTTACTTGTTACTATTTGAGGTCTAGAAATAGTCAACTTTTCCAACTCTGCAAGGTCCTACATTTCTAGGCTAAAGTCATCCATCTGTGAGGGGATTAGTTCCAGGACCCCCCCAGGATACTAAAATCCTCAGTTGCTCAAGTCCCTGATATAAAATGGTATAGATTTTCATGTAACCTATGCATATCCTCCTGTATACTTTAATCTCTATATCATCCCTATATTACCTATAATACCTAATACAATATAAATGCCATGTAAGTAGTTGTTATACTGTATCATTTTTTGTTTGTATCCCTTTTTATTGTTACATTGTTACTTTTTATTTTGGGCGGTTTTAAAGAATATTTCTGATCTGTGGTTGGTTGAATCCTCTGATGTGGAACCCATGATTGTATTCCCTCTTATTTCTGCTTGAAAATTGGCCAATGTACCTCTCTCCACTACTGTTATGCTAATCACAGCCTGTAATAACCAACGCTCACCACTAACATTCTTATTTTCCAACCTCTTTGCTTCAGTGGGCTAGCAGGCTGCCTTCTGGGTTATCACAGGCAGCGATTAAATGTTCTGCCCTGCACAGCACAGATCTCCAGTTTGTCAGTCTCCATCCTCACGTGGCAATGTCCTCACCTCCCACTGCCTGAACTCTAAGACAAGCTTTTAGGTTTTTGTTAAAGCAGCACTCCACTTAAAGGCACGAATGTCTCTATTAATTATGGAGGGATAACTGCTGCAACACGTAACCCCCAAATCCTGGTTACTTAACAGAAGTCTATTTCTTGTTCACATGAAATCCATGAAAGGATAAGTGAGAGTTATGGCTTGCTTCAAAAAGAAGTAAGGAAGATTTTGAATCCTACTCACTGTGTTGGATTTCTGAAAAGAGCCTGCTTTATCCCAAGTTCGTGATTTCTTTCTTGTGATTCATATTTAATCCAATAGCTTCAGGGATCTTGGAAGCTGAATAAAACGCCAGATCTCGTATAAATTACTTCTAAATACAAGCTTTTCCTATACTAGCTTCCTCTCATTCTTTTTAATCATTAGGATAATGCGATTGCCCATAAATATTGGGAGGAATCACTGATTGTGGAGCAAATAATGAACACAGTGTAACAACATTAATTCATCCATGCTGATTTGAAGCAAGACAGAAGCTGCGCTCATGAGAGGTCATCATAGCCTAGTGTGGAAGAGGCTGAACTTTGGAGTCAGACAGAGCTGCATTCAAACATCAGTTGTTTACGAGCTTGTTATCCTTGTTACATTTCTTAGCCTCTATTTATTCATGGCCTACCTGTGGAGCAAGGGGGAAACGGAATCATACATTTCAGGTCTTTATCCTGATGTTTAAGGAAAAAAGGGTAGGCAGTGCTTTTGAGAAATCAGCTTCTGAGCCAGGTGCGGTGGCTCATGCCTATAATCCCAGCACTTTGGGAGGCCGAGGTGGGCTGATCACCTGAGGTCGGGAGTTGGAGACCAGCCCGACTGACATGGAGAAACCCCATCTCTACTAAAAACACAAAATTAGCCGGGCGTGGTGGCACATGCCTGTAATCCCAGCTACTCGGGAGGCTGAGGCAGGAGAATCGCTTGAACCCTGGAGGCGGAGGTTGCGGCGAGCCGAGATCGCGCCATTGTACTGCAGCCTGGGCAACAAGAGCGAAACTCCATCTCAAAAAAAAAAAAAAAAAAAGAGAGAAATCACCTTCTGGGTGCTAGGTGTAAGCTCATTGCTGCTGAGATCTCATTGATTCTAGGCTGCCTCAGCAGACCAAGCCAGGATATCGAGGTATATATATACAGTCATACAGATATATGTTTGTGCATGTGTGTGTGTGTACCTGCATGTATCTTGCACATAATTTCAATGTTTCCACTGACATGCGTACCTGGATTCATTATAGCAGGATTTCTGCTTCATTTTGATAGGCTTTTTTGCATGTAACACATATTCAGATAGCAAGAGTTCAGTTAGCAAGGAATTAGGAGGTGTCTGGTGCATAGTATCAGATAAACATTTTTCCTCATAATTTATCATAAATATGAGTGGTATAGATTAGCTCTTTGTCCTTTGTTCTTAGGCATCATTTGTGTAAATAATTTGAAGGATGTGATTAACTAAGAGCTACAAAGTCTGTCACAGAATGGAATCTGTGATACCCTTCTATTATATCCTGCAACAGAAGTTGTTATATATACGAAGGTAAAGAAATATAAATGGCTGGGCATGGTGGCTCACGTGTGTAATTCCAGCACTTTGGGAGGCCGAGGCAGGCGGATCACAAGGTCAGGAGTTGGAGACCATCCTGCCTAACACGGTGAAACCCTGTCTCTACTAAAAAAAAAAAAATACAAAAAAATTAGCCAGGCGTGGTGGCGGGCGCCTGTAGTCCCAGCTAGTCGGGAGGTTGAGGCAGGAGAATGGTGTGAACCCGGGAGGCGGAGCTTGCAGTGAGCCGAGATCGCGCCACTGCACTCCAGCCTGGGCAAAAGAGCAAGACTCCATCTCAAAAAAAAAAAAAAAGAAAAGAAAAAGAAATATAAATATATATTAAATATGCCTAAACCTCAGATATTGTCCTTTTGTCTAAAAATAAGTTGAGATTTTTGTCTGGAGGGTGACATGACATCCAACTTGCTAAAGTGCCTGTCATTTCTGGACAGAACATGAACCTATCAATGGGCAGATTTTCTCTCGGATTATTCTTAGATAGGGTATTAGAATATCTTTGCTTTGATTTTTTTGAGACAGGGTCATTCTGTCACCCAGGTTTGAGTGCAGTGGCACGATCTTGGCTTACTGCAGCCTCGACCTTCTGGGGTCAAGCAATCCTCCCATGTAGGCATGTGCCAACATACCTAGCTAAGTTTTGTTTATTTTTTATAGAGACGGAGTTTTGCCCAGTTGCCCGGGCTGGTCTTGAACTCCCGGGCTCAAGAAGTCCGCCTACCTCGACCGCCCAAAGTGCTTGGATTACAGTTGGGAGCCAAATGCCTGACCTATCAAACATTTGCTAAATTTCTCTGAATAGAAGTTAGCCACTGTCAGGTAAAATAAAATTATATTATATTATTTGTAAGAGTAATATTTATTATTACATTTGAAAAGTTAGGGTAAAGAGAGAGTTACTTTCATACTAACACAATTAATTTCTCAAACCTAGGTTACTGATGAGCCCGACAAGTAACCAGCTGACAGAATATTAATTTACTTTATTATCTATTTGTAAACTAATTTGGTGGATTTTTACTTTACAATGAGTAGACATTGAGCATACAATGAACGGCAGAATTAATGTTTAACCTAGAAGTCATAAAAAATTAGTTTGGAATGAGCTGACAGCTATCATGTAGGCCATTATTAATTTATTAGAGAGAAAACTTGCTGATATTTCTATAATGCTACTGTTGTTTGTTTGTTTGTTTGTTTGTTTTGAGACAAGGTCTCACTCTGTGGTCCAAGCTGGAGTGCAGTGGCATGATCTTGGCTCACTGCAAGCTCCACCTCCCAGATTCAAACGATTCTCATGCCTCAGCCTCCCAGGTAGCTGGCGTTACAGGCAAGCGCCACCATGCTTGGCTAATTTTTGTATTTTTGGTAGAGATGGGGTTTTGCCATGTTGCCCAAGCTGGTCTTGAACTCCTGGCCTCAAGTGATCTGCCCGCCTTGGCCTCCCAAAGTGCTGGGATTACAGGCATGAGCCACTGTGTTGGGCCCTGTATTACATTTTTAATGTTAATGAAGAGGACCACAAGCTTTACAGTCAGGGTTATTATTATTACTTTTCACAACTAAGTTGTGTTCTATATTTCAACAAAATAATTTCTATCATTGAGTGTTGATATTGGAATCTCACAAGCACAATTAACGGTATTTGGTAGTTGCAGTTTACAACAAGGTTGTCTTGTGGCCAGAAAGAGTTAATGGAGTTTCTGTAGTGCGCAATCTATTATAGAGAATCATTGAATTACCTCTGTGTGGCATGGAATCAAGTAATCTGAGAATATAAGTTACCTAAAGATGCTCTAACATCATTCTGTAACTTAAAAAATGAAGGAATTTACATTCAGAAAGGTGACATGACTAGCTCAGAATCAAAATTAGTAGAAGTAGATCCAGAATTCAGGCGTGAGACTCTGGTTCCAAGGGCTTCATGCCTAGTGAGCCCTCTTTAAAAATATGAGAAATGAGCAAATCAACTGTACAGAATCAGATTCATCTATCAGTTACTCCGAGGCCTGTCTAGGAAATTATCAACTAAGCAAGACTTCAGCATTGATAACACTAAGAAGCTTCAGAAAGTAATTCCTAAGAGAATAACAAAAGCATATTGACTTGCATTTGGCAACTCTAATGTTACTTTCTGTAAGATTAGTTAAATTTGTAGCCATGGCAGCCCTAACTGTAATATTAAAAGTGTTTTTACAGGCAGGGATTTTATTTTTCAAATAGCTTCATTTTGTAACCATGTTATTAAGCCACAGTACACTTGCTCTAAATATAATCTGCTAAAATTTTGTTTTGATCCTTTCTTGTTTTCTGTTTTGTTGATTGGTTGGTTGGTTGTCAGGTTGCTTTGCTCGTGATTTATTTATTCTCTTGTTTGCGGTTTGCGGTCTAATATCAGTGCTACGTAGGATATGGTGAGCTTGCTGGTAATGCTAATTAAATGTACATATTTTGGGATTCTTTAATCACTGATCCTTCACCTTGATGTTGAACTGCTCATTATACCCCGGAGCACAGAAAAATGCTCCTTTTTAGACATCAAGTACATCCACTTAGTACTGAGAATTAGCGTGGGTTTAGTTCTCTTTAGGCATTTTATGGTCAACTGTATAAAAGCACAATGAAAATAATCAGAATTCTGGAGGGTTTTTTATAGAGCAGAAATAATGAGCCTGGTTCTCTGACTCACAGGTCACAGATGAATCCCACTGTCAGGTCAGCCTGCGAGGAGGAAAGCAGAAAAAAACTTCCTCTTGCCCAGTGGTTGGTATCGGATGTCTTGTTCCTTAAATCCGAGAACCTACTGCGTAACTGAAACTGAGCTGCCCATCAAGCCCCTTTGCTCTGGCACCACAGACTGATCGCTGTTCAGAGTAGCTTTTGCAATCAGCACAGAGAGCTCCAGGGTTCACCAGAACCCATGCCCTACAAGAGCCACCAGGCAAAGCCAGGCTTCATTCTTTCTTTTCCTATGTATAGGAGGGGCTTCCCTGAGCTCATGACACTGCCAAAGTCTTTGTGGTGGTCATTTCGGATAAAGGAGCAAATGAGTTTTTGTTCCTTAGTGTTTACTGATGATTATTTTTAATCTTATTTAGGACAGAGTTGATTTTTGGTTTTTTGTTTTGTTTTAATGAGATAGGGTCTCTCTGTGTTACCCAGGCTGGGGTTAAGTGGCACGATCCCGGCTTACTGCAGCCTCAAACTCCTGGGCTCAAGTGATCCTCCTGCCTCAGCCTCCCAAAGTGCTGGCGCCATAAGCATGAACCACTGTGCTCAGCCTGAGTTTTTAAATTATAGTTTTATGACTATGAGGAAGCTAAGGACCAAAAGACAGGGCCTTTCCCAAGGTCTGTAACCAGCAAGTGAGTGGCAGGGTTTGCATTCATTCCTTTTTCTACCACTTCAGCTTTTATTCCTTTTTCTCCACAGCATGTAGTACATACTGGTTACTCAGTACATTGTTACTGGATTAGTTATGTTATGTTTTTTTTTTTTTTTTTTTTTTTTTTGAGACAGAGTCTCATTCTCTCTCCCAGGCTGGAGTACAGTGGCATGATCTTGGCTAACTGCAATCTCCGCCTCCTTGGTTCAAATGATTCTCCTGCCTCAGCCTCCTGAGCAGCTGGGACTGCGGGCGTGCACCACCACACATAGCTAAGTTTTGTATTTTTAATAGAGACGAGGTTTCACCATGCAGGTTGATCTTGAACTCCTGACCTCAAGTGATCTGCCTGCCTTGGTACTAAAGTGCTGGGATTACAGGCGTGAGTCACCACGCCCTGCCTGTTACTGGATAAATTTGATTCAATTAAATTAATCATCATATTAGTTGACTTAGTCTTTTGGGTAGACAGGTATGTTTGCTTCTCCTTCTGTCAGTTTTTTACAACAAAGTCTTTTGCATAGGAAGCAATGACATGTTCTGCAACATTTTTTTCCTGGTAATTTCTCAGCACCTAGAAGTTTTTTAGTTATAAACTTCAAAACCCATTTGTTTATAGGAAAGAATAGAATGTCAGAGATCTCAAGCATAGACATTGCTTACAGTTTTGTGGTAGGCTTCAGGAAGCGTTTTTACCCAGCTCAGTGAAGTAAGGGCAGATAGCACAGCACGGCAAATTCAAAAGTGTTATGACACAGCAAAACCAATTTCCAACCTTAAAATATTGGAATGAGTAGAGAATGTCAATTGAGGTCAGTTGCTGAATTTTGGAAAGCATGTTGTTAAGGAAAAACAAGTATTGAATGGGGGCTATAAAATCTCTCATGACCTCATTCATCCCACCGCAAATCATCTCACATAAATAACAAATTTAAAAAACAATATGGAGCTTGAAAAAGAGGTGTGATTGGGAACCAGAGGTCTGGCTTCTAGCACTGGCCCCCACTAACCTGATGTTTGAACTTAGGAGAAGCACTCTGCCTCTTCCAGTCTAGGAAGTGAGAAAAATATTGAAACAAGGTATTTGCTGGCTTTCTTCTTTTACACCCCAGGATTTTCTAACCTAAGAGCACACACACTCAAAAAAGTGGAGATTATTATTCTTATGAAAAGCCAAGATTTTAAAAAGTTATGTACCCCCCTTTTTTTTCTGTTTTGTTTTGTTTTAAGGAACGGAGAGTATAATAGGCAAGAAGGAAGGGAGAAGACAGAAGGAAAAAACTCCCCCATACAGAAACAGAGTGAGGGGGGCTCCAAAGCCAAAAGTGGAGGTCCCCATATGTCCCCTTTTTTCCCTGGTATATGGCCATTATTGTTGTATTTTTCTAAGAATTGAGTATTAGATTTTAAAATTATAAAAAATATAAATTATCTATTTTGGCTATGAGTTGGATGTGCAGAACAATGAAGACTCCAAGGTTTCCAGCTTGTGCAACTAAGTGGACAATATTTTCACTTACAAATACATGGAATCTGAGGGAGAAAGAGGTGGGGCACTGGGGATCATGAGTTCAGTTTGGAACGTGATAATTGTGAGGTGCCTCTGAGGATGTCAGAAAGATAGTTAGATACATGTATGAGCTCAGAGGTAACTTATGGGCTTGAAATATGGTTAAAATATACTCAGCACTTGCTAAGCCTTGAAGCTGGTGATGAAAACCTTGTTGGAAGTTCACAAAATAACTTCAAATATTGTTAGGGATTGCTGTGGTTTCAGTTTGTCCCTACCAAAACTAATGTTGAATTGGACTCCCACTGTGGTGGTGGTGGGTGGTGGGGTCCAGTGGGAGGTGTTTGGGTGATGGGAGTATTTCTCATGAATGGCTTGGTGCCCTTCTCACAATAGGGAGTGAGTTCTCACTTTCAAGAGACTGGATGAACTCTTGCGGGAATGCTCCTACAAGAGTAGGTTGTTATAAAGCCAGGGCGCCCCTCAGATGTTACGTCTTCACGTGTATTTGCTTCCCCTTTGGCCTCCCGCCGTGTATTGACCCAGCAACAAAAGCTCTCAGCAGAAGCTGGGCAGATGCCAACGCCATACTTGTTGAACTTCCCAGCCTGCAGAACCGTGAACTACATAAATCTCATTTCTTCATAAATTATCAAGTCTCAGCCATTCTGTTAGAGCAACACAAAAGACAAAGACAGGGATTTTAAAATAACATCTACAAAAAAGGTTGTGTCAGTGGTTCCCAAACTTTCAGAAATCGCAGATGAGTAAAATTAAAACAGACAAACAATTGGGAAATTGGTTAAAAATTGCAAACGTCTGTTAACTAAAGACATTAAAAAGGAAAAAAAAATCCACTATCACCATAATGTCACAAAAATACCCCCCAAGTAGATAAAATTAAAAAACACATATCCCTACATTAAGTAATTTGTTTAAAAGGATATACTTAACTTGGTGGAAAAAGTCACATTATCCTTATTTTTATTATTTTCTGTGAATCTTATACCAATACCGTAGACTTATGGCCTCACTTAGTTGGTTGATATTTCAGTGTTATGTGAAAAGAAGGACAAAGGTTGGTGCATTCGTTATCTCTCATGTAATCTACATGAGGCTTCTGCAGCCCCCTCACCCATCTGTCACTGTCCCTCTCCTGCTCTTTGGCTCTGTTGCCCTGGGAGTAGCTTCAGTTCAGAACACCGATGTTCCTTCCCCACTTCTCTGAAGGCCTCCTCGAGCTGTGAGAAAGCTCAGACTTCCATCCCTACATTGTTGAGAACTGGTGGTGTTAGAATAAAGAAGAAACCCTTCCGGACTATCCGACCAAACATTTCGTCTCTGAGAAATGTTCGCTTACCCCAGCGTGTGGAGCTGAAAGTCAGTCAGTCTATCCACTTGATCAAGAGATGTTTCCTGGGGCCTCCTATAGGCTTGCTACAGTGTCAGGCACTGCAGATGTAGATACACAAGACATGGTTCTCCTTCCTCCAAGAAACTCAAAGGATAGAGAGGTGTGTCTGGCCAGGGCCAACCTTTCTGTAGGTCTGATGAGCACAACTCAAAATTGCCTCGTCTGGTTGTAGGTAGAGCCTGGAGTGCCCAGCTAATATTTCAAAGGCAAGTTCATGAACCGCCCACGATGCTCATGCCTAGAGATGTCCTGTGCTCACCCAGGACTCCTAACTGGGGCACTCCTGTGAGGACCTGGCAAGCCAGTGGGGTGGCGAAGCCACTTAATTGATGGT
Organism: Nomascus leucogenys; assembly: GCF_006542625.1. NCBI lineage: Eukaryota > Metazoa > Chordata > Mammalia > Primates > Hylobatidae > Nomascus > Nomascus leucogenys. The sequence goes on from NC_044384.1 coordinate 138,771,739, forward strand.
TATGTACAACCATATTTGTTACTCAGCCTCGTTACTGGTTAGAAGGTAAACAACAATAAAAGCAACTTAAATCCTAGTTGTCATTCTTTCCCGTCTATGATGCCGAACCAGCTGTTTATTGCCTGGTGCAGGTGATTTGGAGTCAGCACGTTGGCACAATGACTTGTGCCCTGGTGGAGAGTGGGAAGCATGTGAGCTGTCTCAGCCACTGTGAAGGCCTGCTGTGCCATGGTCATCAGTGACAGCTGGGCTCTGTGCCCCAATGCACATGTATATTTTGGGAGAGAACTGAGGTGCACCTATTGGCACAACCAGGTTCCTTTCTGAGACTGGCAGTAACTAGGCCAGCACCTAACAGAACCAAAACACAGATACGTTTGGAGCAAGTTTGGAAAGGGGAGAATATGGCTCATGTCCCATGGGGGAACAGAAGCCTGAGCCCAGATGCTAGTGGTAACAGTGACCCAGCCCCTGTGTGACCATTGTCACAACCATTCTCTGAAATCCCAGGGGTCCCCTCACCACCATTTCATTCCATGGGCGCGTTCGAGGTAGGGGCCCCCACAGTTATGACCGTCCCTCTCCAAGGACTAGCATTACTTCGAGGCAGGCACCCAGCAGCTAAGGCAGTGCTGGTGAGAATTGCCCACTAGCACTAGAGCCTAGGACATGCTCGCAGGCTCATGCAAAGCCTTCCATGACAGCAGGGGTGCTTAGCGTGTTAGTCACAAACTGAGCCCTGGCTTTGGAAAGAGGCCTGAGCCTATTGCTAGTGCAACAGGCACAAAGGTGGCCCTGGTGATGTAATCTAGGCTGCATCCAACTAAGCAATGGAAGGATCCGATGCTAAGGAGAGTGGCAGGCAGGTGTGGGAAGCTCCTTTGCAAAATGAGCCTGTGCCAAAGAGGACCTGCAGTTATCCCCTGGAAGTGGCTGGCCAATGATAGGTGAGCTGAGAGGCTTGCTCTCTGGTCCCAAAACTGAGGACTGATGGGACAGTTGTGGTGCACGTGCCTTGCCTGGTATGAGGCAACCCCTTGAGTACTCACCTAGACTAAGCCTGTGGTTCTGAGCTCTACGACTTGCAGGACTTCTCAACTCTGGGAGATTCAGGGTCTGTGTCATTCCAGGTACACCTTGCATGTAATAAATAAGGCACCAGGGAGCTGCATCTGCCTACTCAGTTGTTCCTTTATTCTGAACATCCTGTGTCCTTTTGCTGGCCCTGAAACCTGGACTGAAGTTTTGAGGTCTGGTGCAGCACACAGCGGGAGATAGAGGATTAAAGCAAAAAACTATTCAGTGTGATAAGAGCAGGGCTAAAGTTGGATGCATGGTTTTATGGAGCGCATACCGGGGATACCTAATCCAGCATGAGATGTGGGATCAAAGGCTTCAACTCCTGTGCTCAATTATAAAGAATGAAGAGACGTTACTCACAAGAAGGTCGGTGGGGAGGGATGTGTAGAATAAAGACATTCCTGGCAGAAGGGACAGTGTGAGCAAGGGTATGGAGTTTAGTGAGCTAATGGCTAGGTTGTGCAATCATTATTTCCAAAATTGGTAAATACATCCCAAGATATCGATGTCGAGTTTCTCTTTTCCTTCCTTCCTTCCTTCCTTCCTTCCTTCCTTCCTTCCTTCCTTCCTTCCTTCCTTCCTTCCTTCCTTCCTCTCTCTCTCTCTCTCTCTCTCTCTTTCTTCTCTCTCTTTCTTTCTTTGCTTTCTTTCTTTCCTTTCTTTTTTTCTTTCTTGGTCTTGCTCTGTCGCCCAGACTTGAGTGCGGTGGCATGATCTCGGCTCACTGCAGCCTCCGCCTCCCAGGTAGAGTTTCTAAAGAGAATTGTCTGTTAATGCATTCAGTCATTCAACAAACATCTACTGAATGCCCACCCTATACAAGGCAAAAGGTGTTCAAAGATTAATAAAGCTTGTTTTCTGTCCCCAAAGAACTCACAGTTTAGAAATTATTATTTATAGAGACACAGGTGCTAGCATAGATCTTAGAACAAAATGTTATAAGAATATGAAGAATGGAAGGATTACTTGTAATTAAGCAGGTCAAGAAGGCTTCACAGGGGAAGAGATTTTGAAATTATTAAATAGAACAGAAAAGGGCCATTTGTTCAGAGAAGTATGGGCAAGATGTTTAAATACGTTTGTATCTATTTTAGTTTGCCCTATTTATAAGAATGCTTCAAATGTTGAGATGCTTATAAATTAGATGTTAATTAATTAAGTGAAAATGATGCAGGAAGAGATTCAGATTTATGTAAAAATAGCATGATGGAATTGAGCTCTGTGCTAAAGTCAAGTTATGCAAATACAACTGACTGCATTGATAATTGTAAGAGAATTTATCCTTCTAAGAAGGGAATGTTATTTAAATATGTTAAATGTATTCTACCAGATAGTGAATATTTATAATATCAACTAATTTTCTATTTAAGATGATGTGTATTTAATGTTATGCATTTCCAGTTCTTCTTTTGAAATAATTTTATCTTCAATATTACTGCTTTTCTTCTCTTATGCATGAGTATATAGGTCTCTTATTTGTTACAGAACAATTTCTCAAACTTAATTTTAAATTTATATCTTTTGCCCTTTTTTGAAAGTTAGATTGTGCTCTTTTGTCCTTGATTCTTTCCTTCCTTCCTTCTCTCTCTCTTTTCTTTCTTTCCATCTTTCTTTCATTCTTCTTTCTTCTTTCTTTTTTTGACAGAGTATTTGTTATAGAACAGTTTCTCAAATTTAATTGATGCTTTTATTTTCTATCTTTGCTTTAAAAAGCAATTTTATTTAGTTTTAATATACACACCTGCACAAATCTCAAATGCACTACTCGATTAATTTTTACAAATGTATATATTGACATAACTACCATTCAGATCAAAGTATAATACATCTGTAGAACCTTAGAAGTCCCCCCCATTCCCTCTCCCAGTTCATACTCAACTCTGCAGAGGTTACTGCTGTTTTGATTTCTATTGCTGTCAGTTCGTTTTGCCTATTTTTGAACTTTATGTAAGTGGAATGATATAAGTCATACTCTTTTGGGCCTGGCTGTCTTCCCTCAATACCATGTCTCTGGGATGGAACCATGTTGCATATGGTTTGTTCTTTTTCATAGATGTGTTATTAGATGCTATTTATGAATATACCAAAACTTATTTAATTCTAGGAATGGACAGATTTCCAGTGTTAGAGTATTATGAATAAGTCTTACAGATTAATTGGGTAGACATACACACTCATTTCTCTAGAATAAATAGGAGTGGAACTGCTGGGGCATAGGATAGGCCTATATACAACCTTAATAGATATTTTGCTAAATAGCTTTCTGAACCGTAACCGTTTAAATTCATGCCAGCAAGGTATGAGAGAATGGTTATTGTCAGCCTTTCGAACATTTTAGCCATTCTGGAGAGTGTATAATATGTTGTGGTTAAATTTGCATTTCCCTGATGATTAATTATGTTGAGATTCTTTTCATATGCTTGTTGGTCATTTGGATATCTTCTAGTGAAGTGCCTAGGGCCTGTTTAAGTCTTTTGCCCATTTTTGAAAGTTGCATTGTCTTCCTTCCTTCCTTCCTTCCTTCCTTCCTTCCTTCCTTCTTCTTTCCTTCCTTCCTTCTTTCCTTTCTTCCTTCCTTTCTTCCCTCCCTCCCTTCCCTCTCTCTCTTTCTCTCTTTCTTCCTTCTCCCCTCCCTTCCCCTCCCTCCCCTCCCTTCCCCTCCCCTCCCCTCCCTTCCCCTCCCCCTCCCCTCCCCTCCTCCCCCCTTCCCTTCCCTTCCCTTCCCTTCCCTTCCCTTCCCTTCCCTTCCCTTCCCTTCCCTTCCCTTCCCTCTTTCTCTTTTTTTTTGACAATCTCACTCTGTCACCCAGCCTGGAGTACAGTGGCATGATCTGCTCACTGCAACCTCCCCCTCCTGGGTTCCAGCAATTCTCCAGCTTCAGCCTCCCAAGTCGCTGAATTACAGGCAAGCACCACCATGCCCAGTTAAATTTTTTTGTATTTTTAGTAGAGATGGGGTTTCTTCGTGTTGGTCAGGCTGGTCTCAAACTCCTGACCTTAAGGGATCCACCTGCCTTGGCCTCCCAAATTGCTGGGATTACAGGCGTGAGCCACCATCCCCAGCCTGGATTGTCTTTTTCTTATTAAACTATAGGATTTCTGTACCAAACACGAGTTTTTTTTGGCAGATATATATGCTGTGAATATCTTCTCCTAGTCTTCAGTGTCTCTTTTTACTCTTTGAATGGTGTCATTTTGTTGTTAAAAATAAGTTCTTAACCTTCGCGAAGTTTAGATTTATCAATCGTTTCTTGTATAGATAGTACATTCCATGTCCTGTTAAATAATCTTTTGCCTCCCCAAACAAAAAACCATCGTGGAATGGAAACAAAACTTTTAACATTTCTCATATAACCTTCAACTTTCTACAGATGCATATTTAAATTCCCACTTTGTAATCCTAGCACACTGGGAGGTCGAGGAAGGTGATCACTTGAGGGCAGGAGTTTGAGACCAGCCTGGCCAACGTGATAAAATCTCATCTCTACTAAAAATACAAAAATTAACCGGGCATGGTAGCACACACCTGTAGCCCCAGCTACTTAGGAGGCTGAGGCAGTAGAACCTGGGAGGCAGAGGTTGCAGTGAGCCAAGATTGCACCACTGCACTCCAGCCTGGGCGACAGAGCAAGAATATGTCTCAAAAATAAGTAAATAAATAAAAATTCCCACTTTGAGAACCATTGCTGTACTACATTGTTATAGAACATCTGTAAATAAATAGCTTGTAAATAAATAGCTTTCCTCCCCAGAAAACACCAAAATACCTACACGGAGTACTGAATTTTAAACTCAATTGACAAGGAGTTTTAACTTTAGAGGAGCAGTTACTCAGAAATTGTGTATTAAATAAATATAATGTATATATTATTACGTATATATTAAATAAATGTTTATACTCTACTGTGTTTCAAAGGTTCAGTAATATTAAAAAATTCTAAACAAAGGAGTGTAAGATAAGGAATCAATTCACTTAAAAGCTTTGGAGCAAATCCCTGCTCCTCCCTCTGCCTTGATGCCCAGTTGAGACTACTGATCTCTCCCCTTGACCCACTTTTTATCACCACGCAACACACACACTCTCACACACACACATACACAAAGAAGACATTAGTCCCAAGGGGAGAACACACACAACTGAAATATTTCAATTACAGCATTCAAAACTTGCTCTAATTGGACAGACCACAAACACAACACGTGGCTTATAATGACTGAGCTATTGTTGAATTTGTCTTTAATGATTAATTACATGCCCATTTTTTAAAATAAAAAAATACATGGAGAGTCATTATTCCAAACAAAGGAATGTGTTTGCATTTTCACATTCTCATTAATCAGATTATCATACAATTACATATCTGTCTATTTACCTATCTATATATATATGAGATTTTAATTGGTTAGGCATATTAAAACATAATTACTAGGCCAGGTGCAGTGGCTCACACCTGTAATCCCAGCACTTTGGGATGCTGAGGCAGGCGGATCGCTTGAGGTCAGGAGTTCAAGAGCAGCCTGGCCAACATGGCAAAACTCTGTCTGTACTAAAAATACAAACTTTAGCTAGGCATGGTGGCATGTGTCTGTAATCCCAGCTACTTGGGAGACTGAGGTGGGAGAATCGCTTAAACCTGGGAGGCAGAAGTTGCAGTGAGCCAAGATCATGCCATTGCATTCCAGCCTGGGCAACAGAGTGAGACTCCCTCTCAGAAACAAACAAACAACAACAAAAAAAACACTCCACAAACAAAAAACGTAATTACTGAACCTAACTTTTCTAATTTTTAAGGCTCTAAAAAGTTTACAAACATTGGGGTATTAGGTAGTAGCATGCACTTATTCAGTGGCACCCCAAAATTCAAATTAGTCTTTCTACATGGCTTTTTTGCGTAAATGGAAATTTACTCTGTAATTACATACAAAAGACTTCTCTCTCCAATGAATTTCTAACTACAAATAGAAACACACTAAGGGTTAATGTGCCTCACTAGAGTCAGAGAAAATCAGTGAAATAGTTGACATTCTATTTAAAATCTTAGCTGAGAATCTTCCTTTGACGTCCAGTGATGAGAATTCACAATACCAAGAATATGTATTTTCTGAGTGTGGTCCTTTTCCAATTTTCCATGATTATTATGGAAAAACCCTCAGGGCAAGAATATTAAGTACATTTTTCTTCTTGTTCATTCATTTTCTAATGCCTTATTTATGAAAATGTTTGTTCACATGTGAACAATAAATGCAGCAGAGGATTACAGGTGCTTTGCTAGTAGGGGCTAAAGAAAGCAGTGAGCTGCAGATTGAGAAGGTCAGTTCTACTTAGGGTGGAGAGTGACTCCAGAAGCTTTCCCTAGCCGTATAGCCACTTCCGAAAGAGGAGCAGCCTCAGTGCTTCTCCTTCATGTCTGCTCTTCCTCTATGTTCTTTTCCTGTTCTCATCACTGTTGTTCTGTTTTCCAAAAATGTTTTCTTAGCTATCTTATCACTAGCACAACCCAAACAGTCAGCAGAGAGTAACTCTACAGGAATACTCTCACAGCTGTGAGAATATGGAGGTGGAAGGCAGTAATCTGGAAGACTCTGTATTAGTCCATTTTCATACTGCCATGAAGAAATACCTGAGACTGGGTAATTTATAAGGAAAAAGAGGTTTAACAGACTCACAGTTCCACGTGGTTGGGGAGGCCTCACAGTCATGGTGGAAGGTGAAGGAGGAGCAAAGGCATGTCTGACATGGCAGCAGGCAAGAGAGTGTGTGCAGGGGAACTCCCCTTTATAAAATCGTCAGATCTCATGAGATGTATTGACTATCTTGAGAACAGCACAAGAAAAATCCACCCGCATGATTCAATTACCTCCCACCAGCTCCCACCCATGACAGGTGGGGATTATGGGACCTATAATTCAAGATGAGATTTGGGCAGGGACAGAGCCAAACCATATCAGATTCCTTTAGTATGTGCCTTGCAAAGCCCATGTCTAGCTTGGGCTCAATGTCAACAGACCACTGATGAATAATAAAGTATCTAAGAGACTGCTGAGGGTGTATGCTTACAAGAAGACCTCAGACCAGAAAGATAACTTATCGCTGTGGGAAAGCTCTAGAAGCCTGACTTAGGTGGCAAATGTACAGAAAATTTAATCGTCTGTGCTTTAGCTTTAGAATCCTAATAAAGGTTGGATTTGCAGTGATCCATTCTGTGTTGAATGTTCCCTCCTGTTTTTCAGTACATTTCATTCTGTTCTATTTGGAGCAGAAGCAAAGTTCAAATAGCAAGAAGCATTCTAATGCTATATTTTTAACAATTAGATCTTCTTAGGAGATTTTGTGCAATAATTAGGATGGATATGAAATGGAGTGCTGGTGAGCTGCTCTCCTTCAGCTCACAAAAAGTGTGTCTTTGTGCTGGGTTGGATTCCAAGGAGATCTAGGTTTCCACTAGGTTTTTGTTTTTCTGCTTTTCCTGAAACTTTACAACTAATACTTGAACACCATCCTCACCAGAGCAATTCTGAAAACTAATTTATATGTATTTAAGTAAGAAAAATGAAGAAATACAGATCAAATAATCTGAGCCCAAGAAATTGTGCCTTATGCATTTGACAAAAACCTCCTAATTCTTTCTAGCATAATGTGCTAGACTTGTCAATCCTCCCAGATTATTTTTGTTTTTTAAATTCTTTCCTAGAAGCTTATACTTACTTCTTTGTTGCACTGGAGCAAAAAATATTTCAAGGTTATTTCTCAGTAATTTTAAATTTGGAAGACATTTTTATTAAATGGGAAGGAATTTGGGAGTTTTTGAAGGTTTGAATCTCTCGGTGGGAAGGAAGAAAGTAGGGAGTGAGAGAGGGAGAGAATGTATGTGTGTGTGTGTGTGTGTGTGTGTGTGTGTGTGTGTTAAGAGATACAGGGGTATGGTATGGGGGAAGAAAGAGATGTTTGCAAGGAAATTACAATCCTTTCTCCACTGTGAATTGAAACAGTGCAAATCTTCTTATGGTCTAATACTGCTTAGATCTGGGGTAGTAAGCTATTATAAATACTGGTGCCTGAAATCCCTGATTATTTCTCCATGTGAGACATATAGGCTCAAGTGGAAACTGTGTAATTTTGTTATAATTACTTTGTTCAAAACGTGTCTTTACCAAATATAAGTCTATTGCCCTAACTTCTGATGTTGTCTTTTGAGACCCTCAAATTAAAATCCCAGTTCTGTAGACATTATTACCAGCAGGTATCTTTTTTCTTTTCTTTTAAGCGACAGAGTCTTGTGCTGTTAACCAGGCTGGAGTGTGGTGGCACAATCATAACTCACTGTAACCTTGAACTCCTGGGCTCAAGTGGTCCTCCTACCTCAGCCTCCCAAGTAGCTAGGAATACAGGCATGTACCACCACAGCTAGCTAATTTTTAAAAAGATTTCTGTAGAAACAGGGTTGCCCTTGCTGGCCTCGAATTTCTGGCCTCAAGCAGTCTTCCTTCCTTAGCCTCCCAAGTTACTGGGATTACAGGTGTGAGCCACTGTGCACAGCTCACCAGCAGATATTGTGATGTTTCGATAGATAAATTGTCAACATTCAGGTGCCCAGTGTGGGTGGAAAAGGTAAGACTCATGCTTAACTGAGCTTATACTTATTAATATTTTAGTGTACAACTCCTGACATTTGTTATGATTCACTAGGTCTCTAAAACTGTTACAGAACACGTGATATAAGACATCTTTATCCACACATAGGTGAAGTAGAAAACCACCTAATTCATGAATTTAAAGCTCAAACATTTCCCTACTTTTAAACATTTTCTGTATTGGTTTGAATTGTTTTCCTTGTTGGGCCTGACATTATTGTCTTGTGGTTATTATAGTTTCTTGAAAGGCTGAGTTTGTTAATTGTTCTGTTTCCTGTATGAGCTTTGTTTCCACAGTTGTCAGCTCTTCTGAGTTTGGTTCCATTCTTTCATGATACTGATTTTTCCAAAATGTTTGATGATTTTTGTTGTTTTTTCTCATATTTATATTTGCTTCTGTGTAACAGGGGTGAGTGTTGGGGGAGCTGAAAAGACTTGTCCTTTGGACAATGGTTGTTGGTGCTGATAAATATATGTGGGATTCATCAAACTGTTATGTGTACTTAAAAAAATTGATAGTATTTGTTCCAATATTTTCATTGTTTTTTATAACGATCTGTCTTGGTGCAGGTGTTCTTTATGCTGTCTGTTTTGGTTTAAGTGGAACTTGCCATTCTCAATAAGAGAAAAATATCTACTTACTGAAGAGAAGGGTTTCTTGAGATGCATTTGAGTGAATGTGGGAAGCACAGACAGAATAAATGAGTGAAGTGTAATTGTTGGCATGAAACAAGACTCCCCCTCCTAAATAAAAATACTGTCTTCACTTCTTTTTCACCACTTCTTTCTAGTGAGATGTTTCCCTGCCTTACCCTTTTCCAGTGTCCACTATGTGTCCCCTTAAAAACTTCCAAGGCTATTATTAAAAAGTCAAAAAACTAACAAATGTTGGCAAGGGCACTAAGAAAAAGGAACACTTATATAGTGTTCGTGGGAATGTAAATTAGTTCAGCCACTGTGAAAAGCAGTTTGGAGATTTCTCAAAAGAACTGAAAATAGAACTACTACTCGACCCAGAAATCCCATTACTGGGTACCCAAAGGAAAATAAATAGTCCTACCACATTGTATGTTCATGACAGTGCTATTCACAATAGCAAAGACATGGAATCAACCCAGGTGCTCATCAGTGGTGGACTGGATAAAGAAAATGTGGTACATATACACCATGGAATAATATGCAGCCATAAAAAAGAATGAAATGCTGTTCCTTGCAGCAACACAGATGCAGCTGCAGGCCATTATCCTAAGTGAATTAACACAGAAACAGAAAACCAAATACAGCATGTTCTCACTTATAAGTGGGAGCTAAATCTTAAGTACACATACACATGAAGATGAGAACTATGAATGCAGGGGACTCCAAAAGGAGGGAAGGAGGCAAGGGCTGAAAATCTTCCTGTTTGGTACTATGTTTACAATCTGGGTGATGGGATCAGTAGAAACCCAAACCTCAGCATTATGCAATATACTCAGGTAAAAAACCTGCCCATGTGCCCTCTGAATCTAAAATAAAAGCAGAAATAAGAAAAACTAAAACCTGAATTCTCGCAATGGCTCACGCCTGTAATCCCAGCACTTTGGGAGGATCACTTGAGCCCAAGAGTTTGAGACCAGCCCGGGTGACATAGCAAGACCTTGTCTCTACAAAAAATACAAACAATAGCCAGGTGTGGTGGCGTGCGCCTGTGGCCCTAGTTACTCAGGAGGCTGAGGTGGGAGCATCACTTGAGCCTGGGAGATTGAGGCTGCAGTGAGCCATGATCATGCCACTGCACTCCAGCCTGGGCCACAGAGTGAGACTCTGTCTCAAAAAAATGCCCCCAGGCCGGGAGCGGTGTCTCACGCCTGTAATCCCAGCATTTTGGGAAGCCGAGGCAGGTGGATCACGGGGTCAGGAGATTGAGGCCATCCTGGCCAACATGATGAAACCCTGTCTCCACTAAAAATACAAAAATTAGTGGGGCGTGGTGGCAAGTGCCTGTAATCCCAGCTACTCGGGAGGCTGACACAGGAGAATTGCTTGAACCTGGGAGGTGGAGGTGCAGTGAACCAAGATCGCGCCCCTGCACTCCAGCCTGGTGACAGAGCTAGACTCCAGCTCAAAAAAAAAAAAAATCCCACCAAAAGCAAACAAACAAAAAACCCTACAAGCCTCATTGCTCAGAGACTGATGCTGCAGTATAATACTCTGGGTAATAGTGAGGACCTTGTTCTTATGTTAGGATTCTTTCCTACACAAACTTCTTGAAATATATTGGGTGTCACCTGGGACACTTTAAAAAATGACACCCAGAGGCCACCCAGCTTAGTTACATCTGAATCTGGGACTGAAGTTGGTAAGGGTCTTAGGGCCCACGTCTGCTGTTTCATCTTTCCATTTATAATTAATTTAAACCAAGTTCTACCGTTAGTGATTTTGAAATCACTGAATCTTGTATCTGGACTTAGAGTTGTGATCATAAACTTTATCTCTTTGCATCAGGTGTTCATGGGGTGCTTCTTGTTAAAATGCAGATTCATGAGGCCACACCCACAGCTGCTTGGATTCAGCATAACTGGAGATGGGCGCTGGGTCTGGGATCTCCTTAGATGAAGGAGTACTCCAAAGAGTCTTTTGTAAATGCAATTTGGGGAACCATTGATCTAGTGATTTCCTCCCTATCTCTGTCAGTTAAACATCAATTTGGTTGACACTTCCAATGGGGGAACATACACTCTTTTATTTAATATGGAGGCTCCAAAGAGACTTCTACAAGAGGCCAAATCATGTAGAATTTTCAAAGCCAAGGGAGAGTTTGGATTTTAAAGTGTGAAAGGAAGATTTTTCGAGGTTTATGCACAAAAGAGTGGTCTGATTCAGGGCTTGTCTAAGACCCTGCACCTTATTTTCTTTTTGTAATTTTATATTCTTTCTCTTAAAGAAGATCCCCAAATTGTGATGTTTTTGATTCCCCAAATCCTAGATCTGCTATGGCATGTAAAGGGCGCAGGAGGGTAAATGGTACACATGAGATCCTCAGTAAATGGAGGTTTTCTCTCTCCGTCTCTTCTTCTTGAAAGTCATACCTCACCTTATTCATTTATATCTCCAGCTCAGTGACTGACACCAAAGGACATTCTTTTTATTTTCTTTTTTATTTCTGAGGACAAAGTCTTGCTCTGTTGCTCAGGCTGGAGTGCAGTGCTGCAATCATAGCTCACTGCAGCCTGGAAACCCTGGGCTCAAGTGATCCTCCCACCTCAGCCTCCCCAGTAGCTGGGATTATAGGCATGTGCCACCATGCCCAGCTAATATATTTTAAAACATTTTTTGTAGAGATGGAATGTCACTATGTTTCCCAGGCTGGTCTTTACTCCTGGCCTCAAGTGATCCTCCCACCTTGGCCTCCCAAGGTGCTGGGATTACAGGCATGAGCCACTGCTCCCAGCCCAGCATCCTTAAACAGTTACTGAGTGACTGATAGAAGGTAGGGCAGGAAGAAAAGAGAACTGACTTTTTGCTGTTTTCCTTCTCATACCACTGAGTATTATGTTAAAAACTCATCGTTTATTTTAACTTCCGCAAATGCAAAAAAACTTCATTTGATAGACAGTAGAGCCTTCCTGACATGCACAACTATAGTTTGTTTGTTTGTTTGTTTTTGAGACGGGTTTTGCTCTTGTCTCCCAGGCTGGAGTGCAGTGGTGCAATCTCAGCTCACTGCAACCTCCGCCTCCCAGGTTCAAGCGATTCTCTTGCCTCAGCCTCTCAAGTAGTTGGGACTACAGGCACCCGCCACCACGCCCGGCTAATTTTTTGTATTTTTAGTAGAGACAGGGTTTCATCATGTTGGCCAGGCTGGTATCAAATTGGATGGAATAAGTGATAGATATCAATTTTATGGGGAATACATTGTTCCTGATTTTGCCAAAGTGCTGGAAGGAAACAAGAATCTTGGAATAAATGCTCTGTTACGTTGATTGTGAAACTCATAGGCTGCTGACATTTTGAGAAAACCTTCACAGGTTTTCAAAGATATTAACTGGAGGAAATGTGAAAACTTCTGTTGCTTTTTAACTCTGCATGGCAGATGTTATATGCAAAAATACACAAGTTTTGGATATTTTGCAAACATCAGTCAATATTGCTGGTCTTAATTATTACCCTGAATAAAAACTTTAAAAATTACCCTCTCTTTATAATATATTTACAGAAATGCCATAATCATCTCAGCAGAAATATACACTCAATTTTAATTTTTTTAAAAAGAGACTTCCTTTTATCTTGACTTCTGGGATTCCAACTTCCTTCTACCTTTCTATTTCATCTCAGTCTTCTTTATGGACTCCTATTATTCTTTTTTCCTCTTAAAGCCTGACATTTTTCAGGTTTATGTCCAAGTTCTCTTTCTTTCTTTTTATGTTCTCTCTGGAAAACTTCACCATCTTTCTGGCTTCATTTGCCTCCAGTGTTTCCAGATTTTTACCTTGAGCCCCAGGCCCTTTCTTGATTTCGTGAGACTTACAACCGAGTGTCCCTGGAAGGCTAGGATACAGATTGGAGAGGTCCATTCACCATGCTCAGAAGTCATCTGGTTCAAGACCTCGGAGAAGGAATACTGTGTTCTAGTGTTAGGGCCCCTGACAGAGGTAATGCACAGAAGTGACACCTTGCAAAGCTAAAAAGGCCTATAAACAAATTGTCAATGGAGACACAATAAAAGGTGGATAATTCTTCCTAATTAGTTTCTGTAATTGAAAATGATAAAATTAAGATGAATTGATTATTTCTATTTTCGCTAATTTGGTGGATTACTCCCCATTAATCTGAAAGAGTGGTTTTTACTTCTCAGAGACTCTCCAATCCTGGGACGTGAAGAGGTGTTGTTTTAAAAGCTCCCCTGTATCTGATGTATGGCATGATTAGGACCAAGGGTTCCCTATCCTCCAGGCTCTGTGCTCAGCATTTTGTAGATACTAACTTTACCAATTCTCACACTTACCATGAGGAATGTGATTATGAAGAAACAGATTCAGAGAGCCTAACCAACGTGCTCAGGATTACACAGCCAGCCCGGAGCCAGGATTCAATGACAGTTCTGTCTGACTCCCAAAGCCTGGGCTCTCTATACAACATCACACTGCTTCTCAAAGAAAGACAGTCATTCTTTTGTTTTTTTTTTCTGTTTTTCAACATTTATTTTAAGTTCAGGGGTACGTGTACAGGGTATGCAAGTTTGTTACATAAGTAAATGTGTGCCATGGTGGTTTACTGCAGAGATCATCCCATCACCTAGATATTAAGCCCAGCATCCATTAGCGATTCTTCCTGATGCCCTCCCTCCCCCAACGCTCTGCAGAGGTGTCCAGTGTGTGTTGTTCACCTCTACGTGTCCATGTGTTCTCATCAATCAGCTCCCACTTATAAGTGAGAACATACAGTGTTTGGTTTTCTGTTCCTGTGTTAGCTTGCTGAGAATAATGGCTTCCAACTCCAGCCGTGTTCCTGCAAAGAACATGATCTTATTCCGTGTTATTTATTTATTTATTATTATTTTTTGAGACAGAGTGTCACTTTTTTTGCCCAGGCTGGAGTGCAGTGGCACAATTTCGGCTCACTGTAACCCCTGCCTTCCAGGTTCAAGCGATTCTCCTCCCTAAGCCTCCCAAGTAGCTGGGATTGCAGGCACCCAACACCATGCCCGGCTAATCTGTGTATTTTTAGTAGAGATGGGGTTTCACCATGTTAGACAGGCTGGTCTCGAACTCCTGACCGCAAGTGATCCGCCCGCCTCGGCCTCCCAAAGTGCTGGGATTACAGGCGTGAGCCCCTGCTCCCGGCCAATCTTGTTCCTTTTTATGCCTGCATAGTAACCCGTGGTGTATATGTACCAAATTTTCTTTATCCAGTCTATCATTGATAGGCATTTAGGTTGATTTCATGATTTTGCTATTGTAAACGGTACTGCATTGAACATATGTGTGCACATATTTTTATAATAGAATGATTTCTGTTCCTTTAGGTATATACCCAGTCATGGGATTGCTAGGTCAAATGGCATTTCTGCCTCTAGGTCTTCAAGAAATCACCACACTGTCTTCCACAATGGTTGAACTAATTTATACTCCCACCAACATTATAAAAGCATTTCTTTTTCTCCACAACCTCACCAGCATCTGTTGGTGTTTTTTCCTTTGTAGTAATAGCCAATGTAATTGGTGTGAGACGGCATCTCATTGTGGTTTTGATTTGCATTTCTCTAATGAACAGTGATACTGAGCTTTTTTCCTATGTGTGTTGGCTGCACGAATGTCTTGAGAAGCATCTGTGCATGTCTTTTGCCCATTTTTTAATGAGGTTGTTCGGTTTTTCTTGTAAATTTGTTTAAATTCCTTGTAGATTCTGAATATCAGACCTTTGTCAGATGGCTAGATTGCAAAAATTTTCTCCCATCCTGTAGGTTGTCGAAAAAGAGTCTTACTATCCATATATGGAGAGGTAACTTCACAGCCCAGTACTCCCATGCTTGAGATAAAAATGCGGCACAATTTAAATGGCATTGCCCTTTAAGTTCTCATTTATCCCCCCAAAATGAAATGCATTCTTAAATTCCATTCATGTATATATAACATATGCTATCGAAATGAGCCAAAGTTTCCATATTTTAACAGACATAGTAAAAAACTCCATTGTGGTCCATAAATTTAAAATGAATTGAATTTCAAAATTGTTTTAAATGGACACAAAAGACACTATCTCCAAATTGAGTTGATTTTGCCAATGGTTCTGAAAGGTAATGGATACACACGACTCTCTGAGACATGTTCCTCTATTACAGCACTGTCTTTCCAGGATTAGTAAAGCAGCCAGGGAATTTGCTCACCCTTTCTAACCAAACATACCTATGAGGGATGGAGCAAATTGTCTCTTGGTGCATCTCACTCCTATATCCTTGAGAAGCATTTAAGTGAGTCTCACAACCTGAAGTCCTGATGGCTATGCTCTAGTAGAAATTCAGTTTTTTCTTCAAGGCACAATCATTTTACATAGTTTCAGTAAAATTGGATTGCCTAGGTTGTATCATGTGAAGAAGATAATTCAGGAAAGGCAGACAACTGAAAAATCTAAAAGACAAGGAGCTATAGTTGCATTACAGAACAAAAGCAAAATAGGAATCAAATCTTGCTTGGAATCACATATTGAAGAATAATTCTGAGTAAAGAAGAAAACGTGGTGTTGCAGACAGTGATTTATTAGCTGTCGGCATTTGGAGACTGCTCTCCATAGATACTTTCCTCTCTCCTTCCCACTGGGTAATTAAATGGGAGGAAGGTGCCCACGCAAGGAGAGCTTGCAAAATACTTTATAACCTCGACCATTCACCAACATCAAATAGCATTAGGGAATGGCTGAAAGCCACACATGGGAACCTTTCAGTCCAGCCAAACCAGGAAAGGGCTTCAGAACATCAGCTAGTGAGTGGAGGGGAAAATCTCAGAAGTTACAAAGATGTGCAGGTTTATTTCACAGAGCCCTCCCTGAAAAGCCAGTGCACTGACCAAATCAAAGACTCCCATCTGAAAGAGATTGCCAATAGGAGCTTTCCAACAATAATGTCTACCAATGGAATGTATTTAAGAACAGAAATAGGAATTTAAGTTAAAATTAAATGAGTAAGTAGAGAAAAAGGATACACACTTAGAAATAAAGTAACCTTATGCATGAGATGTTCAGGAAGCAAAATATAATCAACAGGAGATACAAAGCAAATTTTTGGCTGTCAGGAACCATACAACTTCTAAAAAGTAACCGAAAATTCACTAATAGCTTAGTAACCTTTATTATTCTAGGGTCGTGTCATAAAACCAGTTAAAATTATATTTGTTTGGCTGTTTTAGTCCAAATGCTCCACTAAGAAAATTTCTCTCCCAAGCTAAAGATGTGAAGGAACTTGCAAAGTGACTATTAACAATTATTGAAAAGTA
This sequence comes from Nomascus leucogenys, assembly GCF_006542625.1. NCBI lineage: Eukaryota > Metazoa > Chordata > Mammalia > Primates > Hylobatidae > Nomascus > Nomascus leucogenys. Next base: position 138,788,418 of record NC_044384.1, read on the forward strand.
ATTTGTAAATGAGAAGGAACTTGCAAAGTGCCTAGTAACAATTATTGAAAAGTAATTTATCTTTTAAAAAGCCATTGATTACGAGAGACATCAAGATGCAGTAGGAATGATTAAGAGACTTCTCAGATCGATGGGGAAATTAAGCAGAGAGGCAAGAATGAGCCACCTGGAGGGCTTTCAGATCAAAAGAGTCCATGGATTTAAAGGATCACTGTATTTTTCCTTCTATGGAGTTTTATTTGAAACAACAAAGCTGAGCTGAGCAAATGGGAGAGAAAAGGAAGTCTGGAAGACACCAGTGAAACGGACTAATAAAAAAAAGAGTAGGGAACGAATGCGCTGCCCCGGACCTGGGTGATCAGCCGAGCCTCCCCTGGCTAATATCACTGGAAAGAGGCCTTGCTGCTTGGTAACAGTGATGCAGTGACTGGGATGTCTAGTTGTGAGAACACAGCAGAGAGATGACCTTTCTACAAAGTCCTTAACAATGTTTTAAAGGGGGAAGAAGAAATACGAACATTTAGGACTAAATAGGAATAAGCTAGGCTACCTATTACTTATAGGTGAAGAAAGGAGATCCAGGGATTTGTTAGAGCTACAAGCTCGCTGTGCTGTTCAAGGACATCCCACCTACCCTAGACACATTTTCTTTCTACTACAGAACAGGTAGTGCTAAAGAAGGCTTTATAATTGGTAGCTTGAAAGGCTGAAAGTGATCTGTTTTTGTGTCATATGCCTTGGGAAAGCACGTTAATTATCTAACTTTTGTCCAGTAGAATATGTTACAATCAAATCTCCCATACCTTTGCACAAGATAATGACATCTGTGCTTTGAACATCTTCTTCTTGGTCTGCGTGGAAAACTTAACTTCTCTTTATTAAAAATTCTGCTCAAGAGCCCCTCTCTCTGATGCCTCCTCCAATCCCCCCCAGTCGGAATTCACATCCTTCTATTCTAGGTATCTTAAACATAGTTCTATTTTGTATGTATCACTCCTTTCTGTTGTGTTTATTTGCATATAAGTCTGTCTCCTATACTAGACATTGAGTGTCTTGAGAACAGACATGGTGTTTTATATACATTAATATGTCCAGTACATTCCATGGCTCCTCTTAACATAGGACCTGTTCAATTAATGTTTGTTAAATTGAGCTAACTAGGACTAACCACCTATTGTTTCTACTCCAGGCTCCCCAGCTCTAGGCACAAAGACTTTGATCCTACAGGCTTAGTCCTGCCACAGTATCCTCAGGGCTCCATTAAATGTGGGATCCCACTTTAAACTTCCGTATGTCTCCAAATGACCCTCCAGGGGAAGAAGAGTGCTATGTTACATCTCGAACAGTGTGTTAGTGGCATGTCACCTGCTAAGATCTTGCATCCCCCATTCCTTCGGGAGTTTTATTCTGTCTCAGTTCCTACCAATGACTTTTCAGAGCTGTGCTGCTAATGCCCACATGACCACTAGTACTGCTGCTGTTAGAGACCCTTCTTGACCCTCCCTCAACAGCCTGGATTCCCTGGCATATCCAGCAGCTTGGAACACATACGTATTGGCCAAACTGTGCTGAATACTGCAGTTTACACTGGGGCTCTTTCTCTCCCCACCTTTATCTCTTTTCCCCCTCCCTATCCCTTCTCCCCACTCCTATAAAGCCAACTCTACACAGATTCCATTCTGAAAGTATCAAAATCTAAACATTCTCAGCATCATCCATTCACACAATATCCAGTGAGTGCTTCTGTGCTAGGTACTGACCCGCCAGTGGGGAAGTAGCAGGGAATAAGGCAGTCAGGCTTCCCATCTTCTGTGATCTTCAGGTCTACTCCCTGCTATTAAGGATGCTCAGTCAGCCTCTGTGGGTTAGGAGATGACTCTTTTTTCTTTTCTCCCATTCAGAACTCAGATTTTTGAAATGCTGGGCCATATTCACTTTCCTCTTTTCTTTACCTCCCAGTCACTTCTTAACCCGCTATAATCCAGCCCTTCCATTGAAATTTTGTTTTCCAATGTCATCAGTGTTAGTTTTTAAATTGCTACATCTGGTAAGTATCTTTCAGCTCTTTTCTGACTTGACCGCTCTGCAGCATTTAGTAGAGTTGAGCACTTCTTTAAATACGGTCACAGGCCTTTAAGCAAGACCATTTCCTGCTTGCCTTTCCTACCTCTCCAGCAATCCCTCAACATTCTTCAAAGATCTTTCTTACTGTCTTAAAGATATCTGTTCCCTGGGGTCAGTAGCTCTATGTTCTTCTTGCACTGTGCATTCTCCTGTGATAGTTCTCATTTCCCTGATTTCAGGGCCACTGGAGAACAACTCCAGGGAACACCATCACTGCAGTGTTCCAATGCTTGACTTGAACTTCATGTAATATTTTGTGGTCTCCCTATTTCACTTTGCGAGTTTTGCACTTCACCCACCTGGAATGCTCTGTATGTGCAATGCCCCGCATTCCTGGGAGGTGATGCATTTGTCCCTGCTGACCTCTCCATCTGGGAAGCACTCCTATTTTGACCACTGTGACCAGATCTTCTCTTGATTTTCTTCACACTTCCCCAGAAGCAGCTTTCCAATCCCCTTCTTCCAGCTTTCTATCTTGACACAATCTGAAAGCGCTTCCCTTTTATTCACCACTCTTAGGAAACTGACTGGAAAACAAATACCCTTCTCTTGGGTCCATCCTGTAAAGTCTAGTTTTAAAAAGTCAAATTCATGAATATTTTTAGGTTCTGCAATTTTCCTTTGTAGCAACAGTGGCCCTAAGGTTTTAAGCTATGCAGTACCTAAAAAGATTCTTAATGAGAAATAAGTGGTGGAGCTATGATTTTGACCTGAAGAGGCTTTCAACCTTTTAATCCCAATGAATGAGTCATTCAAAATGGCTATGATGATCGTTCTTTTGTATGTCCTTTTAGGGTAGAATTTAATTGCTAACTTTCTAAATGAATGATGTGTAGAAGTGATTGTCGGGTGTGACAGACCTCACCATGGCAACCCTCCTTAGGGGAAATTGATGGCTGTGTAAACAGAGGGTTTCTATTATGAGCATAACCACCCCCAGGCTGTTCTTTTGGATGCTGTAAGGTACTTAGGGTTTCAGAGGAGAGATAGTAAATCAAATATTTTATCATTTCAGAAAGGCTCACCCACAAAATATGTATTTATCACTTCAATTTGTTCTTCACCTGCCATGCCAGTTTAGCACTATCAATTTTTTTTTTTTCCTGTCTGTGGCATTAGGGTTGAGATCTCTGATCAGACACTTAATTCCTCAGTCAGTGCTGAATGCTGCCAACTCACACCTGCCAAACACTGAAAAGGCCATGCCCTCTCTTCAAAATTTTCCCCCTTATGGGACTGGCTATATAATTTGAGGAGCCCAGTGCAAAATAAAAATATGGAACCATTTGTTGAAAAATTATTTAGAATTTCAAGGCTGGGTGTGGTGACTCACACGTGTAATCCCAGCACTTTGGGAGGCTAAGGCAGGTGGATCCCCTGAGTCAGGAGTTTTCGAGAACAGACTGGCCAACATGGTGAAACCCCATCTCTACTAAAAAAAAAAAAAAAAAAAAAAAAAAAAAAAAATTAGTCAGGTGTGGTGGCACACACCTGTAGTCCCAGCTACTCAGGAGGCTGAGGCAGGAGAATCCTTTGAACCTGGGAGGAGGTTGCAGTGAGCTGAAATGGCACCACTGCACTCCAGCCTCAGCGAGAGCAAGACTCTATCAAAAACAAAAAAAAAAAACAAAAAAAACAAACAAAGAAAAAAACAGAATTTTAATAAGTCACAGCAAAACCATAAATCAAGCCCAAGGTTCTTTGGAGTAATTGCCCAAGCCCCAGCCCATGGAGGTGGCCCCCTACTCTCCTGTCTCCCTCCCCTCTCTTTTCCTCATCTAGGCTGAAGTTTTCTTCTTTCCTGCTCATTTGAAAGAGTGTGAAAGTGCTGAATGCCTTACCTGTGTAGCAGATTCTTCCCCGAGTTCTCATGTCTTCAAGGTCAGAGAGGAAAGCCTTGCGGATTTGGTGGTGAAAGTAAACCACTTTGCTGAGTACTAAGTTCACAGATTATTAGCCTAAAAGAGCCAGAAAACATTTTAATGAGAGAAGCTCTGCCCTGCTAAGGATTAGGCAAAATAGCCTTTTAGTATTATTCCATTTTTAACATTTTTAGAAACTCTGAAAATGTGTCAGTACATCACATACTTATGTACCAAATCTAGGCTCTGTTTTAATAACAGAAGAAACATATCTATGGCTTATAAGAAACCATTGTCTTTTTCCTTCAAATATATTAACATTTCTTTTAAAAATCATTTAAAATTCTTTAAAACATATGAGAACCAGTCCCATCACAACACTGTGGGGTATAGATACAAGAAAAGCAGCCATGGCTGAAGGATTTATTGCTCCGATGGAGGGTAACCCATTATTTCCCTAAATGTGCCCTGCAGATTGCTACTTGCATGAAGAAAGGACTCCATATTCAAATAAGACTGGGTGATGGTGCTTTAGAAATCCACATAAAAGTTTCCTAGATGCCCTGCAGTTAAAAAAGGAAAAGGAAAATGTAACTGCTCCAAGCCAATCTTGTTCAGCTTTTATGTAACAAAGTTGGGAGTTGTTTTTCAGTTGCCATGGACCCTTAGGCCACATAAGCTGAGCATGCCCAGAAGAGCCAAGTCTGCACCAACTGGGGGAAACTAAGTGCTCTGAATTAAGGGGACTGAATTGAGAAGTGGATGAACACGGTATGGCAGGATACAGGATGCAGTCAGATTGAGCTCTGGCATCACCCCATGGAAGGATCCAGTCAGATCTTGCCTCCCGAAATCTCCTTGTTGCAGAATCCAGTCAGATCATGCCCCATTACCCTATGCTTATAAGACCTGACCCAGCCCCCAGCTCAGGAAGACACTGCCTCGGAAACTACCCCAAGGTGTTCTCTATGCTTGTTACAAGTAATACAATCCCTTTGCAAAAGCCTGTTTGGTTGTGGCCATTGGGTTGGTATCCACCAAGTGACTGAGCCCACCCATTGTGTAGGTAACAAAAACACAAGGGAAGTCTATGGTCTATTTATCTTTGTATAAGCCAGTTTTGCCCAAATATATTTAATCACAGAAACGTTTCTTTGCCATAACTATTAAAAACTAGTAGCGAGCACGCTTTGGGGAATGCTGATTTAACTACTCCTTGGAGATTATAGGAAGGGAATTAGTATCGTTGAGCACCTTCCAGATTCTATGTGCTATTTAATTGGCATGACTGAACTCAATTAATAGAACAATCAGCCCTTATATCAGGATCCCTGTTTTATATATGAGGTTGATATGTTAAGGAGCTCTAATAGACATGCAGTTTTAAGTGGTGCTGAGACTTTAAGCCAGTGTTTGACTCTAGAGCCCTGTGCAGCATTCAAAATGTACTGACAGCAAAAACAAAATAACAAAGTATTTATAACACCTTCCAAATGCATGCTGTCAGTTCTGAAGGTTGAGCCTTTCATGAGATAAAAGGAATTTTCTTGGTGGATTTTTCACCAATGAAATAATGAATCTGCCTTCTCATGTGGCCTGCCATCTGCTATGAGGCCCAAGAGATACATTTTTCTCTTCCCTGCAAAGCTAGGCTGAACGATTGTACCAAATAACTAAGATGCAGGAGGCAGAATCCCTTTGTGGAGAATCAGATCTCATGATGAGCTCTTCAAATACTGTTAAATTGAAACAAATATTCAGAATATTATAAATCTCACCAGATTCTTTTAGAGATAAATGTGTTAGAAATGTAAACTTTAAGATAAATTTACAGACTTTTATTAAGCAGCTAACAGAGGCAGCCAGATCGAAATCAAAGCAGACTTTCAGGTTTGCATTAGGTTCTGATCAGAAAACTCTCAGAAAGAGCTGGGGGAATCTTTGAGGGCGGCTGATTTCTAGCAATCTGTCAATTTGAGACAACGTAAGATGCTTAACTCTATGTTACAGTGGCAGGCTGAGAAGTCCATTAGAAAATGCAACACTACATATCGATGTAAGGTTGGATTTGTTGGTCATGTTGCCAATTGCTTGTGTTTACCCAGCACTCCATTTCTCCTGTAACAAAAATTCGCTCCATCTGATGATGATGGGAGTGGGCATATGACCCAAGTGTGGCCAATCACAGTATGTCGTGCCCATGGGTTGCTGTGATTTGTACAAGCATGCGCACATAACTAAGAGGAAGCCAAAGAGACTATATCGTTGAACTTAATTGAGTCTGCTTCAAATAAATAGTAACAAAGCATTTATAATATAATTGGGGAAACTGAAATGCTGACTGGATGTTTAATGATATTAGGCAATTGCAATGAATATTTTGGGTACACAAATAATATTGTCCTTATGCTTTATATGTACATACTGGAATATTTATGAATAAAATGATTTGAAATCTCATATTTGAATCAAAATAACAAAAATAATTCAAGAGAGTGTGGATCGATGAAACAAGATTGTCCATGTTGAAACAGGATGGTGGATACATAGGGGTGGTTTAATTATACAAATGAAGCTGATCACATATAATCCCTTTGCATAAAATGTGTATTTGCTTTTGTAAATAAATGTGTATTTCTATGCATAGAACAAAACACTGAAAACTACACACACACACGCACATATAAATATATTACATTTAATATATTTCATATATATAAATATCAATATTGCATTTAAATCTTTAGACCATCTGCACTTTATTTTAGAGCATGGTGAGAAATGTTAGCTTTTTCTCCCCGAGTAATTATCCCAGCACCATTTACTAACTAATTCACAATTATTTCACCACTTTGACATGTCATGTTAATCAAATTCTACATACTCACAGATCTGTACAATCTATTCAATTTATTTGATCTTTTATTTTAGCACATGTCATATTGTGTTAATTATTGTGGTATGTAATGTGATGCAAAATCTGAAAGTTCAAGTTTCCTCTTGTAGAAGTTATTCTCATTTTTCAGTGTTTTAAATGCCTTCCTGCTCCTTTACTCTTTCAGGTAAAATTTAGAGTAATCTCATCAAGCTTTTAAAAATTCCCACTGAGTTTTAGATTACATTTGAATTTCATTTATATATTATTTGGGGGAATTTGAAGAATCTTGAATGTTGAATCAGCTTTCTGAAAATTGCATAGCATATATATTTTAAAAGGCCTCAGTAAGAGAATACAAAATGCACAGTACTTACTTCTGATTTGCTTTTTGGAAACAGTGGTATGATCTTTCAAAGTTCTGGGTTCTTCATTTTATGTTTCTACTAGATTTTTTTTTCTTCTAGCCCTGGTGGAAGACATCCTGATTTATTTAGTTAGTTTTTATTTATTTTTATTTTACTCTAATAGGTTTTTGGGGAATAGGGGATGTTTGGTTACATGAATGAGTTCTTTAGTGGTGATTTTTGAGATTCTGGTTTACTAGAATTTTTAAAAAACAGGATGTTTCCTTATTTCCAGTATCATGGTCAGTGCAGAATCAGGTAATATTTGCTCTGCCAATATAACTTTATTGAAGCATTCTATTCATTTCTATTTATTTCTAATGTGTGGGTTTCTGACAAATGTTATCCTATATTTTTCATTTTGATCTCTGCTATATTCCAAAAAAAAGAAGGCAAAGTGCCTATGTTTGGAAATTGGGCTCCCCCTGCTGGTAGATTTAGCACCTTTATTGCCTCCAATTTTCATAGCCTTTTAAAACCCAATTCTATTTTATAGCGTCTGGGACCTAAGAGATTAAAGTATTTGCTAACTCCTCTGCTATATTATCTGAGTGAATAAGATCTATTGGTACAAAATTTAGAATATCATATAATTAATTCTAATAAGCGCAAACCAAGAACTAAGAGAGATTAGAAATCAGTATAGTTTAAAGGCAGCAAGTGGTGTGCTGGTAAATGTTTAACAACCAGGCTCTCTGAAAAGCCTGATCTGTAGCATTTGCCAACTTTTCTGGTGTAAATAATTCTACAGTGGCTCATTACAAGTTACCAACGTGAAGTCACTGAATGTGGAGTTGGGAAAGATGCTCATTTGCTGCCACAAGCTGGCTCCAGCATACCTCTGATTGACGATGAGAAGGTTTGAGCTAGATTTTATATTCTGCAAAGAATATGTAAGAGATAATAGCTCATAGTAGAAAAACCATATGCTTAAAAGTTTGATAGATCCAAATTTAAATCCAGCTCCACTGCTTTCTAGCTTTCAGCAATGTGTTTTGTGAATCTAAGTGTTAATGTCTTTAAAATGAGCTGACAATACCTACCTTGCAAGGTTATTGAAAAATTAGAAAGGATAACGTATATAAATCACCTCAGCAGAATGTATATTTCTAAGAAGTGGTGAGCTGACTATCCAAAGCCACCAGAGGACAAGATGATCAGGCACAAAGATGCTGAAATGGGGGCTAGCACACTGAGCAAACTCTTGTCCTCTAACCTCAGAGAGTTTATATCTAGGAAGAGCAGTCTGCTTAACTGGCTATGAGGAAGTCATTCTGGTCGTAATGAGAGATACGTATTGGAGGAATGTGGAGCACTAATATCAGATAAATATTGTATCTCGATTTTGGTTTTCTGCATAGGAAGCAAGAGAAGGTAATTCATTGTCAAATCCTAGAGAACACATTGCTTTGGGAACTCTGGTTCTGACCTAATGGCAGAAGGAACAAGACATACCTGTCTCCTTGTTGTCTCTTTCTGTTGAAGTGGATTTGTTTCTACTCTTTACTCTTAATAGGGAGCAGTACTTTGAAAGTCCTGACTTTATGTAGGCCCCTTGGTTCCAACTTCCCATCTGAGAAAGACTCAAGGCTTCATTCATCTCCCCTCTTCTTTTTGGTATTAACAGAGATGCCCCAGGTAACTGAAGATCAGCAGATTCCTAGATTGCTGAGACTAATAACCTGTCCTCTGGAAGCCAGAGCATCCCTGCTCAAAGCTTCTCACTGTGGTTTTAGTTCCAGGTTCATTTCTGAACTGGGTCTACATTAGATAATAAAAATATATTTTAGCCAGTATTTCTAGGTGCTTTTAGTGGAAGGATTTTTAAATGCTGTCCTCCACAAGCCATATGGATTCATGTTAGCTGTCAAATAAGTTTATCCCTCCAATCCTATAGGCCAAACAATCTCCAATTCTATCAATTAAACCTCTGATTTCAAACCAGTCCAAACTCTTGCCCTCCTACTCAACTCCCAACCTGCCCCTTATTTTCAACCTCAGTTTCCCCAGGCCTATCCAATCCCCCTACCCTCTGATCAAATTAGAAAACACTCACTATGATCTAACAATCCACAGTGCAAATACTGCATGGTTCAAAGTCTATGACAGTAGATGTTTTTTTGATTTGAAGAAGAAGAATAAATGCATCAAGAATCCTCACAGAAAAGTTTTTAAATGATTTTTAAAGGATTCGTTTATAAATGATTTTGTTAAGACCCTCTCATAGTAATTTCTAATATTTATAAAACCCAAACTTATGCCTGAAACTTTCAGTAATTGAGAACAAAAGTAACATCTCAAAACCCCATTACAAACAAACAAACTTTTTTTTTTAGTATAAAGTCTTACACTAGTATAAAGTTCTTAGTCTTTAGAGTTGAGTCCTTGATGTAAAGTCTTAACTGGTTTTTCTTTTTTTTTTTTTTTTTAAGAAATGGGGTCTGATTATGTTGCCCAGGTTGGCCTTGAACTCCTGGACTCAAGTAACCTCCACTTTGGCCTCTCAAAGTGCTGGGATAACAGATGTGAGCCACTGTGCTTAGCTTCTTTACATTTGTAGTGTAAACTTAGGGTAAAATCTCCTATTGTAGAAGCTTCTATCGTGGTCAATGTAATATGTCAAATTGACTAGGTTATGGTACGCAGATGTTTGGTCAAACACTAAAATGGATGTAGCTGTGAAGGTATTTTTAGAATAAACTTAAATTTTAAATCAGTAGACTTTCAGTAAAATAGACTACCCTTCATAATATGGGTAGGCCCCATTTAATCAGGTCTTAGGAGAAAATACTGAAGCATCCCAAAGAGGAAGAAACTCTGCCTCAAGATTTCAATATAGAAACACTGCCTGGGTGTCCAGCCTGCAGATTTTGGATTCAGGTCTTCAACTGCAACTCTTGCTGCATTTCCAGCCTGATGGTTTGCTGTACAGATTTTGGACTTGCCGGCCTCTATAATCATGTGAGATAATTCTTTAAAATCAATCAATCAACCTCTTTCTTGATTTCTATTTCACACACACACACACAGGGGCATATATATGTATACACGTGTATATATATATATACGTTCTATTTCTCTAGAACATTTGGACTACTAATACAATATTTTTAATATTAAAACTTTAAACTTTAAAAAGATAAGTATCAGTCTACCTTTGAAATGAAAATGTGAGTGTGTTGAGTATGGTGTACATTCTCCAGAAGAGTCAGGACCTAACCTTGCAGGGTTTTTCTAAAGGGAGTGCTCCCTGCACATAGCTCTTTGACCTAACTTCGTGTGAGACTTTCCCCCAGATGCTTCCTCTCAGCCCTTGTCCCTAGCATGGCTTTATTCCAGAACCTCTGTCAAAATATGATTTATGGGTGGCTCCTCTGGTTTAATGAAGAGATAGAGATGGCAAACTTCTCATCAAGTCATGTTTTTTTGGCTCTCCAAAAAATGTATTAAGCTGTTAATATATTTTCAGCACTGGAGCCACCTCAAAAATGGGTTAAAAGATGGGTTCTTCCGGCACGGCGTAGTGGTGCATTCCTGTAATCCCAGCACTTTGGGAGACTGAGGTGGGTGGATCACCTGAGGTTGGGAGTTTGAGACCAGCCGGACTAACGTGGTGAAACCCCATCTCTCCTAAATACAAAAAAAATTAGTCAGGTATGGTGGCACTTGCCTGTAATCCCAGCTACTCGGGAGGCTGAGACAGGAGAATCGCTTGAACCTGGGAGGTGGAGGTTGCAGTGAGCCGAGATCATGCCATTGCACTTCAGCCTGGGTGACAAGAGTGAAATTCTGTCTCTAAGTAAATAAATAAATAAATAAAATACCTTCTCACACTCATTAGAAAGGCTAGTATTAAAAAATGGAAAATAAATGTTGGCGAGAATGTGGAGACCTTGGAAGCTTTGTGCAGTGCTACACATGCTACAACAGAGATGAGTATTGAAGACATTGTGCTATATTATGTGAAATAAGTAGATCACAAAAGGACAAATAATGTGTGATTCCACCTATATGAGGTACCTAGAATAGATACATTCACAGAGACAGAAAATAGAATAGGAGTTACCAGGGGCTGGGGGAGGGATTAATCAGGAGTTATTTAATGAGTACAGTTTCTGTTTGAGATGATGAAAAAGTTCTAGAAATGGGTGGTGATAATGATTGCGTAACAACGCGAATGTACTTAATGCCAATGAATTGTACACTTCAAAATGATTTAAATGGTAAATTTCATGTTAATGTATATTTTACCACAATAAAAATGTACCTTCTTCTTTGAATCATGCACATGGGTCTAGATAAGCTTACATTGTTGGTAGAGATGATAAAAGAGAAAATAGTGAGAGTCCGTAATTCTATTCCGAGGAGGGGACTAGTCAATATTTTCCTCCAGTTTGGCTAAAAATTTGAAAACAATCAAATTTGTTTTGACATTTATTAAGCTGATGAAAATGATGGGATGGTACAGTCAAAAAGGTAGAAATTATGGTTTTTTTAATACTTTAAATTCTGGGATACATATGCAGAACGTGCAGGTTTGTTACATAGGTACACATGTGCCATGGTGGTTTGCTGCACCCATCAACATGTCATCTACATTAGGTATTTCTCCTAATGCTTTTTCTCCCTTCTTGAAGTGTTGGACAGTTTTGTATTTTCTTTGGCTCTGAATGCATGCAGGCTTGATAGAGACAGACCCATCTACTTCTGAAGGTCAGGTTGCTTGTGGCAGCTCAGTTGTTCAAGTGTGCAGTGTGAAGAAGGAAGGAGACTGGATACAATAATTACTTCAGCACTTACTAGTTTCTTGACCAGAGTTAAACCGCTTAATCTTCTGTGCCATGGTTTCCTAGCCTGCATGTCTTCTCGCTTCAGTTTGTAAACTAAGATTGGCCCTAAATCGCAAACAGGCACCCACAATATTAAAAAGTATTACTCATTATTTTACCTCGTGGGTTTTTTGCTCTTTCTGCATCAGATTTTGACTGTTTATATGGCTGACTCTGAAAGCTCTAGACAGTTGCTCAAAGTGAGTATTCCTGTCTGCTCTGGTTATAACCTCATCCCCCTCTCTTTGAGAAGCAGATGCCAACTTGGGGTGAGAAAGGACCACCACCCTCTCCAAAATTCATCCCTTTGTGACCATAAAGCCATGGCTTTACAGCAGAAATGACTACTTCCCCTAGTTAGCTCAATGTTTCCTATAAAATATTTTACTGTTCAAGATCAAGCAGAGCAATGTTGTTCTATAAGTTTGTGATTTGCCTCGGAAACCACAGGGGTTGTGTGAGAACTTATGTTCAGAACATTTATAACTTTATAAAACATGAGGTAAAAGCTTTCCTTCACAAAAGAGGTGAAAATCCTGACCTGTGCTGAGAAATGAATAGGAGTGGAGGATCTGTGCGTGTGTAAAACGGCACTTTCAAATAACACTTTAATTTCACACTATGCATCAGACAAATTTGAGGCAACCAAAATGCAATATATCAGAGATGAGGAGAAATCTTTATCAGGCTATAAAAGTAACCCTCTGCACACTTGCAATACCCCATCATGGGACACCCAAGACGGATTTATACCAAGAGTAAAGATTATTTGCACGTTACAACTCACCTAGGTGATACTAGCTCAAATTGGGACCAGTATTCTCTTTAACGATATTAAAGTATGAATGTCACATAGATGTGATAAACAACTTGAGTTCCAAAGATGCTTCTGAGAGTGGTCAAAACCATTAGCTACTTCAAGAAATTGTGGCTATTGAAGATTTCGTGAACACTATCTATAACCTGTTGGTTAATTCAGAAGTTGAGGTTGGTCCTATGAGAGAATATGGCAACTAACAGAGACAGCAACCGATGGGAGAAACATTCAATAATCAATTATTAAATACACTACTGATACAGTTTGGCTGTGTCCCCACCCAAATCTCATCTCGAATTGTAGCTTCCATACTTCTCATGTGTTGTGGAAGGAAACTGATGGGAGCTAATAAAATCATGGGGGCGGTTTCCCCATACTGTTCTCATGGTAGTGAATAAGTCTCACGAGAGCTGATGGCTTTATAAGAGGTTTCCCTTTTCACTCGGCTCTCATTTCTCTCACTTGCCTGCCATGTAAGATGTGCCTTTTGCCCTCCACCATGACTGTGGGGCCTCCCCAGCCACGTGGAACTGTGAGTCCATTAAACCTCTTTTTCCTTATAAATTGCCCAGTCTTGGGTTTGTCTTTATGAGCAGTGTGAAAACAGACTAATACAACTACTACTTTTCTTGTTCGTGCTGGAAGTAAGCACTGCTTAAATTTAGCATTTTCATCCTTAAAAGAGAAAGCTAAATAAAATGTTCACCAAATAGAAAAAATTGCAGCTGTTAAGGCCTGGCAAATTATATCCAGAAGAGAATGGTTTAAAATAAATCTACCAAACATCTTGTAGCTTGATTCAAAACAGCTAAATGGTTCTGAATATGTGAATGAAACAGCTAATTCAAGGAATATCAGCTCCATTCTTCTGAGCCAGGGGTGATTTCTCTCATATCCTCCATGGTAACCAATGGTTCATCTGTCCGACAAGATGGAAATCATCAAGACCCACTGGGATTTTGAAGGCCCCATATTTCCCAAAAGTCACCAGCTATGACCTTTGAAAATGAGAATATGCTAGAAATATAGACAACCTGTTATAGGTGTTTCTGCCCATCAGTTGAGAACTTCTCAGTTTGCTAAAGAGCTGGGAAGGACTTAGGCCATTCACAGGCCTGCAGACTCTGTTGGTGATACTGAATTCCAGTTTATAAATTGACAGAATGCATTCCTTTCTCCACATCCTGGGAACCAGAGTGTAGCCATTCAACATTTCATGGATGAAATTCAAGTAAAATAGGTCCTGATCTCATACAACTATGGTTAGGGGTAGGAATATATGCATCAGAAGTTTTCAAACTGTTAAAAATAGCAGGCTATGTTATTGGTGAATATAATGAAGATTAGTCCCTAGCTGTCATTTCAGAAGAGTTACAGTGACTCTTTAAGAAAAACAATGAGAAAAAAATTGGAAGATGGGTTACATGTGTTTACAATCTAACTTATTCCTAGGTGATGCAGCCTGAACTTCACTTTGAGGAAATGAATCTATGTTTTGATGCAACATTATTATATCCTCAAGCTCAGCTTCAATATGAGTTCTTAAGATTTGATGCATAGATTTAACTGAGAGATGCTGTGTTTTTAGAGAACTGATAGGGATGTCTATAAAGTCAGATCATGAAGGGAACAGGAAGTTTTACTGCTAGTGGATGAATGTGACTCCCAGATTGTTTTCCTGTTATTACAAAGTGACACAAATTATTACAAAGTGACACAAATGCAAGGAGTTTAGGAGTATAAATGACATATATGAAAACTATCTTGCTATTTAAGGGCGTGATAGAACGTGGCTGTGTATATTTTTTTCTTTAACTGAAAATTACCAGTTTGCAAATGCCCCTGTTATAAAACTGTTTGTGAGTCAAAGAAACTATTGCTCACGACAAGGCCTAGGCAGTTAAGAGCAAGTTAGAAATCATGGAAGGAGACAGATTTATATTTGAGTTAGAAATCATGGAAGGAAACAGAATTATGGTTGTTAAATATTTCTCCCCTCAAAGACCCAAATGGGGTAGTTTGTGCTGTGGCAGGTTGAAAATGAATCCCGAAAGATGGTGGGCATTTCTGGACCCCATAGATTGTGACCCACAGAGAGATAAATAGTCTAGGACTTTAAATGTATGCAAGAAAAGGTTCTATACCACAAATTTCACTGATGCTGTATCATTAATCGAAATGGTCTTGAGGAAGAATTAGATGACACAGAAT
Organism: Nomascus leucogenys; assembly: GCF_006542625.1. NCBI lineage: Eukaryota > Metazoa > Chordata > Mammalia > Primates > Hylobatidae > Nomascus > Nomascus leucogenys. The sequence goes on from NC_044384.1 coordinate 138,803,543, forward strand.
ATGTTTCAGTGTATCTGGATTCTTACAGCCACTGCATTGTGAACTTCTTGTGCATTGCCTGTAATTTAAAATGTTGTGACAGTTATTTCATTGTGACACTACTGTTTCTTGTCACATTGATTATTTTATATAGGTACCCAAATTTTAAATTCTTCTGTGTGCAGTCTTTAAATTTCCTTTAAATGAAACTGATCAGTACTAAAATGCAACAGGGTTTTCTGAGAGTAAGCTGCGTGTATTAGTTTGCCAAGGCTGCCATAGCAAAGTGCCCCAGACTGGGTGGCTTCAACAACAGAAATTGATTTTCTCCTGGTTCTGGAAGCTAGAAGTCCAAGATCAGGGTACTGGCAGGGTTGAGTTCTTCTGAGGCCTCTCTCCTGTGCTTGCAAATGACTGTTCTCTTGCTGCCTCTTCACCTGGTGGTCCCGATATGTACATGTGCCCCTGGTGTCTCTCTCAATATCCCAAACCCCTCTTTTTATAAAGATACCAGTCAGATTGGATTGGATTAGGGCCCACGCATAGGACCTCATTTAACCTTAATTACCTCTTCAAAGTGCCGCTCTCCACGTACAGTCACTTTCTAAGGACTTCAGCAGGAATTATTTGTGGAGAGGACGGAATTCAGTCGACAACAGCACACTTCTTATATTTAAGCAAAACGCACAGGATAAGGATTCTGTGAGGCCTGTGCTGCATCTGAATACTAGGGCCCTGATCACCTGATGCGTGGCAAGAGGTGTAACTTAGCCAAAAGGTACAAGGAGGAGACACGGAATGACTTTGATCTCCAGGGAGAGTCCCAGCCTTACGCTAAGCAGGTCAAGCATGTCTTGAAGTCGGTTTGTACTTGTACCGCTCAGAGGTTTTGACAATGATCTCAAAGGTTGTTTTCAAAGAAGAGGAGGGTGACCATATCATGTTCGTGGGTCAAACATTGAACCATACCTGCACAGTACACAGTATACTGGCTTCCATCTACTGTCTATACCTAGGTTTGAATCTTCTTTCTCTTTCTTTCTTTCTTTTTTATTTCTTCTTCTTCCTTTTGTTTTTTTTTTTTTTTGGAGGTTTTTCTCTTCTTCCCAGGCTGGAATGCAATAGTGTGGTCATACATGACTGCAAACTTAAACTCCTAGGTGCAAGCAATCCTCCCACCTCAGCCTCCTGAGTAGCTGGGACTACAAGTGCATGCTACCATGTCTGGCTTTTTTTTTTTTAATTTTTGTAGAGATGGGGGGTCTCACTATGTTGCCCAGGCTGGTCTTGAATCCCTGGGCTCAAATTATCCTCTTACCTCAGCCTTCCAAAATGCTGTGATTACAGGCATGAGCCACCACACCTGGCCTAGATTCAAGTCTTTATCAAAGAGTCTGCCGGTTCATTTTTCGTCATTGCCAGCGGCCTTATGCCATCCCTCCCTTCCAATGGTTGAGCAATATAGCTGGCCAAGAAGGGTTGTCTGAACAATACCCTGCCAGTTGAGGAGAGGTTATGGGCCCCTATTTGGGGACTAACCTTGCTATGATTGACAGTATGAAGGTCACCTTTGAGTTTATTTTGATTTCTCCTCAGTTGCCCCATGAGCTACTGTGAGAAGGAGCCAAAACCTGAGTCAGGGACTTGTGAGCAGCTTTGCAATAAAAACAAGATCCAATGACACCGTCTCCAGAGGTATAAGTTATCTGGGAAGAGGAATGGAAAAGGCAGCTCATGCTACTCTCAGCTCTAGGCTTTCTGGGAATAAAGGACCTGCCAACTCTTGTAATCCCCAGAGATGTCCTTTTTGGCAGTTGTTCAAATGCTATATCTGCTGAAGGTGTCTCAGCCTGGGAAAAAAATAGCACTTCTATGACTAGACAAGCTTGTACCTGTTAACAAGAATAAGCTCTGTCTTGTCAGCTATTGGGAGATTGTTTATAATGGATATGGTTATATTTAAACCTGTTTCTGGATGGAATATAGAAAGCTGTATAAAACAAGGGGGCTGTTTTTTCCATCCTGCCATTAGGGTTCGACAGTAAGTTGAGGTCCTTTCTCTGGTGGGTCCTATTCAGAAAGCATCAGTGGACTCTCCCTATGATAGATGGAACAATATGAATCCAGCCTTAACAGGGACCCCAGACGGAAAGCAAAGGATTGCCAAGACATGACAAATAGCAGTTTATAAAGTTTTGTATCAGAGTGTAACTACAACACAGACAGGAACCTAAGACTCCCAACTTGGGGCAAGACACTGAATCAGGAGGCCCAATGTATTGAGTTCTGTCAACAGAATATACTCCTGTGCAATTGCCTGCATCCTGCCAGGAAGCAGATGGTCAAGTCTGTTTTGAGTTCATTACACAGTACATTTGCATAATTTTGCAATGTTACCAGCACTACACTGATTAGGAATAGGCAGAGCTGTTTGTGTCTTTCACCTTCCTGAGAAGTTTGTACCGTGACTTTGTGGACAGCGATATAGAAGGCATATGCTAAAGGTACACTTTCAAATGCTAAGAAAGACACGTAGCACCTTCATACCAGCTTTGTCACTGCAGTGACCCCTTGGAACTTTAAAGATACTATAAAGAGATCATCAACCTGATATTGACTCTAGTTTGCAGCAACAAAGAGAGGAACCTTGTTTCTTCTTTTGGTAATACCAAGGAGAATTCACAAGGAAACTGCCACCTGGGGGGACTTTTTCAAAGACTGCATTTACTTGTCCCAAATCATACACCCGTAAAACCACAGATGACAAGATGGTGCCAGAAAAATGCCAAAACTCAGTTTTGAGAGTATAGACAAACTTGTTTTACTGCTGCTCAGAGAGGAAGTTAAACCATCTAAGATGGCTGTGCAGGCAGGGGCGTCATTCCTAATACCTGTGAGTAGATGTGAATTCCACCATACCTGACAAAGCCCACCTAAAAACTGCTCATTTCATACCAGAGAGGTCTTTTCTGTTCTCAGAAAACTTTGGAAAGTTCTAAGAAAGCTAACGTTGGCTGACCCCATTGGCCAAAACACCTCTAACACTACAGTCATGTGTGAGCTTATGCAGAACAAACTAAATGCTTTGCAGTCATCTCCAACAAAAGGAAACCACCCTGTGTGGTGCTTCTGATGATTTTGTTTATGCAATAGCTAAGATCACTCTCAACACAATGAAGGTGATACCCTGCTGTCTCCATAATGATGGATCTCCATATTGAAGAGAAGGCACAGGGAGATAGGAGTCATGGTGTTGAAAAGGTCATCCTTAAGATATTCAAGAGATTGTTGGCCAGGTGTGGTGGCTCACGCCTGTAATCACAGCACTTTGGGAGGCAAAGGCGGGTGGATCATGAGATCAGGAGTTCAAGATCAGCCTGGCCAAGATGGCAAAACCCCATCTCTACTAAAAATACAAAAAATTATCTGGGCGTGGAGGTGGGTGCCTGTAATCCCAGCTACTCAGGAGGCTGAGGCAGAAAATTGCTTGAACCCGGGAGGCGGAGGTTGCAGTGAGCTGAGATCAAGCCACTGCACTCCAGCCTGGGCAACAGAGTGAAACTCTGTTTAAAAGAAAAAAAAAAAAGAATGTCTGGAGCCTTTTTTAAATAAACAATTTCTCCAGTCATTAGACTTTTGATCAGTTGTTAATGAAGTAAACAGAGAGGCTGTTGCAAGTCCTATGAAGAACATCCCTAATTTGCTGAATAGAACAGCATCACAACCATGACTCAGCAATCAGATGCAAGCATGACAGTTGCCTTACACCATTTGGACTTCAAAGATGTTGAGATGATAAAGAATTATGTGATTTTGCTTCAGGGATCTCACATATACATGGAAAGGGCAGCATAAGGAGGAAGAAACCTCTTCTTCATGAGGACTGAGCCTGAGCTACTTCACTGGGACACTAGGAATTATCCATATGGGATCCTGTCAGCCAAGAAGTCTTGTTCCTTGGGAACCGACACTGTAGAAAGCTAATGAGCCCCAAAACTTGTCCCTGAGTAAGTTGAAACAGCTTAAAAATGTGACAACATGACCAGAGGTTGGGTCATTTGTGGATAAGAATCTAACCTGTCTAACCTAGGGTTTTGCCACCCATACTGTTAAGCCCCAGTCTAAAAGACAGGGATCAATATTCCATATTCTGTCCTCAGGAAACCAGCCCTTGAGTCCTGGTATGTCAGATGATATTTGGGCTGCCTCAGGGTAAATAAAAGGGATTGTCCAGCCACTGTTTCCCCAGCAAATCCATTAATAAAGAGTGAAATATGGTATTATCTAAACTTATAATTTCAGCGGGCATGGTGGCTCATGCCTGTAATCCCAGCACTCTGAAAGGCCAAGGGACGGTGGATCACATGAGGTCAGGAGTTCGAGACCAACCTGGCCAACATGGTGAAACCCTGTCTCTACTAAAAATACAAAAATTAGCTGGGTGTGGTGGTGCATGCCTGCAGGCCCAGCTACTTGAGAGGCTGAGACAGGAGAATCGCTTGCATCCAGGAGGTGGAGGTTGCAGTGAGCCGAGATCCCACCACTGCACTCCAGCCCGGGTGACAGAGCAAGACTCCATCTTAAATAAATAAATAAATAAACTTACCATTTCAGAAAAATGTAAGCTCTAATTGTAAACAAAGGTTAACTTCTCTATTTATTTATTTTATTTGAACTTTGGGTGTGGAGGATTGAGTTAATCATGCCATACATTTTACATTTCTATCACAATCTTTCAGCTGCTTAACTGGCTCTGAAATTTGTCACCATGAGAGGTGAAGCCAGCTGGACTTCCTGAGTCAAGTGAGGACTTGGAGAGCTTTTCTGTCTAGCTAGAGGATTGTAAACGCACCAATCAGTGCTCTGTGTCTAGCTAAAGGATTGTAAATGCACCAATCAGCACTCTGTAAAAGTGCACCAATCAGCACTCTGGGTCTAGCTAAAGGATTGTAAATGCACCAATCAGTGCTGTGTGTCTAGCTAAAGGATTGTAAACGCATCAATCAGCATTCTGTAAAAACACACCAATCAGCACTCTGTAAAATGGACCAATCAGCAGGATGTGGGCAGGGCCAAATAAGGGAATAAAAGCTGGCCACGACGAGCCAGCAGCAGCGACGTGCTCAGGTCCCCTTCTGTGCTGTGGAAGCTTTGTTCTTTCACTCTACAATAAATCTTGCTGCTGCTCACTCTGGATCCACGCTACCTTTAAGAGCTGTAACACTCGCTGTGAAGGTCTGCATTTTAACTCTTTAAGTCAGTGAGACCACGAATCCACCGAGAGGACAACTCCGGATGTGCCACCTGTAAGAGCTGTAACACTCACTGCTTTGTTCTTTCACTGGAAGGAAGAAACTCGGGATACATCTGAACATCTAAAGGAATGAACTCTGGACACACCATCTTTAAGAGCTGTAACACTCACTGCAAGGGTCCGTGGCTTCATTCTTGAAGTCAGTGAGACCAAGAACCCACCAGAAGTAATAAATTCCGGACACAACCACATCTGTATTGATAAATATTTCCTTGATATTATTTGCCCATTCTCTTTTACAATTCTCTTCTCTCATTGGGATATTCTTACATGTCATCTATTTTCAACATACGCATTCCAAACCCCTAAAAAATGTGCAATAATTTCATCTATAGGACTTTTGGAGATTGCACAATGGTAGAAAAATTGAGGCTTTTGATAAAAAAAGATATTATCAAAATGTTCTATGTGTTGATTGTGGTGGTAGTTATATAATTGTACATAAAATGGTTTGTTTTATTGTGTGTAAATTATACCTCAATAAACCTGAATTTAAAAACAAAGTCAAAATAATTCCTAAATAGGATTATTCTTTGAAAAAATTGTTATGGTCTAAATGGTCATAAAATTAGATACAGTCCTTAGAGGTGACTGTATTTAATATTACCAAACAGTTCTAGAAAGGTTAAAGTTATGGTGTAATCTAAACCTTATTATTATGTTTTGTACTAACATTTACATTTTTATAAACCATTTTTTGTTTAAAAAGGACATAATGTTCTTTGTAAATGTACCTAGCTAATGCACTCTCCCTGCCTATTTATAATAGCTATCCATCTACAGCCTTATTTAACAATTTAACATTTTAAATATTTGCTCTTTCATAAATAAATTTACTGAATAAAATATTAGTTTTTTACATTCCTCATTAACTTTCACCAAATCTTACTCTTGTCATGATAAATACACCTTTATGCACCAAGTGTCTGATGCATATCAAACTCCGAGTTATATATAGAATATTTGCCTATGTTTGAAGATAAGAATAACTTGCTTGAATTACTGATGTTACACTGTTTGGATATGATGATAACCTACATGATTGGCAGATCATGGGTCAGTGATCAACACCGGAGTTCAGGGATACCAAATGTGACGTTGAAGCAGACATTCTGCTATTTGGTTTTCCAAAAGCCAAATCCAAGTCAAAGCCAAAAAGGCAGATTGAGGGTACAATCCTATTTTATGTTCATCTTATGTAACTACTGTCAGTATACAGAATAATCTTGGGAAGATTCAATGGATTTTTTAAATTATCATGGTGACCATCAGTGATGCTAAGCAGGAGTGGGATGAGCTGCCATTTAATCAGCCGTTGCAATGGTGATTTTTGGTCCAGTAACAAATCAAAACTAGAACAGCTCCCTGTAGCCATTCGCAAATAATCCTGAAGTGATATGAGGAACTTAGGCTTTTGAGAAGCATGGAAACCATTCACTGTATGGCAGTGGTCTTGAGGCACTTCTACCTGTTCCAGACAGAAAAAAGCAACATGTTAAGGCACACTTCTTTAAATAATTTTTGGAAAGATTTGCATGTACATGTATGTGTACATTCATATACAAGCTTTAAATTTGTATTAAGGTGAAATTCACATAACATAAAATGAACTCTTTTAAAGCGTACTATTCATTGACATCTAGTACATTGACAAAGTGCAAGCAGCAGCTCCATGTAGTTGCAAAACATTCTAATCACCCTCAAAATCAGCTGCTCGGGAGGCTGAGGCACAAGAGACCCCATACCCACGAACCAGTCACTCGCCATTCCGCTTCTTGGCCATGGCAACCACGAATCTGCTTTTTGTCTCCATGGATTTACCTATTCTGAATTTTTCATGTAAGTGGATTCATACAATATGTGAACTTTTATCTGACTTCTTTCACTTAGCATAATGTTTTCAAGGTTCCATACAGGTGCTTTAAAAAAACTAAAGTGAAAACGGAGGGCGCTTTACTTTGCTGAAACGTACATGGGCTCTGAAGAGTTTTGTTTTTTTGGCCCTTCAGCCAGACTTTCGGTGTGTTTTCAGACATAACCACACATTTTTGGTGAAAAAATTTCAGAAAGATCTCCATGGGTGTCCATTAGCCACTCCATCACCCGGCTGCTCTGAAATGTTACCAGAAAATTGCAGGAAATGCTTTCAGGAAATTGAGAAAGCCTCACCAAACTTAGACATAGTCCTGGTCTTCTGTAAGTTTACTTTTCTCACAACCTTAAACTCACAGAGTTAATCAAAATATCTCTTTCTCCTCTAGTAACTGTGTTTTATGAACCAGGAGTGGGTTTCACAGATTCTTTTTCCTGGGAGGATTTCTTGCTGGAGAAGCCTATAAAACACTAAAATGGACTTACTTGTACACCCCAGCCAAGTTAGAAAACTTTTTTTTTTCTTTTTTTGGAGACAAAGTCTCATTCTGTCGCCCAGGCTGGAATGCAATGGCGTGATCTCGGCTCACTGCAGCCTCTACCTCTCAGGTTCAAGCGACTCTCCTTCCTCAGCCTCCCAAGTAGCTGGGATTACAGGCACCTGCCAACACAAGTGGCTGATTTTTGTATTTGTGTAGAGATGGGGTTTCGTCATGTTGGCCAGGCTGTTTCAAACTCCTAACCTCAGGTGATCTGCCCGCCTCGGCCTCCAAAACTGCTAGGATTACAGGCATGAGCTTCATAGGATTTTGTTTTGCTTTTTTGTTTTTAAGAGATGGTGTCTTGCTATGTTGTTCAGGCTGGTCTCGGACTCCTGACCTTAAGTGATTTTCCCACCTTGACCTCCTAAAGTGCTGGGATTTCAGGCATGAGCCACCGAGCCCAGCCGGCTTGCTATTTTTGTGGCTTACTTTATTTGAAAACATTGTTTAAAAACGGAGACTAGAGGACCTTAAACAAATGACATTTCTAAAAAGGCACTCCTTTGTTTTACTCCATACTTCAAGCCCAGAAACTGGGAGGAAGGTTTTTGTAAAGAAAAATGTGTTGCTTTTGGGCTTTAGTTAGTTTCTAACTGGAAACTGAGGCTGAGGCTTTAAACATGATTTTTTTTAAGTCATGTCTAAATTTTACAGCAGAAACTTTTGCTTCTAATTTTATTCTTTCTTTATAACAGGATTTTAGTTTGCCTGTTACTTTGTTTTACATTGGAAACTGCAAGGAAACTTGAAGCAGTAGCACATATTTGAAAACCGTTTTTAAAAAGCCACTTTAGAATTATAGAGATAGGCTTCAGACTGCATATTTCTGCTAATTTTGTTTTACTTTAAAGCCAAACCTTTTAATTGCTTGTCGTGTATTTATACCATGCGGTATTTCAGTGTGGATAGTGGCTAAATTCATTCATCCTTTATTTTATTCAAGACATATTTACTGAAATAAATTCTGTCCCATACACTCCTCCAGGCTTTGGGAAAGAGCAGTGGGAAAACAAAGTTGCTGGCCTGATGATATTTGGATTCAAGTGGAGTCTCGGTAAAATATTCTGTTTGAAAGTAAGGGATGGGGTCTGTGGCTGGGTGGTAGATTTGGAGAATGAAGGGTATGAGAGTCCAGTTACAGGTCCAGCAGGAGCTGGGGGAAGGGACTATGGCTAGGAAGAGCGGGCTAGAAATGGGACACTCAGGCTGGGGGGAAAGATGGAGGCTGGATTTGGATCATTGGATTGGGGGCTAACAGGATTAGAATGTTACTGTATGCCATCCAAGGGATGAGGGTGTTAAAAGAAAAACTTCAGACAAATTAAGTTTAACAGACTTTGATTGAATAAAGAACAATGCATGAATCTGGCAGCTCCCTGAACCAGAATAGGTTCAGGGATACTTCGCTGCTGCTGTGTGGTCAGAGAGGACTTACGGACAGAGAAGGAAAAGTGACGAACAGAAAACAGAAATGAGGTGCAGAAGCAGCTGGATGGGTTACATCCCCACATTTGCCTTATTTGAGCGTAGTGTGAACAGTTGGCCACCTTTGATTGGACAAAACCCTGTGACTGGCACAAGAGTATATTACGGTCTCTTTACACGTCCATTTAGGTTACAGTTCACTATGTATGGAGAAATCTTTAGGCCAAACTGAAAATGTGTAAGAAGGCAGCTTTAGGTTAAACTTAATTTAACAAAGGCATAGAATGCACCACCATTTTTCAGATAGTGTGCCTGTAATGCTGACTAGACAATCTGAAAAGAGTCCCACTGTAAATATGTAGAAATGCCTTCCTTCCAATACACATATACACACATGCATATGGCAGGGGGTGGATTCATTCACACATTTTTTTTCATTTGGCAAATATTTACCCTGTGCCAGGCACTTATCTAGGCTTTGGGATATGACAGTGAACAAATAAAATCCTTGGTCTCATGATGTACTGGTTCAAGTGGGTGTATATCAAAATAAATACCTTTAAAAATGCATAGGCTGGGCAACATAGAAAGATCCGGTCTCTACAAAATTTTTTAAAAAAATTAGCAGGGTACCGTGGTGTACACCTGAGGTCCCAGCTACTCAGGTGGCCGAGGTGGCAGAATCACTTGAGTGCAGGAGTTCAATGTTGCAGAAAGCTGTGCTTGCACCACTGCAATCCAGCCTGGGCAATAGAGTGAGACTCTGTCTCTTAAAAAAAATGCACAGCTGAGCTAGAATCGGGTCTAGACATTAAGACAAAATATTAAGCTAATACCAATGCTTTGCTGGGATGTCGGACTCAGTAGTATGGGGAGTTGATTTTAATAATTGGGTCGGGGTAGAAGAGAAAACCCTGAGCCCATGCAATGAGAGAATTGTAACTGAGACTCCTCTGTAGAGTCACGCCCCTTAAATTGGACCAGAAAAAAAATTGTACACTTGCCCAGAAAGACAACAAGGAAGCTTATCTGTCTCAGTGTAGAGGAAAAATTCAGCTCTGTGGATTCAAAGCCACAGAGCAGAACCTCACCTGAATTTGTGAATTGAAATTGCTACAGCCAAGTCTTCTGGAAAAACATTCAGAAACTTTAGAAGTAGCAAATGTAACACTGCCCTAAAATTATGTTCCTACAACCCACACCACAGAAGATTCTCACAAAAAACCAGTCCTGACAAAGATGAGCTCATTGTATCTATACGATGTAACTCACATGACATGACAAAATAAGTGAGAGTAAACAGAAACAAAGAGTAAATGTACAGCTCCCATAACTAAGTTTAATGGAATATCAATCTGAGAACTGCTCCTTTAAAAAATTAAAGACAAATCATGTCTCAGGAGCAGTTCTCAGATTGATGTTTTGTCACTTAGAATAATATGTACTACTACTTGAGTGAGCTCTTTTGGAAGTTATATCAAGTTCTAGTGTTTGCTTCTTAGTAACTGAACTGAATTTACAGTTCTGTCCTAGACATTTTGCACTAAAGTAGCCGAATCCATTCTTGTGTCTTTTTGTTAATGCGCTCTGTACCACTGGTGAGTGCTCCATGGTTTCCTTACCTGCTGCTGCAGAATGTTATTTTACATCCCTATGGCTATTGCCAAGACTACAAAAAAGAAAAGCTATATTTGTATGCAGCACTAACCCTTTGAGTGCTAATGTGTGTTTCTGCTTGCTGTGCCTTGTTATGGCTGCTTTTTTTGTGCTAATAGAGTATGTTTGGTGTTCTCAAAAAAAAAAATAAATAAAATAAAAAATTAAAATAAAAAATTAAAGACATGAGAAGCAAACAAAGCCCTTAAGAAAGAACAGGACCCTGTGATGCAAGGCAGGCAGATTTGTAAAATCAACCAATTGGAAGTCCCAGATATAAAGACAGACATTTAAGGTTTAAAAAAAAAAACCATGGAAAATGAGATGAGGCATAAGCAATGAAAGAATTAGAGAAGTGGAGGATTAGTATGAGGAAACTATCTATAATGCAGCAGAAAGAGAAAAATACATGGAAAATGAGAGGTTAAGAGATATGGCAGTTAAGAATGAAAATTAGAGACACAAATAAGTTTTAAGAAGAAATGATAGACAGAATTAGGAGATAATATGCAAGAAGATAATGACTAGGTTCTTTCCAGAATTTGAGAAACATGTGACTGTTGAGATCAAAGAAATAAATGAATTTCTGCTTAGACAACAGTGTTGAAACAAAGACTAATTGTTCTCATCATAGACAAAAAGTACATTTCTTTTTTTTTTTAACTTTTAAGTTCAGGGGTACATGTGCAGGTTTATTATACAAACTGTAAACAAGTAAACTTGTGTCATGGGAGTTTGTTGTATACATTATTTTGTCACTCACATACTAAACCTAGTATCCAGTAGTTATTTTTCCTGATCCTCTTTCTCCAACCACCCTCCATCCTCAAGTAGACCCCAGTGTGTGTTGTTCCCCTCTGTGTCCATGTGTTCTCATTATTTAGCTCTCACTTCTCAGTGAGAACCTGTGGTGTTTGGCTTTCTGTTTCTCCATTAGTTTGCTAAGGATCAAAGTCCCTAGCTCCATCCATCTTCCTGTAAGGGACATGGTCTTGTTCTTTTTTATGGATGCATAGTATTCCTATGCAGGAAGTGAATAATATCATCTACAAAGGAATGAAAATCAGAATGACAGACTTCTCAGTAACAACCATGGAAGCCAGAAGACAAGGCTTCCATGGTTGCTATGTTTCCATCCCAATTATCACTCAAGATTGAGGTCACAATTTTTTTTTTTTTTTTTTGAGATAGAGTTTCGCTCAGTTGCCCAGGCTGGAGTGCAGTGGCGTGATCTTGGCTCACAGCATCTTCTGCCTCCCAGGTTCAAGCGAGATTCTCCTCCGTCAGCCACCTGAGTAGCTGAGACTACAGGCACCCGCCACCATGCCCAGCCAATTTTTGTATTTTTAGTAGAGACGGGGTTTCACCATGTTAGCCAGGATGGTCTCGATCTCCTGACCTCATGATCCACCCACCTCGGCGTCCCAAAGTGCTGGGATTACAGGCAGGAGCCACCATGCCAGGCCTTTTTTTTTTTTTTTTTTTTAATTGAGACAGAGTCTTCCTCTGTTGGCCAGGCTGGATTGCAGTGGCTCAATCTTGTCTCACTGCAGCCTCCACCTCCCGGGTTCAAGCGATTCTCCTCCCTCAGCCACCTGACTAGATGGGACTACAGATGTGTGCCACCATGCCTGGCTAATTTTTTGTATTTTTAGTAGAGACGGGGTTTCACTGTGTTAGCCAGATGGTCTCTATCTCCTGACCTTGTGATCTGCCCATCACAATTTAAAAAAAAATAAATAAATAAACACAGAGAGAATTACCAGCCACATCTTCCCAGATGAAATCACTAAAGGAAACACTTCAGAAAGAACATTAAACACACACACACACAAAAGAAAAAAAAAGACACAGAAAAAGAATATTCCAAATGAAAAACGAAGCATAACTGTAAATACGGTATGAAGTTTTTATCTTTAAAAGACATAAGAAAACACTATGAACAACTTTAGGGAAAATAATTTTAAAAAGTAGACAAAATGGATTATTTCCTAGAAAGATATGACTTACAAAAATAACTCTAGAAAAATATAGTAAGCCTCAGTCCAGCTTCGCAGGTATGTTTTATTTAGATGTCTTAAGGAATATTATGATTCTTTAATAAAAAGTTTAAGGAATATTATAATTCCAGTATTTTACAATCTGTTACACATCGGATAGAAAATCAGATCTTGTTTTCTACTCTTTTTATGAGGCAAAATAACCTTAATACCAAACTAGGCAAACACATTAAGAAAGAAAAGTTATTAAGCAATCTCCCTCTTATACATAGATACAAATAAAATATGTCACAAACCTAGGAATAAAACTGTTATATATATAGATTTTAAAACCCATCAGAACCAAGTAGATATCTTCTAAGGAAAGCAACATAATATATCTTTATCTTTAAAAGACATAAGAAAACACTATGAACAACTTTAGGGAAATAAAATTCATCGTATTAATGAATATGGAGAAAAAATAAATTCAAAATAATTATTCTGCCGAACTTCAACACCCATTTTGATAAAATCTTTCGCACACCAAGAATAGAGAAATCTGCCTTAACTTGTTAAAGCATATCTATTAAAAAAAAAAAGTACAACAAACATCCAAATTAATGCCGAAATTTTTAAAATATTTGCTTTAACGGAAACAAGATGCTCCGTCTCTGTTTTTAGTTAACATTTTATTTTAGTTTGTTTGCATGATAAGACAAGGAAAAAAATAAAAGGATAAACACAAAGAAAAAAACAAAATTATTATCAAATGCATATGTTTGGCTACTTAGAAATTCCAAGTGACTATGCTGAAATGTATTGGAATTTATGAGTTTACCAGTGATGACAGAAACAAGATAAATGCACAAATAATTAATAGCATTCTAAAATACCAACAGCTTGCAATTATAAAATATAACTCAAAACAGAGTTAAAATTTATAATAGGAACAAAAATTAAAGTATAGAATAAATCTAACAAAATATGTTTTTAAAAAATAAAATTATAAAGATTTTTAAATGCCATAAAATACACTCAAAATAAATGAAATTGAAGATTTAGTATTATATAGATCACAGCTGTCCTTACACGAACCCCAGTGACACTCAATAAATTCAGTGAAATTTCCGTCATAATCTGACCAGTATTGCTTTTGTTTATTTTGTAGAATTTGATGAGCTGATCCAAAAATTCACATAAAAAATAAAAAAGCAAGACATTAAAGAAAAATAAGAAGAATAGAAAATTCACACTACCAGACATCTGGATTAACAAATAAGGTTTTTGTTTATTAGAGCCATGTGCTATTGTCATGGGAATAAACATGTCGACCGTTGAAAGAGAGCAGAGAAACAGAACTCTAATGCTCCTTTGCAAGTGTCTGTAATGACACAGGATATACTATACGAATCAACTGGGAAAGGATGCAACGTTGAATAAATGATGCTAGCCAAATAGAGAAAGCTAAATTACATCTTACTATATCCCAATCAACAAAACAAAGATAGATTGAAAAATCATTGTGAAAAACAAAACTGAAACTTTCAGAAAAAAACATAGAACAACTTTATGACATCAGAGTGTAGAAAGATTCCTTAAGACCTCAATATCACCACAGTTTCTGTGCAGAGGACCCAGGCTCCAGCTGTGGCTACCACATAGGGTTTTCACAGTAAAAAAGTAAGGTGAATTAAGCCTGTTTTTTAAAAAAACAGAAAAAGGACCTCAAAAGCCCAAGCATAAAAGAAAAGATTTAAATTTAAACTTCCGGTGACAAAAGATGTTCAAAAGTGAAAAGTCAAAGCATGAACTTGGAGAAGCTATGTGCAATCTAATGACTAACAATAGATTATAGAAGTTGCAAATCACCTTACTTAGCTTTGTTAAAATGCCATCTTCTCAATGAAGTCTTAACTGACCACCCTGTTGAAAATTGTAACTTTCTCACTTTGCTATTTCCTAGCTCCCTTCCTTGCATCATTATTATTATTGGTATTTATTTATTTATTTAGGCACGAAGTCTCACCCTGTCACCAGGCTGAAGTGCAGTGGTGCGATCTCAGCTCACTGCAACCTCCACCTCCCAGACTTCAAGTAATTCTCCTGCGTCAGCCTTCCGAGTAGCTGGGACTACAGACGTGTGTTACCACGCCCAGCTAATTTTTGTATTTTTAGTAGAGAGGGGGTTTCACCATTTTGGCCTAGATGGTCTTGATCTCTTGACCTTGTGATCTGCCCGGTTTGACCTCCCAAAGTGTTGGGATTACAGGCATGAGCCACCACGCCAAGCCTCTTGCATTATTTTTTTCTGTGCCATACAGTTTACTTGTTTATTTATTCTTTCTCCCTACCAGAACATGAACTCCATGAGGGTAGACATATTTGTCTGTTTGGTTTACTGCTGTATTCTTGGCCCCCTACAATGGTTTCAGGACCATATACATTCTCAACACATACGTTTTTAAACAAAAATATGTATTCGTATTTGTATTCAGCAATTTTTTTAAAGTCCTACTAATGAGTAAGAAAAAGTCAAGTAACAACATAAACACGGACAAAATATATGAGTAGAAATTCAGAGAAGGAAACCCAAATAGTCAGTAAACATGAAATATTCAACTTTACTAGAAATCAGCAATTAAACTAGTAAGTAAGGAAATTAGAGTTACCAAAAGTAATGCATAAGTTCACATGTTATGCCAATGATGTTAAGGAAGAGGAACCCTTAGTGCTCGATAGAAGTTTGAAGCGGTACCACTTTGGGGGATAGCTTGACAGTATGTCATAAACTGAAGATGACACACTGGGCATTTCAGTAATTTCACTCCTGACTGTATACTCTAGAGCAGTGGTTCCCAGAGGGGTGAATTTTACCCCCTAGAGAACATTTGGCAATGTATGGTGACGTTTTAAACTATCACTCTGTGGTTGGTGGAGGATGTTACTCGCATCTACTGGGCAGAGGCCAAGGATGTTGCCAAACACCCTGCTATGCACAAGACAGACCCACAAGAGAGAATTACCTAGTCCAGGCCAGGCTCAGTGGCTCATGCCTGTAATCCCAGTGCTTTGGGAGGCCAAGGCAGAAGGATCACTTGAGGCCAGGGGTTCAAGACCAGCCTGGAAAACATGGTGAAACCCCAAATCTACAAAAAAATTAGCCAGGCATCATGGCACATACCTGTAGTCCCAGCTACCTGGGAGGCCAAGGTGGGAGGATGACCTGAGCCCAGGAGATTGAGGCTGCAGTGAGTTGTGATCACGCCACAGCATTCCAGCCTGGGCAACAGAGTGAGATCCTTTCTGAAAGAAAAAAAAAATTAGTCCAAAATGTCAATAGTGCTGAGGTTGAGAAATCTTCCCCCAGAAGCATGATCAAAAATGTTCATCACAGCACTATTTGTCATAATAGTAATAAAACAGAAACAGACATAATTCTTAAGATGGAGTGTCATGCAAGATTCACTTGAACAAATTACAAATTAAGTATCAACATGATACACCTCAAGATAAGATAGGATGGAGAAAAGACAAATTGCTAATGGATATGTACAAACATAATTTTTATAAATTTATAAGCCAAAACAATGCCATAGGCAATTCTCACAACAACTTGGCCCGTGATTGAATACAATCGGCCATAGACACCTGTCCCTCTCAACAGGCCCTCTTGGTTTCACTAACGTTATGGCAACAAGGCCTCATGTTTTATCCAGATTCATTTTGTTTTTGCGAAATAAAACATGACAAACAGAGTCAGAGAACAATCCATGTTTTTCCATTCCATCCCTCCCAGAGATAACCATGCTACTGATGTTGGAGCGTATCATTTCCATGTATTTTTCTTTTTTGCTTTTATCATATATGTGTGTAACAAAAAACAAACCTTATTTTTTTCTTACATTTCTCTGTACTTGAATAAAGTAAATTTTTCTCCCACGGTCTTATTTATAGCATTACTCTTTAAAATGACAATTTTTTTGTTCAATTATAAGAAAATAAATGTAGCTTGAAAGGTTTTGTTGAACGGTGACTCGGATATTCCAGAGGTGAGAGGTAAGATGCCCTGATCTTCTTGCTCCATCCCTTCCCTAGCTTCTGGCCCCAGAGTGATCATTCTTTGGCAGCAAAAGTTTTGAGAGGGCTGGCAGATAAATAAGCAGTGTCACACACGATGATTCCATCTGTAAATCAAAGAACAATTTTCTAATCCTAACTACTAGGGAGGCTGAGGCAGGAGACTCTCTTGAGTCCAGGAATTGGAGATCAGTCTGGGCAACATAGTGTAAACCCCATCTCAAAAAAATTCTTTAAAAAATTATTATTAGTTTTTAAAAGAATCAACTTCTCACTGAGCACAGATTTCAAAAAAGAAGTCATTGAATAGAGGCCATTTCAGCCACATCCACAGAATTAAGTGCAAAAGGCCTAACACTAGCAGGACAGCCTGGAGCCCAGGTTACAGGATGGCTGCTCTGCCTTGAGCCACTTCTTGTAGGATGAGGTCCTTTTGCTCAGTCTTCCTTGGATGGGCTCCAACCTAGAGCCCTGTTGGACTAAAGTTTTCACTTTGGGCCTACTGTATCTTCAGGGAGGGAGTCATAAGAGAGATCATTTATAATCCCAGGCACAGTCTGCATTTTAAAGAATGACAAGGAATTTAATCTAAAATCATCTCTTTCTCTTTAAAGAGGGAAACACCCCTTTAAAAGTTTGGTGAGAGGAGGAGGTTGAGAGCTGGAGAATGTCTAAAGGGTGAATCATCCAGTTATCCCTGTTCATCAACAAAAAGAATAAATGAAGAGTCAGCACCACATAGAAGCACAGCTCAATCAAAAACTGTTTTAAGAGTTTACGATGTATAAGATATCATACTAGGAGCTTTGAGACATATACGGAAGAACTAGCTGTGGCCCCTGATCTCAGAGTTTACTCTGTATTAGAGAGAAATGCATGTGAAGGTAAAATACCAGTAGCATGCACTAGAGAGAATCAGAAATCTATTTCAACACTTTAAGAGATATCATAGAACAGCTACATACATGATCCACTCTTGACTAACTGGCAATGATAATAGCTTGATAGTGACCTAGTTATTATTTTGATCACTCTTCAGTGCTTACTTTGTCATGGGTATCATATGAAGTGCTTTTCTTTCTTTTTTTTTTTTTTTCCTTTTTGAGATAGTGTCTCACTCTGTCACCCAGGCTGGAGTGCAATGGCGTGGTCTCAGCTTACTGCAACCTCCACCTCCTGGATTCAAGCGATTCTCCTGCCTCAGCCTCCCGAGTAGCTGGGATTACAGGTACACAGCACCACACCCGGCTAACTTTTGTATTTTTAGTAGAGACGGGTTTCATCATTTTGGCCAGGCTGGTCTCGAACTCCTGACCTCAGGTGATCCACCTGCCTTGGCTTCTCAAAGTGCTGGGATTACAGGCATGAGTCACTGCGCCTGGCCTGAAGCGCTTTTCTAATGTAATCCAGGGGTGTCCAGGTCCTTCAGCTTGCTGTAGGTCTGTTTTCTTTAATATTGACTTAAAATGTCATGAGCCTGTATTCCTCATGACGTGCAAAGGCCAACATATCCCACAGTATTTGGGGAGCTTTCTGAGTATGTGCATGAAGGGTTAAACATGGAAGGTGGGTGTTAACTCTCCCATCTCCTCTCCCCTCTTAAAAAAATTAGTGTACCAAATTCATCTAGTTGGTAAATGACAAAGCTGGAATCCAGACCTATATATACTGACTCTAAAGCCTTATCCACTTGATCACACTATTTATCTCTGGTACAGGAAGCAAGGGCTATAGGCCCTCAAGAAAGGGAAGGTACTGAAAGGGTGCAGAGGAAAGATTTCAGTTGGGAGGAAATACACTTAAAAGAAAACTAGTCCAGACAGGAAGAGATAAAGATTCATAATGAGGAGGTAAAGAACTGTGGCTATTTGGTGAGGTGTAAAGAGAATATTAAAAATGAGTTGAAGCCTTCTTGTTTGGGTAGCAAGCATTGTTCATTCAACCAACTGATAGTTATTGATAAGTCAGGAACTGTATATGTCACATGTTGTGCCAAGTGCTTGCAATAGTAGCAGGAATAGAAAAGTTAGGGATGAGAAGATGGGGAGTCTACAGTCAGACTTAAAGAGGCTGCAGTTCTGAGATGCTTTCCAATGCAATGTCCAACAGGCAGCAGGAAATACCAAACTCATTTGCTTGAAAGAGGAAGGCACTCAGAGAACACCAGGGGGCAGCACGTGCCCAGCAACAAAAGAGAAGCAGGCCTGGCTATTATCAATTAATATTTTGCATCTGAAACGTTAAAACAAAACATCATTTTCTTAGGCCAGTATTTTAAAAAATTCAGAAGTAATGTTAATTCACTAAATGCTTGTTTAAGCACAAAGTTTCCCTTTTTTTGGTTTGTTTTGGTAGAAGTTTAAATGTATTAATATTGCTTAGATTTACGTAACATAATTTATTAAAATAGTGCAAAAATATGCATATGAGTTGGGCAACAGTCTTCCAACTGGACACATATTTCTAACATTATTAAACTGTACCGGCTGGGTGCGATGGCTCATTCCTGTAATCCCAACATTTTGGGAGGCCAAGGTGGGTGTATCACCAGAGGTCAGGAGTTCGAGACCAGCGTGGCCAACATGAGGAAACCCCATCTCTACTAAAAATACAAAAGTTAGCCAGGCGTGGTGGCATATGCCTGTAGTCTCAGCTACTTGGGAGGATGAAGCAAAAGAATACTTGAATTTGGGAGGCAGAGGCTGCAGTGAGCCGAGATCGTGCCACTGAACTCCAGCCTAGGTGACAGATTGAGACTCTGCCTCAAAAAAAAAAAAAAAAAAAAAAAGGAAGAAAGAAGAAAGGAAGGAAGGAAGGAAGGAAGGAAGGAAGGAAGGAAGGAAAAGAAAAATTGTACATTACCATGTTCACAATTTATAAGCTAACAGTTACCCACATGGGCAGGGACAAAAATAATGTAACTGAAAATTTTGAGGTTAGATTATTATTCCATGAGGTGAATGTTTTGTTACATAATTAGCACTTTATGTTCCTATGTGTTTCATTTAGATTTCTTTCTATGTTTAGCATAGCCCATGTTTCTCTGCCATCTCACCCCACCTTCCCTGACACTAAGTGCTCTTAATAACCCCTTGCTTTCAGGTTGTTACATGTTTCTCTCACAATTAGTTCTCTACTTTCTCACTTCATGTACTCACAAGTCTCATTATAACACCACAGTGCTCTATTATTAGGGAAGGAATCAGTGAGAAAGCTCAACTTTGAACCAACACAGTGAAAGAAGACCCACTTAGAACAGAGACAACACCCCCATGCCTCCAAGCTAAGAGTTTTATAGATGCTTTAGAAAGATGCAATTGGTAATTAATGTGAGACTCACACTATGTATATGACGGGTTATATGTTTGTGATTTGTGTTTTGATGTATAGATTTGTTAATGATAGTTAATTTCAAACTGTGAATTAGTTCTTCTCAATAAGTTGGCTTGTTATCTTTATATAATTCCAAATTATTGAAATTCTTTAGCTATTGATCCATAGGGCATCCATCAAAGTAAATAAAAACAAAAAATATTTAGAAGAAACTTATGTTATAAACAATCCATCCAACAAAACAGGTGCCTGTTTCTGGAATTTAGTTGAACTCAAGAAGCTAGAAAAAGAAGAGGTGTGTATTACGCAAAGGAAAACTGGCAACAAAAGGGGAAGAGATGAAAGAAAATAATTAGGGAAAACATGATCCTCAAGTGGAAGGACATTTTGTAAAACAACTGTCAATATCACGAAAGACAAAGAAACTCTGAGGAACAGTTGCAGTACCAGATTAAGGAGACATGACAAGGAAATGTGAGGTACGACCCTGGATTGGGTCCTGAAGTGTGAAAAAATTGCTATAAAAATTATTGTGTTAATTGTGAAAATTTAAATATGGGCTATGTATCAGATAAAGTATTATATCAATGTTACATTTCCCGAATTTGATCCTTGTACTGTGGTTGTAGAAAAGAATATTCTTATTCTTAGGAGACAGAGGTAGAAGTATTTAAATGGAAATGGGCATGATGTCTGCAACTTATTATCAAATAGTTTCAGAAAAAATATATACAGAGAGGAACAGGGTGAAAAATCAAACCGAAAATGTTAACGAATTTTGAATCTAGGTGAAGTTTCGAGGTATGTGGAAGTTCTTTGGACTATTCTTGTGACATTTCCATATATTTATTGCTTTTCCATATATTTATATAGAATAAATATATTTATATTCCATAAATATACATAGCATGTATATTTATATGACTTATAAACCATCATATACATAGTGTGAGTCTCACATTAATTACCAATTGCATCTTTCTAAAGCATCTATGAAACTCTTAGCTTGGAGGCATTTATAGGTACTTTAAATTTAAAAGTAATAAGGATAATAATGGTAGTAATAATTCAGAGCCACTTAACTAAGAGCTTCACACTAGCTACATTTTTCTGCTTCAAATTAGTCTCCTGTGGTTGGACACCCTTATCTCATCATCTATGATACTTGTAGACATAAGCATGCCAGTGTCTGTGTACAGAGTTTACGTTAAATTTCTTTCATTTTAATTGATTTACATATTTATTTAATACATTATTAAATATTGTTATCACAGAAAAATTATCAGTACAGTATGAAGAACTTCTTTCTTTGAATCATGGAATGTAAGTTACCAACCTTGATATCCCAGAACTGATGCAAGGCAGGTGAGCCCCATAGTGAGGCTCAGCCCACAAGGGTTCTTGGCTTTGCCCAGGAAAGAATTCAGGGGCAAACCGGAAGTAGAAGAAAACAGCTTAATTGAAGCGGCAGTGTTTCCCCTCTGGTGGTGTTATAGCTCCATGACTGCTCCTGCAGAGCAGGGCAACCCCCTAGGAGAGAGTGGCAGCTCAGGGCAGTTTTGCAGTCATATTTATACTCCCTTTTAATTGCACGCCGATTAAGGGATTATGCAGAAATTATGGTTTATGCAGAAATTTTTAGGGAAAGAGTAATAACTTTTGGGCCATTGGGCCATTGCCATGGAAAGGAGTGGTAACGCTGGGGTATTGCCATGGCAATGATAAATTGACATGGCACAGTGGTGGGTGTGTCTGATTGGAAAGCTTCTCCCCGCCCACCCGGATCCTGTTTTACCTAGTCCTCAATCTAGTCTGGTGTCTGAGCCCCACCTTTGCAGTTGAGTCATGCATCCTACCTCAGAACCATCGAATACTTTAGTGCACATTTCCCGCAAAACCACAATTCAACCACCAAAAATCAGAGAATTCACGTGGATACATAATTGCCGTCTAATCCTCAGACCCTGTCTCACGAGTTGTCCCAATAATGCCCTTTACAGCAAATGGATCCACTTTAGAACCATAAGATGGATTTAATTGTAGGTCTGCTCATTCTACTTCACTCTAGAACTGTGTCTTTGACTTTCTTGACTTTTATGACCTTGGCACTTGCAAAGATTACAAGAAGGTTACTTGGTAGAGTGTGCCTCAATTTGAGATTGTCTCTGGTTTCCTCATGATTGGATTTAGGCTGGTGTCTTTGGCAGGAGGGTTACAGATGTGAAGCTGTGGTCTTCTTATCATCCACTCTTGGTAGGACACTATTTTAACATGTCCTCTTACTGGGAATATTCGCTCTGGTCGTTTGAGTAAATCTAGTGTCTGCCAGACTTCTCCAAGATAAAGTTATTCTTTTATAATAAGTTTTGTGGAGGGGTACTTTGAGAATAAATATCCCCTTCATTATCACATTTACAAATTATTAATAACAGTATGGATTCATAGTTTTCTATTTTATGCAGTAGGTTATAATTAGCTAATATTATTATTTATTTTGAAATGCAAATTGTCCCAGATTTGGCCAGTAGGAGCCCTCTCAAGTTGGTCCTCAGTCCCTTTGACATGTCCTCATCATTCCCTGAGCACTTTCCTTTTTTTGTTTTGTTTTATTTTCTGAGATGGAGTCTCACTGTTGCCCAGGCTGGAGTACAATGGTGTGATCTCAGCTCACTGCAACCTCTGCCTCCCAAATTCAAGCGATTCTCCTGCCTCAGCCTCCTGAGTAGCTGGGATTACAGGGACCTCCCCCACCATGCCTGGCTAATTTTTGTATTTTTAGTAGAGATGGTTTCACCTTGTTGGCCAGGCTGATCTCAAACTCCTGACTTTAGGTGATCCACCAACCTCGGCCTCCCAAAAAGCTGGGGTTATAGGCATGAGCCAGCACTCCCAGCATCCCTGAACACTTTCTTAGTTTCTGACACAAGAAATTTCTGTCTCATCTTATGCTTTGTCTACCCAAGCCCTGAAATAAACCAGTTTTGTCAGGAAACTGGTTCTTTTTTGGAGGACAATGGTATTGAGATGACCAGATCTGGGTGCTAGTGATACAGGAGGTGGAAGGAAGCTATTTAGGCAGATAGTGAGGGAAAAGAGTCTTTGGCAGAACTTCCTTTTAACAAAAAGCAGCCCAAGAAATCACTTATTTTCTAACAAAGAGCAGCCTGGAAGCTCTGGCTGCAAACATAAATAAGGAAGCTGGAAGCTTGCACTGGGAGGATGCCAGCATCTGCACAGATAGAAAGGGCTACCTGGGGCCAGGCACGTCCACCATGGGGGCTCCTCCTTTTTTTTAGCACGTGCACAGTAAGAAAGAAATGAGCAACAAGGAGTAGCTCAGGCTGAGTACTCACCTGCATAATAAAAGGTTAGGATGAAGGCTGTCAGAGATTCATGCCCTATGCAGATGGCACACTTGGTCCTAACAGTTTTCTGTGCCCTATTTAGATCAGATACCACCTCCCCACTAAGTCATCTATGAACACCCCTGCATTTCACTTCAGCACGGCAGGGCTTTTTCCGGGACCCCTCTCTGTAGCGGAAGGCTGCTGTCTTTATTTCTCCTATTAAATTTCTGCTGTAAGCCTCACCCTTGGCCTGTCGCTGTCCTTGATTTCCTTGGCTGTAAGACCAAGAACTCTGGGCGCCACCCCAGACAATGAGGCCACTTCACTAGGAGTCTTGTTCACTGTCTTTGGAGCATCACTTCACCCAGACCCTGTCAGTGGTCAGAGCCAGGAATATATGCAGATCTATTTATATGTCTTTATCTACCTCTGTGTATATTAAAAATCCACGTGTGGCTCACGCCTGTAATCCTAGCACTTTGAAAGACCGAGATGGGTGGATCACGAGGTCAGAAGTTTGAGACCAGCCTGACCAACATGGTGAAACCCCATCTCTACTAAAAATACAAAAATTAGCCAGGTGTGGTGGTGGGCACCTGTAATCCCAGCTACTAGGGAGGCTGAGGCAGGAGAATCGCTTGAAACTGGAAGACGGAGGTTGCAATAAGCCAAGATCATGCCACTGCACTGCAGCCTGGGTGAAAGAGCGAAACTCCATCTAAAAAAAAAAAAAAAATTTCCATGTGTTCACACTTATACTGCCCATTCCAATCCAAGAGCACTGGGTTCATTTAGTTTTCTCTCCCTCCCTAGCAGTAAGAAATCTGTCTCCTGCATAACCAAAAAAGAGAATTTCAGACCAATATCCTTGATAAACATTGATGCAAAAATCCTCAATAAAATACTGGCAAACTGAATCCAGCAGCACATCAAAAAGCTTTTACACCATGATCAAGTGGGCTTCATCCCTGGAATGCAAGGCTGGTTCAACATATGCAAATAAATAAATGTAATCCAGCATATAAACAGAACCAAAGACAAAAACCACATGATTATCTCAATAGATGCAGAAAAGGCCTTTGACAAAATTCAACAACACTTCATGCTAAAAACTCTCAATAAATTAGGTATTGATGGGACGTATCTCAAAATAATAAGAGCTATCTATGACAAATCCACAGCCAATATCATACTGAATGGGCAAAAACTGGAAGCATTCCCTTTGAAAACTGGCACAAGACAGGGATGCCCTCTCTCACCACTCCTATTCAACATAGTGCTGGAAGTTCTGGCCAGAGCAATCAGGCAGGAGAAGGAAATAAAAGGTATTCAATTAGGAAAAGAGGAAGTCAAAGTGTCCCTGTTTGCAGACGACATGATTGTATATCTAGAAAACCCCATTGTCTCAGCCCAAAATCTCCTTAAGCTGATTAGCAACTTCAGCAAAGTCTCAGGATACAAAATCAATGTACAAAAATCACAAGCATTCTTGTACACCAATCACAGACAAACAGAGAGCCAAATCATGAGTGAACTCCCATTCACAATTGCTTCAAAGAGAATAAAATACCTAGGAATCCAACTTACAAGGGATGTGAAGGACCTCTTCAAGGAGAACTACAAACCACTGCTCAATGAAATAAAAGAGGATACAAACAAATGGAAGAACATTCCATGCTCATGAGTTGGAAGAATCAATATCGTGAAAATGGCCATACTGCCCAAGGTAATTTATAGATTCAATGCCATCCCCATCAAGCTACCAATGACTTTCTTCACAGAATTGGAAAAAACTACTTCAAAGTTCATATGGAACCAAAAAAGAGCCCGCATCGCCAAGTCAATCCTAAGCCAAAAGAACAAAGCTGGAGGCATCACGCTACCTGACTTCAAACTATACTACAAGGCTACAGTAACCAAAACAGCATGGTACTGGTACCACAACAGAGACATAGATCAATGGAACAGAACAGAGGCCTCAGAAATGATGCCACATATCTACAACTATCTGATCTTTGACAAACCTGACAAAAACAAGAAATGGGGAAAGGATTCCCTATTTAATAAATGGTGCTGGGAAAACTGGCTAGCCATATGTAGAAAGCTGAAACTGGATCCCTTCCTTACACCTTATACAAAAATTAATTCAAGATGGATTAAAGACTTACATGTTAGACCTAAAACCATGAAAATCGTACAAGAAAACCTAGGCAATACCATTCAGGACATAGGCGTGGGCAAGGACTTCATGTCTAAAACACCAAAAGCAATGGCAACAAAAGCCAAAATTGACAAATGGGATCTAATTAAACTAAAGAGCTTCTGCACAGCAAAAGAAACTACCATCAGAGTGAACAGGCAACCTATAGAATGGGAGAAAATTTTTGCAACCTACTCATCTGACAAAGGGCTAATATCCAGAATCTACAATGAACTCAAACAAATTTACAAGAAAAAAACAAACCACCCCATCAAAAAGTGGGCAAAGGACATGAACAGACACTTCTCAAAAGAAGACATTTATGCAGCCAAAAAACACATGAAAAAATGCTCATCATCACTGGCCATCAGAGAAATGCAAATCAAAACCACAGTGAGATACCATCTCACACCAGTTAGAATGGCCATCATTAAAAAGTCAGGAAACAACAGGTGCTGGAGAGGATGTGGAGAAATAGGAACACTTTTACACTGTTGGTGGGACTGTAAACTAGTTCAACCATTGTGGAAGTCAGTGTGGCGATTCCTCAGGGATCTCGAACTAGAAATACCATTTGACCCAGCCATCCCATTACTGGGTATATACCCAAAGGACTATAAATCATGCTGCTATAAAGACACATGCACACGTATGTTTGTTGTGGCACTATTCACAATAGCAAAGAGTTGGAACCAACCCAAATATCCAACAACGATAGACTGGATTAAGAAAATGTGGCACATATACACCATGGAATACTATGCAGCCATAAAAAATGATGAGTTCATGTCCTTTGTAGGGACATGGATGAAACTGGAAAACATCATTCTCTGTAAACTATCTCAAGGACAAAAAACCAAACACCACATGTTCTCACTCATAGGTGGGAATTGAACAATAAGAACTCATGGACACAGGAAGGGGAACATCACACTCCGGGGACTGTTGTGCGGTGGGGGGAGGGGGGAGGGACAGCATTAGGAGATATACCTAATGCTAAATGACGAGTTAATGGGTGCAGCAAAACAACATGGCACATGGATACATATGTAACAAACCTGCACATTGTGCACATGTACCCTAAAACCTAAAGTATAATAAAAAAAAATTCAAAAAAAAATAAAAAAGAAATCTGTCTCCTGTTACCCTCAGTCTATTTACTTATTTGATCAATTCCCTAGTATGTCAGCACTCTGATTCCTGCCACCACCCACTCCCCCATAAGAATGTGTTGTTCCTCGCCACACTTGGGCTCCCATACTGCAGGATTTTGCTGCCATCTCTGCCTCCCTCCATGGACTCCCCTGGATTTTCTTAGGGCTCTGACTCCCCAGGTGGCTAACCTACTGCACAGATGCCTTCTCACCCAGCCTGGGCTCCAACACTCCCACATCAGGCCACCTGTCTCTGGAGACATTCTTCCCATGCTCCTGAAGTTCTAACACCAGTGGGACATTATCCATGCATGCATTTCCTCCTCCCAATGCCCAAGAGTGAGAGTTCATTCATCTTCTAGCAGGCTTGTCTATTTGTCACCATTATAAAATCAGATGAAAATAACAGGGAAAGTGAAATTTACATGGAGGGAATTCTGCAACTGAAAACACATCAAGGTATTTACAAGCTTCAATGCTGCAGGCTAGACTTACTGAGTTATCAATACGATAACCCATGAAGCTTTCAATTCTCTGAGCTCCAATCCTATGACATTTGTTGAAGTATTGGAGGCTTGGTAGACAGCATGGGATTCTGAAGCCGAAAAGACAGAACCTGCTCTTCCTCCCTTCCCAAGATTGTGGAATGTTTTATCAGTGTCCCAGATAATATCAAGAATTCAGAGAATGTGCCTCAAAGCCTCCTCCATTTTAGCAAAGTCATCTGCCCATTCTGCTTTTATTCTTAAACAAGTCTTCAGATGTGCCAGATCTTCTCTTATCACTGAATGACTCATGTATTGAGCAGTTCTCTGCCCAGTATTTACTTCAACGATTCGGATCACTCTGGCACGACGATGATGGCATGCTGCATTTGTTTCTCCTCTTTTCTCTGACTTTCAAGAAGCTGTAGGCAATTTAAATGGTGTGGAGGATGCCATTGACATGGTACCTTTCGGGCCTCCACTCTCAGCTCTTGATCCCCATCTCAACTTTCAGCTTTTCACCAGAGGCAGCATTGCATGCAGGAAAGAAGGTGGGTTTTGGAGGCACTCAGATATAGTTCAAAATCTGTTGAAGTGAAGATTCATTAACTTATCTGTAGAATAGTGTCAAAAGTTATACGCATTTTGCTAAATTTCTGTGAGGATTTGGGACAACATCAATATAATGGGGAACATAATTTGACCATATTGTATTTGATTTTTTTTTTTTACTTCCCGCTTTCCAAGTACATGGTCTTGATTCTAGTACATTCAAGGCACACATCAGCCTGAGAAAGGGGGATGTTTTCTATAAAAGGAACGCAAAACAAAATTAACAAACAACAGTGCAACAGCTAATATTCAATTTCTGTCTTTGAACCTATGATTTATGTTCTATCAAAAAGATACTGGCACTACCATGTTCATCATAGCACTATTCACAATAGAAAAGACATGGAATCAACCCAGGTGCCCATCAACAGTGGACTGGACAAAGAAAATGTGGTACATATACACCATGGAATACTATGCAGCCTTAAAAAAGAATGAAATCATGTCCTTTGGAACAGCATGGATGCAGGTGGAAGCCATTATCCTAAGGGAATGAATCTACACAGAAAACCAAATACTGCATGTTCTCACTTATAAGTGGGAGCTCATGCCTATAATCCCAGGACTTTGGGAGGCTGAGGTGGGCAGATCACCTGAGGTCAGGAGTTGAAGACCAGCCTGGCCAACATGGTGAAACCCCGTCTCTTCTAAAAGTGCAAAAAACAAATCAGCCAGGTGTGGTGGCACATGTCTGTAGTCACAGCTACTCAGGAGGCTGAGATGTGAGAATCACTTAAACCCAGGAGGTGGACATTGCAGTGACCAGAGATCATGCCACTGCACTTGCTCCTGGGCAACAGGCAACAGAGTGATACTCGGTCTCAAAAAACAAATAAATAAAGTAAGTGCAAGCTAAACATTGGGTCTTCATGGACATAAAGATGGCAACAATAGACACTGGGGATGATTAAAGGAGGCAGGGTTAAAAAAACTACCAGTTGGGTACTATACTCAGTACCTAAGTGACAGGATCAATCTCACCCCAAACCTCAGCATCATACAATATACCCAGGTAGCAAACCTGCACATGTACCCCATGAATCTTAAATAACAACTGAAAAATTAAAAAAAAAATTAAACCCCTATGGTTTAGTTGAAAAAGGGAAAACATTTAGAAGTTTAAAAACATAAGAAGTGTACTTTTAAATGGAGCAAAACAAAAGCCTATTGGGTGAGGCATTTGCCCTCAAAAAAGATTAGCTGAATTCATTTCTTTTTCGTTAGCATTGTGGGTTAAACTGTAGAGTTTTATGTAAGGTACAAACAGCAGAAAGAAGAGGAAAGCAACTTGCCCTTTTCCAGCCCTGAAACAAAAAGGTAAAGGAATAGGGATTGAGAAGGGAGAATTAGATGGAAGGAGAGCCACGCCCAATTCTTCCCTGCAAAGTGTGCTGTACATGCTGAGTTCGTGGACTCTTGTCTTGTTGCTTATTGAGGTCCCAGGAAGGAGGATACCTCCAGAGCAGCCTCATACCAAACAGAACATCGTCCATCATGGTCAGGCAGAGAAATGCCTGGGAGTTGAGCTCCTCAGCTCCTCTTCGTTTCTACAAGGTAAGGACACTGGAGTCCAGGGCCAGCGGGGCTGCTGCAGGGCTGCTCAGATAAGGCAAAGTGATCCACAGCAGAGGCTGAGGATACATCATCTGGCCAGGTGACCACATGGAAGAGAAGGCAGGTTCAGGAGTCAGCAGGCAGTGAGACAGGAGGAGACTCCTGGTCAGCTTGTGGAGGTGACTGGTACAGTCCAGAGCATTGCCCAGAAAAATAGCCCATGCATTTATGAGCCCAAAACAGCAGGACTGGAAGCAGTCGATCAAGGGACATCATCCTGGTGGCCAGCAAATGTTGCCAGATCACACCCCAAATCCAGCACGAGGTCAGTGTCCCCCTTTACCCCAAACCTAAGAGGCTATGTGGTCTCCCCTCAGTGACTTCTCTGCCAACTGCACCATCTTTGAGGGCAGGCAGGGAGAGAGGCGGTGTTTGGAGAGACCCCTTTGCTCTCAGCTTATTTCTTCATTCTCTTACAATTTTTATCTAAATTAGATTTTTTAAATCCAAAAAGTATTATTTAATTTTCTTAGGTTGGGCTGTTTAAACCATGATAAAGATTTAAGTTTTGCTTCATCCCCCAGAGAGTGGGGGAAAGGTACATCTATGAAGGTCTTAGAGTCTATGAAGACTAAAGCTGTTCGTACCTGACTTGTTCCCACAATGCTTTTAGGTACAACTCTGTCCCAGTGACTTCCACCAAAATAAACAGCCAAGAAACTGAAAACAGGGCCTGAGCACAGCCAAGTCATGTTCCGAGAAAGGTTATTAACAACCCGTCTGTCCCTGGATCTCTCAGCCAACCGTGAGTATGCCACTAGTGGCCAAGGATAGGAGAACGGGGAGGGCCACTGACTTCCATTTACTTCTTTATTGATCATACCCAGTGAATTCACCTCTTTTCCATTTTTAAGGACCTGATATTAAGAGCCTTGAATTTCATGAAAATAAGAGAAATTATTAGGGAAGTTTTGCATGTGCTAATCTAAGACTTTCTGCTACTCTGGCCATGGTAGGACAGCAATATCAGCCATTTCTCATTCCCATGTGTCCCAGGAGATGACAACAGGGAAAAGCCTATATACCACATCTGAGTAGAGACTTAGCTTTTTATTCTTTTTTATTTATGCATTTATTTTTATTTTATTTATTTATTTTTTGGGGGGGTCTTATTCTGTCACCCAGGCTGGAGTGAAGTGGTAGAGTCTGGCTCATTACAACCTCCGCCTCCTAGGCTCAAACGATCCTCCCACCCTAGCCTCCTGAGTATCTGGGACTGCCAGCACATGCCACCACACCCAGCTTATTTTAAAATTTTTTTATAGAGATGGAGTTTCACCACGTGGCCAGGCTGGTCTCAAACTCCTGGGCTCAAGCAATCCACCTGCCTCGGCCTCCCGAAGTATGGGGATTACAGGCGTGAGCCACTGCACCTGGTCTAGACTTACTTTTTTAAAAGAGCCTTGAGCTCAAGTGAATTTTAAAGACTTGGATTAAAGGAAGAAAACAAATCACAAGGCAAAGCAGGAGAGGAAAGTGCACCACCTGTAACTGTATCATAAAACATCAGTGATTCAGCCTGGGAAGCTGCCCTGCCAAAACAGTGTTTTCAGTGTGCTTGGAACATAATTTGTGCTTAATTTTAAATGAAACTGATTAGAAGTATATCTATATTTTATTTACCAACAAGGCCAAATGACTCACTAGTGTGAGCTGTGTGTCTGCCCAAGCTTTGCATCTACCGAAGTCTATATAAAAAGATTCCTAATTCGGAAGAGACAATGGGAATTTTCCGACTGGCAGCTCTTGTCTTGGTTAATTAGATGGTATTAAGAAGAAAAAGGTTGGCCACGTTATCTTGAGGAAAGTATTATTAGAGATGGAAGTAGATCCTAAAACATTTAATACCCTGTGTTCTGGTCTCTAACGTGCCATCTGGAATAGTTACTTAGGGAAAATTACAACAAATTGATAGAAATAATAAAAAATTGCCTCAACTAACAAAAATAAAAGCTCTCTTGATGAAAAATAGCATTTTAAGTGTAATTTGTGAATCATGATTTGACAGATGACAAATATAGGTTTAAAAGTGGCACAGGACTTGTGTCTCTCATTAGAATCACCACCACAGATGTACTATTAAAACTCAAGGGCCGGGAGTATTGGCTTATGCCTGTAATCCCAATACTTTCAGAGGCTGAGGCAGGTGGATCACCTGAGGTCAGGAGTTTGAGACCAGCCTGGCCAACATGGTGAAACCCCTGTCTCTACTAAAAATACAAAAATTAGCTGGAAGTGGTGGCACATACCTGTAATCCCAGCTACTTGGGAGGCTGAGGCAGAAGAATTGCTTGAACCCAGGAGGCAGAGGTTGTGGTGAGCCAAGATTGCACCATTGCACTCCAGCCTGGGCAACCAGAGCAAGACCTTGTCAAAAAAAAAAAAAAAAAAAAAAGTCGAGTAACTTCTCCAAGACCCATTTAAAACACACACAACCTATTAGAATGGCCCAAATCCAGAACACTGACAACACGAAATGCTGGTGAGGAAGTGGAGCACCAAGAACTCTCTTTGCTGGTGGGAGTGCAACATGGTTCAGACCCTTTGGAAGACAGTTTGGAGATTTCTTACAAAACTAAACATACTCATCATATGATCCAGCAATTATGCGCCTTGGTATTTACCCTAAGAAGTTGAAAAGTTGTGTTCACACAAAACCTGCACGCAGATATTTATAGCAGCTTTATTCCTAATTACCAAAATGAGGAAGCAAGCAAGATGTCCTTCAGTGGGTGAATGGATACGTAAACTGTGATACATCCAGACAATTGAAAATTATTCAGTGCTAAAAAGAAATGAGCGATCAAGCCATGAAAAGAGATGGAGGAAACTTGCATGCCTATTACTACGTGAAAGCAAGCAATCTGTAAACGCTGTGTACTGTATAATTCCAACTACATGACATTCTGGGCAAGGCAAAACTAGAGACAGGAAAAAGATCAGCAGTGTGGTTACCGGGGCAAGCAGGGAGGGAGGGATGAACAGGCTGAGCACATTTTTAGGACCGTGAAACTATTCTGTAGGATACTATAATGACAGATACATGTCACAATCCGTAGAATGAACAATACCAAGGGTGAACCATAATGTAAACTATGGACTTCGGGTAATAATGCTGGGTCAATGTAGATTCATCAGTTGTAATAATTGTACTACTCTTGTGGGGGATGCCAATGCTAGGAGAGATTATGTGGGTCCTAGGGCTGTGAGTCTACAGTTTATCTCTGTGCCTTTCCCTCTGTTTTGCTGTAAGCCTAAAACTGCCCCCAAAAAATTGTCTTTAAAAAAAAGCTATCAACTCACAAATCTCATACATATTTTTCTTTATTTTCTGGCTTAAACAAAGAAGGAATATTCTGATGAATTACTTTGTTTTTAAAGTCACAGATAAAGAAAATTATATCATGACAACCTTTTTTCAAAAAGTTTC
Source organism: Nomascus leucogenys (assembly GCF_006542625.1). NCBI lineage: Eukaryota > Metazoa > Chordata > Mammalia > Primates > Hylobatidae > Nomascus > Nomascus leucogenys. Next base: position 138,836,565 of record NC_044384.1, read on the forward strand.
TCATGCTCTCTACCAATTAGTTTAGGATAAGCAGAAAGACTGAAAGGCTTAAGACATGGTTCTCAGAAATAATAAACAACGGTGAACACACCTGCTGTTTACTTACTTCTTGCCAGGTGCTACAAAACACCTGATGGAAAATGAGGGAAAAGTGCTGGTCTCACAAAGGTCATTTCAGCTTTATCTGGGCCCACTGGCAAGTAAACAGCAGCAGAATCCTTTTGGACCAAGGACAGCAATATGGTAACTTTACGGTGAAAGCTTTCCATTTTATCCTTCAGAAATGTCTTTTTTCTTTAATAAGTGGGGCAAAATGGAGGTTAGGAGATAAAACTTTCTTGTGACATGGTTCATTTCTGGTTTTGCTAACAGAATTGCTCATCATTTTCTGTTTGAGAAAAAGCATTTTATCATTCTGAAGCCTAGAGCATGCTTGGAAAAGAGGAATAGTTCTAACCTCAGACTCATAATTTCAAAGCATAGATTCTGTAGTCATATCTAGTTATATGTTGTGAAATTCAGTTCTCTTATGAGTAAATAAATAGGGTTTGGAATGTTTTGTTGACAAAATATTGTAGACAGGATGAAAGCGTCTTTTAAAGTTAATGATCATGTGATAGCACACTGCAAAGAAAAAAGCCCAGATAAAACACAAAAAATAAAGATAAATGGAATATATTTTGGCATAGCCAAATTACCTGCTACAAAGAGGAGTAGCTATGCTTTAGGTGGAAAATAAATGAGGCACATTCTGTCCAAAACAAAACTTTTTGAAGGGAATATATTTCATTGAAGTTTTTAAAGTGTGGCTGAAGCTATTATCTAATGTTATGGATCTATTAAAAAATGCCTACAAGAGAACCCTGTGGACTCCCTTGCCTTTTCTTTGTCATATTTAGGATCATTTATCTTTCCTTCTGAAGGGGGGGAAAAACCCACATCTAGCTGGTACAGGATAATCTCTCGATTAACCAGATAATTAAGCAGCTTTGACCTGGATTCCATAGTGCCAGTGACGTAGCCCCTGGTGTTTACCCTGACACACCTCCTGGACTCCATTACGTCAGTCATATGCAGAGTCCCCAGGCCTTCCCACTTCCACCTGTGGGTAACTCAATCACTGACCTCTGTGTCACAAATGTTACTCCATGGCCAAAAGCACTCCATAGTTTGAGAGGGTTCTTTTTAGGGCATGGGGTACCATTTAATGCGAAATCTACTTTGAAATCTTCAAAGATTAAATGCTGTTTTATCACTGATTTCAAAGTTCGAAGACGTTTAAGAGCACTTATGATCTGGTCTTATCATCTCTTTCCAGCTTTTCTACAACTCTGTCTCCCATTATCCCACACTGTTACACAGCTGGAACACTAGGGTGTTTTTTTTTTTCTTGTTTGTGTGTTTGCTTAATGCTTCCACTAATTTGTTTCATTTGCAAAAATCTGCTTCTCCTCTAATTCTGACTATTTATGTCTCATGCACCCTTCCTCCAAGCAGCATTTAAATGGCATTTCCTCTGTGAAGTCTTCTCTGGATCTCTGTCAACTCCTGGCTAGACATAATCTCTTCTTTCCTTTTGCATTCTCATAGCAGTTAGCTAGTACTTCTCTTATAGACAGATGATCATATTCTAGTTGACATTTGTTATTCAAATGCAACTCTTATTTTCTCTAATAATAACAACAATAATAGCATCTACCATTGTTTTGAGGGCTCACTATTAGGCCAGCACTATCTAGCTGGTGCTTTATTCCTCACAGTAACTCTATCAAGCAAATATTACAATATCTGTTTTACAGATGCACAAACTGAGGCTTAGAGAGCTTAAAGTAGTGTCCAAGACCACAGAGCCACCGTGTGCTGGGATTTAGTAAGTCCCCAGTCCAAATTTAGAGCCTATTATCTCAGCCACTGCTATATTGCTAGATCCTGAAGTTCTTTAAGGGAAAAGAGAGGGAACTCACATTTACTGAACACCTAATCTCTGCATGGCACTGCAGCAGGAACCTTCATGCATATTATCTGATTTATCTCTGAGTGAGATGGTATAATCCACATTTTGCAACTGAGAAAACCAAGCTTCACCATAAATACATATGTTTCAAGGGGAGCTGACTGGATTAAGATATTTGTGGTGCATATAACTGATGAAAGATTGATAATCAGAATATATAAACATGTCCTACAAGTTAATGAGGAAACTAATATCTACCCTATAGGGAAATGGGCAAAGGAAATGAACAGGCAATTCATCAAAGAAGGAGGCAGAATGAGCCAAAATCTATGAAACGGTGCTTAGCTTTACTAGAATTAAGGAGAATACAAATTTAAACAATGAGTTACAACTTCATACTCATCAAATTGACAAAAATTAAAATATCTAATGGTCCCCAAATGTTAAGGTAACGAGAATTTTCATACACTGGAACTGGGAATAAAAATTGATACAGCCATTTTAGAGAGCAGTTTCACTTCTACATACTGTAGAGCCTATTATCTCAGCCACTGCTATACATACTGTAGAAGTGAAACTGGAGGTTTGAATTGTCCCAAGATAAGTACAAGTGTGTTCACTCCAGTATTGTTTAGAAAATATAAAACTATGATATTATAATATAATGGAATATGTTACTAAGAAAAAAGAATAACCTATATGCATCAAAAATAGATAAATCTTGAAAGCATAATGTGATGACACAACTAGAGAGCACTTTCTGTGAACCAGAAAGTGGGCTGTCACCAGAAATCAAATCTGCTGGTGGTGTGATCTTGGACTTTCCAGGCTCCAGAACTATGAGAAATAAATTTCTGTTGTTAATTTTTTTAAGTTGCAAAAGTGTTGACCAGCCTGGCCAACATGGCAAAACCCTGCAAAAAATACAAAAAAATAGCCAGGCGTGGTGGCACATGCCTGTAATCCCAGCTACTCCGGAGGCTGAGGCGTGAGAATTGTGTGAACCCAAGAGGCGGAGGTTGCAGTGAACCAAGATGGCACCACTGCCCTCCAGCCTGGGCAACAGAGGGCTACTTTGTCTCAAAAACAAAAACAAAAAACCCTCCACAACCAACAACAAAAACCCACTTATGGAAGCAGAAGAGGAGGAGAAAGCAGGGAGGAGCCAGTCTTGAAGACATCATCACTCTGTATTTATACCTGATTCTAAGAGTCCCAGAGAAACATCCTGATTATTTTGGGGCCTATTTTTAAAACAAATGAACTCATGGATTTAATGTCTGTTCTTCATACCCAATTAACAAAATGGATCTGTGTTATATTTTCACTTGATGAAACAGGAGTTGAGTTCCCCTGGCTCCCAACTGTTGATGTTTGTAACTGGATGGCATCTGGTTTATTCTCACCATTGCCATCTAACAGCTACTGCAAATCCAAGAACCTGGTGCCCACAATTATTAAGTAAATTTTTGGTCCACATTCCTTCAGAAAGAAAATTTACCCCACCTCCCGTCACTTGACTAAGTGACAGAAATTGATGGTGTCAGGCAAACATCTAGTGAAATGCAGCTTAAGTGTATGGCCCAAACTACAAAAATGCACTGACTTTATATTAGGAGTTAGCAAAGCACAACAAGTTTTAACAAGATCTGAACAGACTGGAGGTTTGAATTGTATAAACATATTTTGGTGCCAAAAGAAAACATTGTAGAGTGGTTTGAGCACCTCAAAAATAGATGGTTCTCCAGGAAAGGAGAACCTAGTGCCTCTCCTGAAGGGCAGGGTTGAGGAAGGTATTAATACCTGGTTTAACATTTTCAAACTCTCTCTTCCTTGATCCGTTACTTATTTTAAATTGGTTTGCCATTTTATCTGCGTTTGATTTAAATTTTTGTTTGTTTGTTCTACCTTTTTCAGTAAAATCCAGTACAAATAAACATAGAGAAAAATTGGAAGGCCCTTCTGGAGAGTACTTATTTCACCCTTCTCTCAGCCTATCCCTGTGAAGTTTCAGGGCATTAAAGTGTTCCATCTAGCCAAGAATAGGACCCATCAAAAATTATACTATGTAAGTCTCTCTACTGATTTCTGTATTATATAGACTTAATTTGAACAAGGACTGTATTAATTGAAAAAAGAAGTTGCAATAGAGCATTCTGGTGGCAGGGAAAAGACTATATATGGAAACTGCCATCTGATCTGATCTGCTCAAAGTTAGTGACAGTTAAAGGGATTGTACATTGACTGTGTATCTATGAGCCTCAGTGCTTTGCCCAAAATGGCAGAGATACTTCCTCTTCTCATATTCCCATCTTTGCTGAATTATTAACCTAATACCACTGTATGTTGTCCATTACTCTGTAAAAAAAATTACCTCAAAATTTAGCAGTATAAAACCACAGACCTGTATTACACATAGTTTCAAAGAGTCAGGAATCCAGGTGTAGTTTAACAGAGTGGCTCTGGCTCAAGGACTCTCATGAGGCTGTCATCAAGGTATAACCCACGGCTGCAGTGTCATCTGACGACTTGACTGGGTATGTAGGTTCTGCTTTCAGGATGGCACACTCACATGGCTGTTGGAAGAAAGCTTTAGCTCCTTGCGGACGGGTGGCAGAAAGCCTCAGTTCCTTGCTCATTAGGCACTCTATAGGCTGTTTGAGTGTCTTCATGATATGATAGCTGGCTTCCCACAGAGGGAGTGAATTGAGGGAGAAACAAGGCTGAACCACATTATCTTTTATAATATAGCCTAAGGAGTCACATGGCATCACTTCTGCAGTGTTCCACTGATCATCCAGACAAATCCTGATATCGTCTGGGAGGGGATTATCCGGAGTGTGACAGACAGGAGGCAGAGATCATTGCAAGCCATCTTCAAGGCAGGCTACCACAACTACCCCTCCAGGTAATGAACTATTAATATTTGCTTTAAAACTCTGGATCCGTGTTTCAAGTAACTTCTTTTCCCTAGTGCACTCAAGTTTATATTACCCTTGGGAATTAAAAAAATTGAAAATGTATAAATATTACTGCTGGACTTTGTGTTGCCCCTCTAGAAGTATGTTCAAAAGGACAGTTTCTTTTGGAGCGCAGGGGAAATCGTCTGGAATCAGATTGTGATGATACTTGCATAACATTGTGAATATATAATACTAAAACCCTTGAACTGTGCACTTTAAAATGCTTAAAATAAGTTATGTGAATTTTATCTCAAAAAAATGACTTAAAAAGAGAGGGCATGCATGGTATTATTATCAAATTGGCTAGTTTAGAAAGACTTAGAGTTGCTTTTAGCTCTTTCTGTTCTGTTTGTTTTGTCAGCTCAAAATTTTAAGTATGATTAACAAGACACTATTAGGTCCTGGGAAAATGGATTCATGGAAATAAAACTCATGATAGGTTGGAATGTGCTGGTGCAGTGTAAATGACAAGGGTTTTCAGAGCACGGTGGCATACATTCTTGTGATCTGACTCCCATGATCCTTCCACTAAAACAATAATTATAGCATATTTTATTCTGGCCTAACAAGTGTTGAAAATGTTAGTAATGGACTTATGTATTGTTTGAGCAGTTCTCCCAGATGCTTTTTTTCGGGGCATTTTTCACAATTTGTGATTTCACTTGGCAATTGTTTTGCATTATGTTGTAGTGTGTTGTCAGTTATTTGGAGAGGCACCACAATTTTTTGTCTCACATTTAATACTATTTATGGCTATGAGACCTGAGTCTGACAAAGCTCCTTGAGCAGTTTTAGCTGTAATGTAAGCATCATCCTTATCAGTAAATAGGAAAACAAAGTCAATATCAACTAGCACTGATTTTCTCCATATACCAGGAATCATGTATATTGCATCATTTAATATTAAGCAACTGTCCTGAATAGTTGTTAGTCTTGCCATTGAGCTTCAGATTGACCTTTCCCAGAGGTCATATAACCAGTTAAAAATATATCACCAAAATTACAATGCTCAAACACAAGGTGTCTATCCACTTTGAAGCAATTCAATATATCATAATCAAATTGAACTGAAATTAATAATATTGAATTCATTCAACTAGAAATGTACAAAGATTGTGTGTCAGCTGGAACTCTCCAAGAAGCCATTGTAGGATAAGCTGAAATGGCACAACTACTTAGAAGAAGGAGATAAATAAACAAACAATTCTAGGTGCCCTAAACCACATTTCAAAATCATTTAGCTTAGTAAGAGGAGCTCTTTGAAACAGCAACTTATAGATAGATTACTTTGGAATATTGCTAACCAGAAAACATCAATTGTGGAGAATCACCTTATAGGAATACTAAAATTTCATAGTAAATAGTTAAAAAAAAGATTTAATCTTGAAAAGTAACCAGGGGAATTGTAAATATAAGCTGATTTTATCTTATATTTAATAAAATGTTGGTTTTCATTGCATCTATATGTTAATTCTTTAAAATGAACAAATAATAAATGAAATGTTTATGTATAAAGTTTTGGGGGACATTGTCTTTCTAAAAATGTAGGTTGGCACCTTTCCTTTATGTGCCTCACTGATACAGTGGAATTATAAAGAGGATTATTTCACTAAAATATTCTAGGATTTGACCTGTTTCCCAGGGGCCATTATTAATTCTCTGATACTGAAATCACATCCTGCAATCATTGGCTCTGCCTTCCTCAGTTGTAAACTGCTGTTACTTTGTCAGGTCCTCATTATCAACACATATGTGTATGATTCTAGCAGTTTCCCAAAATCTGTTTTTTCAAGGCAACTTTTGCATGATTGCTGATTTCACTTGTCAATTGTTTTCCATTATGCATTGTGATAACAATTTTATTTCCAAAATCAAAAAAGAAAATCAGCGACAATCTCCCTAAGTGGACAGACAGTTCATTCGTGAGGGCTTTTGTTCAGTTGACATTTGCTTCCCTCTACAACCTTGTAACTCAAATAATAAATACTGTGACACTGAGGCCATCCTCTTGGTAAGAGATGATGTGGCTTCCTGGCTTCTCATAACCCCAGTGGTATCCACCTCGACCATGGTACCCACCTGTTTTTCAGGGAATTATTCCTTACCACCCACATTCCATTGCTGTTGTGGTTTATAAAACAGCTACCTTACCTTTCTGGCCTCAATGATTTGTTTACCTGCAGAGACCTTTCTCAGCATGGCTCGTCGTAATATCGTATCTTCCCAGCCATTTTGATTTTTGCAGGAAGGGGCCTTATATCCAAGGTCATGACAATCAAAATTTCCCTTAGAGATTGTTTTTAGAAAAGAGCATGAAAGAGGATCCCTTTCTTCTCACAGTTGATGAGCTGTCACCCATTGTGTCTGCTGCAGCTTGGAGAAAGGAGAGGTTAAGTAAGAGACAAGCTATCACGCCGAGCAAAGCAGAGGCAGTAAATGAAGAGGAAAGTGGATGACATTTGAGTCCCCTGTCCTAATCATTACCAAGGCCACCTGCACTCTGATATGGAAGTGCTGAGAAGGGAAGAGTGTGGTCCCTTTGAATAATACGGAAAAGGGGAAGGGAAGTGCTGGGTAGAGGAGGGCATGGTCCCTGGCTAGGGCTCCACCCCCACCGACCTAGGTGAGGACAGGCACTCCTGCCTTCCCGCCCAAATGTTGCATATCCCAAGACCACCCTGGCCCGCCACGCCCCCACCCTGGGCCTGTAAAAACCCCAGACCCTAGCAAGGCAGAGACACAGGTGGCCAGACATGGAGAGAAGCACATCAGCAGAAGACAAGGCAAGGGGCAGGCAGGCAGAAGAGCACACCAACAGACTGCGGCATGCCCTCAGGCCACTGACTGGTGGGACGAGGCGGAGTTTGGCCAGGGCAGTCAGAGAGCTGGGGTGCCCAGTGGCCCAACTCCAAGGGAAGACCATCCCCCTGATAGTTCCCCCATTGACAGAGAGCTATTTCCACTCAAAACTTTGCACTCATTCTCCAAGCCCACTAGTGATCCAATTCTTCCAGTACACCAAGGCAAGAACCAGGGATACAAAAAGCCCTCTGTCCTTGCAACGAGGTAGAGGGTCTAATTGAGCTTGTTACCAAAAGCCGCCTATACATGCAAACTCAGAGCACCCTGTAACACATGCCCACTGGGGCTTCAGAAGCTGTAAACAGTCACACCTAGAGTGTGCGGCGGGCAGCGTTGGAGCCCCACAGCCTGTCCGTCTGCATGCTTCCCGAGAGGTGTGAGCAGCGCGGCACTGAAGCAGCGAGCCACTCCCCCTGTCTCATGCCCTGCAGGGGGGACAAGGGAGGTTTTCCCATTTCAACTCCATCCAATAAATTTCCCTCCTTGTCTCCCCCTACTCAATCTAGTGTGAGTTGAATTGTCTCTTATAATCTAAATTAATTATGGGTCCAAGTGTTAAGGCCCATTGGTTACGTTGCAGTCAACAGAATAAACAGCAGAATAAGGGAAACTCCCAACTTCATTGTAGTGTCTTCTGGTATCCAGTATCACTAGTATCACTAATAATAATAAAATAGCCACCAGGAGTGATACAGTAAAGAGGACTTGCCTGGGAGTTAGGAATTTGAGTTTCTAGATCCAGTTAACTCTTCTACTAACTCACTTGGGCTCATAAGAAGGTCGCTTTTTCCCTCTAAGGTTCACTTTCTTCATATGTAAAATTAAGCCAATGTTCTCTTCTTACCTTATTAAAGGTCAGTGCACCTCAAAGTGTCATGAACATGATTCTAATACGTGCTGCAATGATTAAATGCCGACTCAGTAATTTGACCCGATTGTAACCTAAGAGATTATTTTTTCAAGCCACGTCATTATACTGATCAGGCCACTGGAAACCCAAAAACCATCCTTCCCATTTACCAAATTCTCCCTTATCATTCTTTGATCCACCGCTCGCTTCGGCAGCACATATATCATTCTATGATCCAGACAAAGAAGGAAGTGAGGAAAAATTCACAGTAAATGGGGGTGGGGAAGCATGCAACTTTCAGACAGGTCCTGATCATCTCATTTCATCTGGGCCTCTGCCCACTGTTTTTTCTTTTCCTCTCTCTTACCAAGTGCTATGGTCTGAACAAGTCCCCTAAAATTCATGTGTTGGAAATTTAATCCCCAGTGCAAGAGTTCTGGGAGGTGGGGTATTTTGGGAGGTGTTTAGATCATAAGAGCTCCATCCTCATGAACAGAATGCCATTAAAAAAAAAAAAGCTTGATGGAGGGAAAAACTTGACCCCCTTTTGCCGTGCTGTTCCTCCTGCCATGTGAAGACCCAGCATTTCTCCCCCGGGAGGATGCAGCATCAAGCTGCCATCTTTGAAGCAGAGACCACACCCTCATCAGACATGGAATCTACTGGCAACTTGATTTTGGACTTCCCAGATTCCAGAACTGTGAGAGAATAAATCTCTACTCTTTACAAATTACCCAACCTCAGGTATTTTGCTATAGCACCCCAAACAGACTAAGACATTATGTCCCGAGCAGAATTGTCGGTATGAGATCAAACATGACTCCACTGTACACTTTGGTCAAAACTGGAGGGTCAGCACAGCAGATCTGCTCAGTCGTCCTGAAGCCTGGTTGGTATTTTCAGTCTCTTGAAGACCTCTCAGATGCCTCTTACAGGCTCTGTTTTTCAGGTTTTCTATGGTGACTGGTTAAAATAAGGGAGGCATTGACTCTTAAGATTGGAAATCTCTACCATAAGTTAGATTAAATGCTTTTGTTGTTTTTGTTCTGTATTAATATCTTCTATTTGCCAGAATCCTAAAGTATCAGGCTGCGTGTGGTGGCTCATGCTTATAATCCCAACACTCTAGGATGCTGAGGTGGGCAGATTGCTTGAGTCCAGGAGTTCAAGACCAGCCTGGGCAACATGGTGAAACCCCATCTCTAATAAAAATACAAAAAAATTAGCTTGGTATGGTAGCACATGCCTGTAGTCCCAGTTGCTTGGGAGGCTGCGGTGGGAGAGTCACCTGAGCCCGGGAGGTCGAGGCTGCAGTGAGCCTAGACTGAGCCACTGCACTCCAGCCTGGACAACCAGAGTGAGACTCTGTCTCAAAAAAAAAAGTAAATAAAAATAAAATATCTTAGGTAGAATCATAAATTAAGCAGCAATAATAACATGTTCATTAATCAAACAGATGTTAGTCAAATGTAGTAAAATAGGAAACAACCAGTTTTTAGTATTTATTGTTGTTTAAAAATTATTTTATTTAATGGTAAGTTTACATAACTTAATTTTCAGTTATGGCTATTTTTAACAATTAGATTGCAAAAACTGGGCTCTTATGAGGCAGTACAAGCCCGCATAGGCACACGACTATTTATGACCCAGATATTACACTTCTAGGTATATATCCAAAGAAATAGGTACATGTGCTCTCAAAAGACGTGAACAACAATTTTTATTGCAGCATTTTCCATTATGGTCAAATATTAGAAAGAATCTAAAGGCCCATTATTGGTGGAATGGAAAAATAAATTGCTACATTTTCATAGCACAGAATATGAGTCAGCAATAAAATTGAACAAATGACTGCTTCAGCACACTCAAGGAACAGAATATTGAGCCAGGTACCAAACAGTATGTACTGTCCGATTCCATTTACAGAAGTTTGGAAAAGCGGCAAATTAATCTAGAGTGATAGAAATCAGAAAATGAGCTTGTTATATTCTGGGGTGGGGTAGGGCAGGGGAGTGACTGCAAGGTGCCTTATAGGAGCTTCTGGGGTGCTGGCAAAATCCTATTTCCTGTTCTAGTTGTGGTTCCATGAGTGAGTTTCTGCATAAAATTTCATGGAGCTGTACCCTTAATGTTGGCACGTGTCTATGTTATGCTTCATAAGAAAGTTTACATTTAAAAAAATCACTTCGGGAGTTATCGTTCTTTGTTCTCACTTCCCATCCCACCCCCCACCCCCCACTAGGGAATGTAATGTGATATCCGGTCCTGCAAAAAAATACACTGATTTTAAGAAAATTGTTGGGAAAAGTGAAGATGAGAGGCTGCTTATGGTAGAATCCCTGGATGAAGGGGAAAACGTGGCCTGGCCCTTATGTGGAAACCTCTTTCCCAGAGGGTGAAAAACGTTTCGTTATAATGACCTACTCTCTAAGAGAAATGCCTAAGTAAGATCATATTAAATTAAAGTTTAGGGAAGATAACAGAAACCACCAAGAAAAGTCAGGGGATGCAGTTTTTACCGATGTTCCGGGAAGGCCAGAGAGCATGGTAAAACAGTGTGGGATTATCGTACCATAAGGGAGAGGAGGCTGCTTCAACAAATGTGCTCAAATGCTGTTGTCTTCTACTGTAGTACACTCTGATTTCCAGCTTGAGATTTTTCAGGGTCGGTGATTCTGCCCTTCGAGGCTTCGTCTGATTTGAATGTACTGTGTTATGAAATCATTCTGCCCTGTCTGAGGTTTTCTTGAATACATAAACGTATTCTCCAGTGTTTTGGCTTTGTTACTCATTATGCTGAGAACAAAGTCACACTCCACAGTCATTAAAATGATACAGGACATTCTGAAATGGTAAAGAAATCAATCGGCCAACTTCATTTTAAACAGTGGAAGATTGCACAGGAAATTCTAGAAGGTCAGAGTTAAAAGGCATTTAAGTCAAGTAATGAGTTGAAGTACAAATAGAACAGAGTATTTGGAAGCCTGCCTTGTTTTTCCAATGTTCATTAAAGGGGAATCATATGATCAGTATTCACCCTCAACTCCACTCTTTTCTCAATATTTTAACTATCAAGAATCCCTGTTTAAGATCTCAATCTCCCTTTATCCTCATGCTTTATAAGATTTTGCATATCAAAAAATTGCACATTATAAGTAACTTATTTTTATTTATTTGGATTGATATATGATTGCCAAAGAGAACGTTTACACAACATGAGATAACCAGTATTACTATTGGTAAACAATGTAGTAAATTCTATCCAAAGGAAAAGGATGAACATTTGAGTTACCCTGCAGTAAGTGAATGAAAATATGATTTGGGGAACTTCTGCAAAACTAAACTAGCCTGCAAATTCCCATTATTATCACCAGTTCTTCTAGAGACGAAGTCACTGGTTTATGAACCATGGCCCTATTATTCCCTTATTATCATGTTAAAGGCACATGCAACTGAAGCTGAGAAATTTTAGATTAATTAATATGAAGTTGGTTATTTTTTTTTAAGAAAAAGTCTTCTGCTGGCATTTTTCAGTCTTTTACTCCAAGTTGAAACTCCATTAAAGAATGATTATTGAAGCAATACGGACATTTTCCCATTACTGGATGCTTCAGATTCAATTTGAGAATTGGCTGCACTGACAAGGACTTTCCTCATCATCTAACATCACTTAGTAGAGAGTGCAAGGGCAGCAATATAAACAAAATTATGTCCTTGTCTAGTAGAGAGATGAATGAGATAGAGGTCAAAATCATTGTCTAAAGTAAGGTGTGAGATCATATGCCAAATTTCAATTACCCACATTAGCCATGTTTCTCTTTGAAGACAGTAACACTTCTATCATCATTGAAAGGCTACAGAGCACTTTTCTATATCTTTGTTACAACCCTTACAGGGAAATCAAGGAGTGTATTGTTATCCTTGTTTATGTATATAGAAATGTAGCCTAGAGATTTGCTAAGTGCCCACTGAGGCCTTCGGACTCCTAACTCAGAGCTCTGTCCATCATGACATTACGCTGCTCTACAGAAAATTAAGGAGTCTTTGATGTTACTATGGATTGAATTGTGCCCCCTCCAAAAAGTATGTTGAATTCCTAACCCCTGTAATAGGAAAATGCCATGTGAGGAAAGAGGCAGAGACTGAAGTGGTGCAGTTGCAAGCCAAGAAATGCCAAGAATCAATGGCCACCACCAGAAGGTAGGAGGAGGCAAGGACTGCTGACACCTTGACTTTGAACTTCCAGTCTCCAGCGATGTGAAAAAATAAATTTCTGCCATAATTAGTCACATGGCCTTCCTTAGCTGCTGGGGAACTTGAGAAAGGTAGGGTACATGCAGTCATGCAGTTTATACTTTTTGTAGAAACCCTAGAAGATGAATACAGGTGTAAATGCTTAAATTTCAGTTAAAGACAAGAAGCATGGTGTCAATTATTTTCCTGTAATGAAAATGTGGCTCGCATAAATGAGCCTGTAGTTTTCTCCAAGCACTGACATAAGCACAGAAATGGGTCCTTTCTGCAGAACTACGTCTCCATTGTGGTTGTAGCTTTCTGTATCCCACCATCAAAGATCTTCCTCACGGGAGATGAAACCTCAGTGTAACTCCAACTCCCTTGAACTCACACCCTTTCCTCCACAGGTTATCTAACATTTTGTACATGTCACTCTTAGCTTTTGTTGGAGACCTGAGAGATGCACCAGTGTCAATGCAGAAATGACAATATTGTCGGAATCAATGCTTACTGAACAGCAAAATCCAGACAGGGAGCAATTTTAAACAATAAAATCAGGAAGAAAAATCACCTTCTTCCACTAATGCTACAAAAATAAAACACTTAGCTTCCCCAAAGAGATAGTCAACAAATATTTGCTGGTGAGACCAGGAGAGTGCTTTCAAATCATGCTTCACAAAAATATAACCCACAAACTACTTAAAAAGGGGGTTTGGTGGTCCAACACGTTTAGGAAATACAGACTTCTCTTGTGCTAGGATATTCACTATGCACATTCCCACATTGCTTTATCTGAGAAATATTGTAGTTAAAAACATAGACAAAAACATATTAGCTAATATTATACTTTTCTGTTACTCTTTTATCTTATAACAATTATTAATATCTAGGAATGTACTTTGAGAAACAATGGGCTGTGCTATTCCTAAATTTCACCAAGTAGATGATCTGATGCAGGAGAAACTGTGAACTATTTGCTGTGCTACATGTAAGGTGGGCTGACCAGAATGGCGCTGCCCCACTGAAGAGGCACATGGGAAAAGACTCACTGGCTTATCATGGATGAGGTGTGAGGCTTATGCAATTGAGGAACCCTTTAAAGAAAAGAATAGAAGATGACCATGTGACCCCAATGTCGGGGTTCCTCCTCAGGCTTTGGAGTCATCCTGGCAAGTGAGGGTTTCGTTTTGTTGTTGTTGTTGTTGTTGTTTTTAAGGTGGAGTTTCACTCTTGTTGCCCAGGCTGTAGTGCAATGGCATGGTCTTGTCTCACTGCAACCTCCGCCTCTCAGGTTCAAGCAATTCTCCTGCCTCAGCCTCCCGAGTTGCTAGGATTACAGGCACACACCAAGACGCCCAACCCAATTTTTGTGTTTTTGTAGAGATGGGGTTTCACCATGTTGGCCAGGCTGATCTCAAACTCCTGACCTTAGGTGATCCACCTGCCTTGGCCTCCCAAAGTGCTGGGATTACAGGTGTGAGCCACTGCGCCTGACCCAAGTGAGGGTTTCTAAAGCTTCTGCTCCATTAGCTTTGAGGGAAATC